>NC_080167.1:68684661-69024430 GCF_950295315.1 Erinaceus europaeus | reverse complement strand
TTAGATCCGAGTAACCAAGACAAGACAGCAGACTATAAATTTGGTTCTCCTGTTAAATTCAGATCTTTTCATTGCAAAAGAGAAGCATGAAATATGTGTTTAAAATATACTTTAATTTAGAATCATACGAAAATGTTTGTATTAAGAATATGAATAACACCTGAATATTCTCCGTGCAGGGCACTGATTTAAAAATAAGTATTAGTATTGGGATGACCATTAGATTTAGTGGGGTTTTTTTTCTTTTGCATAGAAATACTGAGTTCTAACAATACCAGGAATCGTTCAGAGTATTTCAGTTCTAGAGTTGCTTAAGATCAGATGCTCCTGAACAGAATCCTGTGTGCTTATGCTCAGGGACAAATGATTGTAATGCTGTGCTACTATTAATGGACAGGAACAGGTCACATTCTGTGGCAGAATTATCCACCCAGTGTATAGTTAGTGGTAGCATTTTCTGGCTTTCCCTGGACCCTCTCTTTACCAGGAAGACGGTGTGCTCACGGGTCAAATGGCAAAACAGACAGAAATAGAAGAGGAGTCTGTTCAGGATGGGAGTCAAAAACGGTTGACTATCCAATGCAGGATAAGATGAGCTTAAAATCTCACCCTCTGGGGGTCAGGTGGTAGCACAGTGGGTTAAGCACACATAGCTTAAAGCACAAGGACCAGAAAAGATCCTGGTTCTAACCCCCCGCTCCCCACCTGCAGGGGAGTCGAGTCAAAGGTGGTGAAGCAGGTCTGCAGGTGTCTGTCTTTCTCTCCTCCTCTCTGTCTCCCCTTCTCTCTCCATTTCTCTCTGTCCTATCCAACAACAATGACATCAATAACAACAATAACAACCACAACAAGGCTACAACAATGAGGGCAACAAAAGGGGGAAAAATGGCCTCCAGGAGCAGTGGATTCATGGTGCAGGCACCGAGCCCCAGCAATCACCCTGGAGGCAAAAAAAAAAAAAAAAAAATTCACCCTCCAGGAGGGGAATTTGAAGGAGTACCTGAACTGAGCCCAGCTCAAGACATGTCTCAGGGTCTATGATTTCTGCAGAGGAGAAGGACTTCCTGGTGGAGTTGCAGGTGTGAGACAGTTGGGAGGCGAGAGTGTGGTGAGTATGTGGGTGAATGGAAATGATGTTGGCTATACCAAGAGCAGTCAAACTCGTGATGTTAAAGCACAAAAAAGGGCAACAACTATACCCTGTGATCTTACAGTCTGGTAACCCACTGTTATTCCTCCATGGGAGGGAATCTGACGCTTTCTAGAACCTGACTCTTGAAATCCGCTTTGAGCTTCTGACAGATACATGTTGGAAAGTCATAATTCTTATGGACTTGATTAGTGTAATTTAAAAAAGAAATCCACACCTCATAAAAATTAGTGTGTAGGAGGGGACAAGGCAGACTGAAATAAGTAATATTCATATCAGGAAATAGTTAAAATTCACATTAGTAATAAAACATGCAGTTTTTCAGAGTAACCTTCATGAATATGGATATAGAAGTCGGATGATTAAAAAACTCAATTCAAAGTAAAAAATTTTAAAGTAATGGAACAGATGTAAGTAGAAACATGGAAAATGAAGAATGCAACCAACCCACTCTACTGCTAAGTAATAAAAAGAGGAATGTACTTTTTGCTAAAGAATGATGGACTCAACAATCCTTCTGTATGGTCACCTGCAAACACACACACACACACACACACACAATGAGAAAGTTTTCATTATACTTCAATTCATGTTGACCCCTCTACTGCTTGCTCTCTCTTGTTGTAGCCCTAATTAAGATGATGCCTTTGCAGAAGCAAAAAGAGAAGCTGGAAAACCTAAGGGGATGCTTGTAGGAAACTCATTAAGTGGAATTTTTGATTGATGGCTTTCACCTAGCATCAAGCCTGCGAGACTCATTCATGTTGAAGGCCTACCAACATTTCCATCTTTTTGCAAACTGACTTGTATCCCTCTGTGTATGTATATCAAAGGGTTTTCATTCATTTATCCTATATAAACTGCACTGGGTAATGTAGTCACAAATGAAATCGTTTTGCGAACTTGCTCAGTAAAACTAGACTTAGAAACACAGCAGACAACATTCCTGTGCAGGGCAGTAGGAGGAACCCTGGCTTGATGACGCTGGTGCAAAAAATAAATCCAAGGCAGCCAGGTCACAAGACAAGCAAAAAAAAAAAAAAGAAAGAAAGAAAGAAAGAAAGAAAGTTGTCTTTGTTTTTCAGATGATATGATCTTATATAGAAAATCCTAGAGATTCAGACAAAAATGTGTTTGAAATAATCAGTGAGTTCAGGGAAGTTGCAGAATACAAAGTCACTTGTGTCCCAATACAATGAAAATACAGTATCTTTAAAAAACAACAACAACAAAAACTGATAATGTCATTCAGAATGTGATTTAAAAACACACACTTGCACATTTAGACTGGGGGAGATATCAAATGGTTATGCAAACTATTTTCTTTCTTTTTTTAAAATATTTATTTTATTTATTTATTCCCTTTTGTTGCCCTTGTTGTTTTATTGTTGTAGTTATTATTGTTGTTGAATAGGACAGAGAGAAATGGAGAGAGGAGGGGAAGACAGAGGGGGAGAGAAAGACAGACACCTGCAGACCTGCTTCACCACCTGTGAATATTTTCTTTCTTTCTTTCTTCCTTTTTTTTTTTCCTTGCCTCCAGGGTTATCACTGGGGCTCAGTGCCTACACTAGGAATCCACTGCTCCTGGTGGCCATTTTTTCCCCATTGTTGTTGCTGCTGCTGCTGTTGGATAGGGCAGAGAGAAACTGAGAGAGGAGGGGAAGACACAGAGAGAGAGAGAGAAGGATGCATGCAGACCTGCTCTACTGCTTGTGAAGTGGCCTCCCTGCAGGTGGGGATCCTTGTGCCAGTCCCTGAGCTTTGCACTCTGTGCATTTAACCCAGTGAGCTACCCACCTGACACCTCCCCATCTTTATTTATTTACTGACTAGAGACAGCCAGAAATCAAGAGGGAAGGAGGAGAGAGACACCTGCAGCACTGCTGCATCACTTCCAGTCTTTCCCCGTGGAGGTGAAGTACGGGATGGGGCGTGCTCAAACCTAGGTGCTCGTGCATTGGAGCATGAGTACTCAACCAGGTATGGCCCCTGCAGAAGGCTCTCTTGAGTCTTCCAGCTTCAGTCCCCAGCATTACCATAAACCAGAGCTGAGCAGTGCTCTAGTCTCTGCCTTTCTATACATTTCTCTTCTGTATCTTTTATTAAAAATAAATAAAATATTTTAAAAATATAATGAGATATGTTAACAAAAGAAGTGAGCGATCTGGAGGTCGGGCGGTGGCGCAGCGGGTTAAGTGCATGTGGTGCAAAGCGCAAGAACTGGCGTAAGGATCCCAGTTCAAGCCCCCGGCTCCCCACCTGCAGGGGAGTCGCTTCACAGGCGGTGAAGCAGGTCTGCAGGTGTCTGTCTTTCTCTCCCCCTATCTGTCTTCCCCATCTCTCTCCATTTCTCTCTGTCCTATCCAACAATGAACAACATCAACAATGGCAATAATAATAACCGCAAGGAGGCTACAACAACAAGGACAACAAAAGGGGAAAAAATGGCCTCCAGGAGCGGTGGATTCATGGTGCAGGCACCGAGCCCAGCAATAACCCTGGAGGAAGAAAAATAATAATAATAAAATAAAGAAGTGAGCGATCTGTATACTTAGAACTGTAAAATGGAGTTATCAAGTGTATTCATAGGGGTTGGGAGTTGTTGGAGAACCCTGGGGGAACCTTTTCCTGTGAATAAAGCCTTGAGCTATTGACCTGGAAGGGGGAAGTGACCTGGAAATCCAGGAGTTGGGTTAGACCCAGACAGTAATTGTCAGCATTCTGCTCATGGCAACTGCTTTAGCAAGGAAGGACTGATGTGCTAAAACTGAAATTAGAATACAAAAAGACTCACACCCTCCACCTGGTTCCTGTTTACCATTGTCTTGCAAAATAGTCAGAATACTTGAGACCTATGACAATCTTGGATTCTAGAGCAATTTCTGGTACTGGAGGCTGGAAGACAGACCCTAAGGCCTAATTGCCTGTCCTGTTTGCCCTGGAACCAAGCTCTAGACCGCCCGCCTTCCCTTTATGGTCTGTCTGTATAGAGTCCCTGCAAGGAGCTATCTGAGAGGTTGATTCAAACACCTCTACTGCCTTGCTTTACACCTCATCACAGACCCCTGCAAGCGTCAACCCGGCTTTGACCTGGCACGTTATGATTGGGCCCTCCTCAATCGCTATCGAACAGGCCATGGCCGGTGCGCCGCTATGTTCCATCGCTGGGGAGCCAGAGATGACCCGAACTGCCCCTGCGGCTCCAGACAGACTATGACCCACATAGTCAACGACTGCCACCTCTCCAGATTCAAAGGAGGTCTCGAAACTTGACATCAGGCTCAACCTGACGCTGTTGACTGGCTGCGGAAGAAGGGCAAACGCTAGAAGGAGAAACACTGTAGAACTGCAACAAAGCCTTTCCTTAATGCAGATGCCGATCTGACAGTGCTCCACGGCTGGTGTGAGTGAGTAGTAGCCGGCACTTAGCTTCCGTAATTGTAATGTTTCTTTCCCTGTTTTGATCAGTTCCCCCAGATTGGACTCCTGATCAGTTTTTCCCTTTCTTTTTTTCCACAATTTCTGTGGGAACGTAACTGACCTTTCTTCAAGGTGAAATTGGCTATCATTTTGTCTTCTGCGAACGATGCTGATCTGAACATGGGTGTACAAATTAATGTTTCCATCTCTGTCCTCAGTTTCTCTCTGTAGGTATCCTGAAGTGAACCCCCTCGCTCCCCTATATGGCAATCATTTTGTATTGGGGGAGAAAGGGCAGTGCTGGCACTTGTTTCCCCAACATTAACATTTTAAAAGTCCATCAGGCATTGTCTCAACAAAGAGTTGAGAGAGCATGATTTTCAGGAATGTTAAACTTTATTCGGGAAAATTGAGAACATTCACATGGTAGGACAAGAGGGGAGGCGATAAAGCAGAGAGAGAGAGAGAGAGAGAGAGAGAGAGAGAGAGAGACGGGGGAGAGAGGAAGAGGTGGTACTCAGGTCCAGCTTTTAACACCCAAGCCCAGCCAGCACCTTCCCAAGCCACACCTGTCACCACTCCCATTTTCTGGGCAGCCCCCTCCAGGCACCTTTTGTCCCTGAACATTTTATTAAAGATTTACTTACTTATTCATGAATGAGAGGAGGAGAGAGAGAACCAGAGCACTGCCCTGGCACATGGAATGCAGGGATCAGACCTGGGACCTCATGCTCAAGAGCTCAGTGCTTTTTTCCCCTGCATCACCTCCTCAGCCACCACACTAAGTTTGACTTGTTGAGAAACTTGACGTACTGTCTTCCCTGGCAACTTTACATTCCCACTGGCTAGACACAGGGATTCCAGTTTACCCACTTTCTTGCCAAAATTCTATTTTTTCTGTGTGTCTTTTAGTGATAGTTATCTTTTTAAGATAACTATCTTTTTAATTTTTTTGTTATCTTTATTTATTGGATAGAGACAGAAACCGAGAGGGGATGGGGGGGACATAGAGAGGGAGGGAAACAGAGAGACACCTGCAGCCCAGCTTCACCACTAGCAAAGCTTTCCCTCCGTAGGTGGGGACCAGGGGCTTGAACCTGGGAACTTGTGCACTGTGACATGCACTCACTCAACTAGGTGAGTCACCACCTGGCCCCCTAGTAATAGTTATCTTAACAGATGTGAAGAATTACCTCATTCTTTAAATTTGAACTTCTCTAACACCATTTTTTTAAAGAAAAAAACTAATTCTAACCCCCTCAAACACTGTCCCTACCCTGAGTCCATTTATTGATTGATTGATTGATTGATTGATTGATTTTACCAGAGCACTGCTCAGCTCTGACTTACAGTGGTACAGAGGACTGAACCTCAGACTTTGGAGCCTATGCTATCTTCCCTACCCAAACCTTTTGCTTATTTATTTATTTTTGGGTAGTGACAGGGAGAAATTGAGTGAGGGCTGTGGGAGATGGAGAGGGAGAGAGAAAGAGAGGCACATGCAGGCTTGCTTTACTACTTGTGAAACCTGCCCCAGCAGGTGGGGACTGGGGATTTGAACCTAGGTCCTTGTGCATGATAACTTCTATGCTCAACCAGGTGCACCACCACTTGGCTCCCCTACTCTGAGTGTAGGCATCTTTTTTTCTTTTTCTTGTTTAGTGTGTAACACTATCAGTAATGATAGGACTTCACAGTGTTCTGAGTAGATGACTTATTAAACAAAACACAAGTGGTAAAGCAGGTCTGCAGGTGTCTATCTTTCCCTCCCCTCTCTGTCTTCCCCTCCTCTTTCTCAATTTCTTTATGTCCTATCCAGTAACACTAGCAGTAGCAACAACAACAACAACAAAACGGAGAAAATGGCCTCCAGGAGCAGCTTATTTGTAGCACAGTCACTGAGCCCCAGTGATAACCCTGGAGGTAAAAAAAAAAAAAAGCATTGCATGTCCAGTCAAAGGAAGACCACCCTTTATAGTGTTTCACAGTGCACAGGACAGTTCTGCCTAGACCTTTCCTCTAAGGTGCCATGCAGACAGTCAGAGGGTCTTCTGTCCAAACTGTTCCCTGGTGCAGGTACACAGAACTGCTGAAGTATGGCAGGAAGTCCCTTGAGGATTCAAAGTTCTCTTGACCTGAGCTTGAGAAAGAGAAAATAATTAGGAAATGTTTTCTTGCTGGTTAACAGCCAGAGAAATTAGCCAGAATCATTCTGTCATCTGTGTTTATAAGGCCATGCTTAGGGCTGTGGTCTCACCCACAGCTATGAGGTCACAGAAAGGTCCCCGCCTCTCATCTGTCCTTCATCCACAGAGGTGGACATCCTGAAAAGAATCTGGTCTTGAGAAATTGACTGAGAATGTGTCTGAGGGAGACTGCTTTCTCTCAGTCCAGCAGGGAGGGAGGGCAAGAAAGCTACAACCATCCTAAACATTTTAAAATTTGGGTACAAGTCAGCATATATTTTAGAAAGCATTTACCTCTATTTAGTTTCCTTCTCGGGGGTTTAAAAAAAAAAAAAAGAGTGCCAAAGAATTTTAAGCTCTTTTAGCAACACCTTAACTCATAACCAGATTAAATTTCTTTCCTTCACAGATTCCCAGAGGCATCATTATAATGAAAAAGTTCGCACCAGAAAAACACTTAACCCAGTTGTGTCTGGAGAGAAAGTAACTTTTGGAATGACCCACTTAAATATCTCCACATATTTTACTCTAATTATAGCTTTCAGTAAGCTAGTAGATGCTTAGGAACTATATATTGCCTTCTATCTGTCACAACCTTGACACTAAATCACTAAGTATTTATCTTATTTATTATTGTTTTTTTTCCCCACCAGGGTTATCTTGGGGCTCAGTGCCTACATAGCTCCACTACTTCTTGTGGCCATTTCTCCCCTTTTTTTTGTACTTTGAAAGATGATGAGAAACAAAGGCGAGAGAGAGAGCAAGATAAAGGAAGTGGGGGAGAAGGAGAGACATTTGGAGCACTGCGTCACCACTCCACTGCTTATGAAGCTGTCTTCCCTCAGATGGACACCAGGGAGCTTGAACCCTTGTCTTGTCTCCATGCTGGTAATGTTTCTGTTGAGTGGCTTGACAGAGGCTGTCGACAAATGATTGAGGGATGAAATCCATTCAGGTTTCTTACTTACCTGTTTTCTGGACTCTGTAAAACAAAGACACATGTTACTCCTTCTCTCCTTGATTTCTCTCTCCCCTCAGAGTTATTGCTGCAGCTTGGTACCAGCACTACGAATCCACTGCTCCACTAGTGTTCATTTCTTTCTTATTTTGTTGGACAGGACAAAGAGAAGTTGAGAGAGGAGGGGAGGGCGTGATAGAAAGTTCACTTGTAGATTTTCACTTGTTCACTTGTAGATTTTCCCCCTGGCATAAATTAACATACTTTAATAGATATTAATTAATGTAATGTGTATAATTTTAAATATATATTATGTAGTATATTTGTAGTATATTACATATATAAATCTTTATATTATACAAAGTATCATGTACTATATTAACACATTTTAATATGTATTAATTATAATATAGTATAAAATTTTTTAGTTATTTATTTATTTATACAAAGGAAATATTGACAAAACCATAGGATAAGAGAGGTACAACTCCACACAGTTCCCACCACCAGAACTCCGTATCCCATCCCCTCCCCTGATAGCTTTCCTATTCTTTATCCCTCTGGGAGTATGGACCCAGGGTCATTGTGGGATGCAGAAGGTGAAGGTCTGGCTTCTGTAATTGCTTCCCCGCTAAACATAGGTATTGACAGGTGGATCCATACTCCCAGCCTGTCTCTCTCTTTCCCTAGTGGGGCAGGGCTCTGGGGAAGCGGAGCTCGAGGACACATTAGTGGGGTTGTCTGTCCAGGGAAGTCTGGTTGGCTAGCATCTGGAACCTGATAGCTGAAAAGAGAGTTAACATACAAGGCCAAACAAATTGTTGATCAATCATGAACTTAAAGTCTACAATAGTGCAGATGAAGAGTTTGGGGGTCCTCCATTTTGTAGATAGCTAGTAGGCATTTTTTAGTTATATTCCAAAGGACCTGTGGCTATACTAGTTTTTTTTTTTTTCTCCTGAGTCTGAAATCTGATATGCAGGTGGATCCAAGTTATTGTCTGGAGAGATGATGTCATGGCTGGAAAAAGGACCAAAAAGCTGGATCAGGGAAGAGAGTAGCTCCCTAAAATGGGAAAGGGGTATAAATATTGTTGACTGTAAACCCCATCGATCTGATGTGATCTGGGGCCCATATTCAACTTAGGAGCCTATGTGACCTCTGCATCCCTGTAGATCTGAGCTCACGTTCTGTGGTCATGAGTAGGAACGTTCCAAGCTGCCCCAATATCAGGACCCATCTCCTCAGGTGTAGCATAGAGTATGTTGTCCATCCTTCCTTTGGAGGATGGAACATTCTCTACCTTTGTTGATGCAAGTTGAGGGCAAGATCCTATGGGGGCCCACAGAGGACTCTGTTGTGTTGTTCCTGATAGAGATGACCAGTAACAACAGAGAGAGGAGTAACCAGAGTTACTACTGAGGCTCATTCCCTGTATAATAAATCTTGGCAGTCATTTTTCTTTTCTTTTTCATTTTTTTTGTTTTGTTTTGTTCATTTGTTTTATTTTTTCTTTATTTAGTAGGGCAAAGAGAAATCTGAGAAAGAAGAGTGAGATAGAGAAGAAGAGACACAGAGGGCACTTGCTTCACCACTTATGAAGCCCCTTCCCCCACCCCACCCTGCAAGTGGGAACCGGGGCCTTAAACCTGAGTCTTTGCTCAGGGTAACGTGTGCTTATCCAGGTGCCTTGACACCCAGTTATAAGTACATAAGTTAGATGTATTTTTTCAACTGTGAGACATGGTGAAATCATCTCTTCTCCTACAACAGAAGATTTGAAGGAATTGTGTTAAGTGAGAATAGATTTGGAATAGATCTGAAGGAATTGTGTTAAGTGAGAATAGATTTGGAATAGATCTGAAGGAATTGTGTTAAGTGAGATAAACCAGATAGAGGAGGATGAGTATGGGATGGTTTAACTCTTCACTAAGAAAAGTAAAATGTAGACTTCTTATGATCTATTGCAGCAGATTCGAGGAGTCTACAGGGAGGAGGCTGATGGGCACCAGAAGAGGGGTTGGTGTTCCTTGTACTCTGGGAGGAAAGTTTCAGCTGGGACTGAGTGCAGTGATCAGAAACCTATCATTGGGGAACAAGAAGCTACATTTGTGGGAGTCGGGCGGTAGTGCAGCGGGTTAAGCGCAGGTGGCGCAAAGCACAAGGACAGGTCTAAGGATCCCAGTTCGAACCCCCGGCTCCCCACCTGCAGGGAAGTCACTTCACAGGCGGTGAAGCAGGTCTGCAGGTGTCTGTCTTTCTCTCCTCTTCTCTGTCTTCGCCTCCTCTCTCCAATTCTCTTTGTCCTATCCAACAACGATGGCATCAATAACAACAACAATAATAACTACAACAATAAAACAACAAGGGCAACAAAAGGGAATAAATAAAATAATTTTTTTTTTAAAAAAGAAGCTACATTTGTTACAGCTGCTTTTAAATCATACTTTCTGGGAGTCGGGTGGTAGCACAGTGGGTTAAGCGCATGTGGCGCAGAGCACAAGGACCGGAGTAAGGATCCCGGTTCCAGTCCCCAGCTCCCCACCTGCAGGGGAGTCGCTTCACAGGCGGTAAAGCAGGTCTGCAGGTGTCTGTCTTTCTCTCCCCCTCTCTGTCTTCCCCTCCTCTCTCCATTTCTCTCTGTCCTATCCAACAACAACAACATCAATAACAACAATAATAACTACAACAATAAAGCAACAAGGGCAACAAAAAGGAATAAATAAATATTTTAAAAAATAAATCATAATTTCTCCCACAGAAGTGATAAAAACAGAATCAATATTATTGTGCTACCTTTTAATGGACAGATCAAACCCTAAATCAAAGAATTTTAATATTTTTTGGGGGGAGGAGAACTTTATTATCTCAGGTTCCAGAAAGACAACTGTTGTCCAGAGTATCTCATCAACACAGAAAGATGAATCTAGTTCAAAAATAGCAGAGCACCCACTAAAATGCAGTCTGCATTTTCCAGTGTTTATTTCTCTTTGTGACTCACCTCACAACTTTGCAGTAGTGAATTCTTGCCTGAGAAACAGAGTCCAGGGAAAAGACTAGTCCTCAACAGAGGACGTCAAAGGTTGAGTTATCTAGTCACCTACCTGACTCCCTTGGTCACTTCTAACAGCACAGCTCCTGCCAACACCTCAGAATTCTCCCTCACCCTCAGTTATTGGCTCATGTACCACACAGACATGACTCACTACCCAAAGGTCAACTACGATGGAAATTAAGCAGGGAAGAAAGGATTTCACTAAAAGAGATCATGTCAGCTATTTAAAAAGGGAAAACATCTTCCCCCCCCTTTTTTTTTTTTTTTACCAGATTTCATGTTATTTTAGTGTATCAGTTTAATTATTTTTCTCCCTTTATCTGCTTTCCAAATGTTAAATCTTTTCACTGGTCGTGTGAACTGGTTTGTTCTTAGTTCTTTAACCTCGTAACTTGCAACATGGTTTGACTGCTTGTAACGCTCCTGTTGCTTATTTGAGAAGATCAAGCGTTAACTCCGTATCATTTATAAATATTTTATTTATATACTTCTGTGCAAGGGGGAGAGAGAGAGGAAGACAAGAGGAGGAGAAACCAGAACATTCCTCAATTCTGGCATAGGGTGGTGCCGAGGATTGAACCTGTGATTTCTGGGGTGTCAAGCTTGAAAGTCTTGTGCTCTAGTGTTGAACTGTCTCACTGTCTCCCCAGCCTTCATCTCTTAATCTCTTAATAAAATACCACGTCACAGTTATGTTATTGTCAGATAAACTGATTCACAATAATAGAAAAAGTAGTTTCTTTTTTTTTCTTCCTTTCCTTTCTTTCTTTCTTTCTTTCTTTCTTTCTTTCTTTCTTTCTTTCTTTTTTAACTGATCTAATGTTTGGAAGAGGTCTGTTTTCCTCTCTGGAAAACTGCTAAAAATCTAAATTCACATCCCACTTCACCTAGAGTCAGAATGTCTCCTCCATTTAAAACCCAGACTATAAAGAGGCCAAGTGAAAGTGGCTTAGAACCCGGAGAAAAAAAAAATGTTACAAAAACCTGCCAGTGAAGCCACTGTGAGCACAATTTATATGAGTCATTAAACCAAGTAATAATCATAGCACTTTCTCTTGGCAGACCGTTTTGTCTTACTTCGTGTTTATGTACATTGCTTACTTGTTTTCAAGGGAGATCCTACAGATATTGGGATTTGAAATAGTCAAGACAAGGAAAGTGAAATGGTTTGTATAGAAAACATGATAGTCAGCTATAGTCAGACCAGTGCCCTTTCTTTCCAGGGAATATCTGTTTGTTTGTTTTTTTAATTATTACTACTAGTATTACTTATTTTCTACTTGGGCCACTTGGATGGAGGAAGTTATATCTTATACCTTTTGGTAACTACATGAATTGGCTCTGGCTTTTTATTCCAAAGCCTTTAACAAGCAATTCTACTTTCATTATTGTTTTTTCTATTTCAAATACCAGAATTACCAGCAAACGATTTAAATTATATTTAAAAATCCAACTAAGTCTGACTTTTATGTTTAAAACTTAAGCTTGCCAATTACACAATGAATGCATCAGTTGGAAAAATCCCCGTCTGAATGTCTGCAGTCATATGATATGCTGAGCCACCACCATGACCCTGCACTTGTGGAATGTTTGCAGAGTCCATAAATTTACTTTTGAAAGAATTTAACACAGGAAAATGTGTTACCAGGAAAAGTGTTTTCCCACTCTTCAAATATATAAAATGGCTCTTCCATCATTCAAGTCCTTATTTTACTTTGGTGTCTAAATGTTTATTGTGATCACCAGGGATCATGGAACATGTCATTTCTAATGACAGAGAAAGCTGAATCTCTCTTGGTTGATGGATGCTGTGATAAAGAAACCAAATACGTTATCAGAATGTTGACATGCCCTCCATCAAAAGACCAGGACTTTCAAAGTTCCTAGTCAGCTTTGTCCATCTTCTCTGTGGCTGTCAACTGCAAATCCCTTTCCCCGTACCAGAGTTATGACAGTAGAAAAGGAGTCACTCCACTGAAGAACTCCTCTAAAAAATAATTGGTATACTGTCTCTGTCCCCTCTCTTATGCTTCGGAACTTCAAAAACTTGGCCCTTTCCTTCTTTCCTTTCTTCATGCCTTAGCTGTGCTTCATTTTCTGAACTTCTGGTTTTGTCACTGTCCAAACACATCAGGCCTGGTGGCCTGGCAGCTATGCCTAGAAGATAAATTCTTTTTTGCCTCCAGGCTTATTGCTGGGGCTCAGTGCCTGCACCATGAATTCACTGCTCCTGGAGGCCATTTTTCCCCCTTTTGTTGCCCTTGTTGTTGTAGCCTCCATTGTGGTTATTATTGTTATTGTTGATGCCGTTCTTTGTTAGAGAGGACAGAGAGAAATGGAGAGAGGAGGGGAAGACAGAGAGGGGGAGAGAAAGACAGACACCTGCAGACCTGCTTCACCACCTGTGAAGCGACTCCCCTGCAGACGGGGAAGCCAGGGGCTCGAACTGTCATCCTCATGCCGGTCCTTGTGCTTCACGACACGTGAGCTTAACCCATTGCGCTAATGCCTGACCCCTGGAAGATAAATTATTGGGGGGGGAGAGTTTAACCTCACATACCCTCCAGTGGTCATTTCTTCCCATGCCTCATTAAGTACTGTTCAAAATGAGTGCTCCTGGGGCTGGGTGGTGGCACAACTGGCTGAGCACAAGTGTTACAATGCGCAGGGACCTGGGTTCCCCACCTGCAGGGGGAAAGCTTTATGAGTGGTGAAGCAGGGCTGCAGGTGTCTCTCTGTCTTTCTCCCTCTCTATCATTCCCCCCTTCCTCTTGATTTCTGGCTGTGTCTATCCAATAAATAAAGAAATAAAAAATATATAAAGAAAAAGAAAAACAAAGTGAGTGCTCTGTGTGTGTGTTCTCTGTCTTTAATACCAGGAATGAAAAGAAAAGGCTTTGTGACATGTGAATGTTGGTGCCCAGGTGGTTGTTCAGAGAGGTAGAGAAGATGGCTGAGAATCAGCAGGAAGCCTCCAGTCCTGTCCAGTCCTGCAGAAGGCTCCTTGTTGATCATGTACCAGTTGCAAAGCTACTCAATAATGCAAAAAAAAAAAAAAAAAAGGAAGTTGACTCTGTACCTTGGAGCAGTCGTCTCATCAACAAGGAAATCAATAAGGAAGTCAGTCCAAGCAGAGCACGTTCAGTGTTGACGTCTGTTGCTCTCAAGGCACTCGGTCCTGAGTTTGCTTCTAGACAGGTGCTGGGAATGGATGTGGCCGGCTGCTTTCATCTTGTTTCACTGCTTAGGGATGCCTGCGCCTAGCACTCAAAGTGTCACTGTGGCTCAAAGCCTTCATCCCCTGCCTTCCCTGTGTCTTGTTTATCCTGTACCATACTCAGACTTGCACCAAAGTACACATACGACATGGCGGTCTCATTTCATATGTCCTAGTGTGGCAGTCCCACTGAGTAACTTGGCTTTGGAATTTAAGTTTCGTAAGTTTGTGTAAGTACAGTGTTTGAGATACATTAAAATATATTCATGTGAGATGATTTTAATTTGACACTTGAATTACCTTCCAAGGAAGGGAAGGAGGATTATTGACCTTTTTTTTTTTTTTTTTTTTTTTTTACTATTATTGACATTTTTAAGACAGGAAGACTGAGGTTTAGAGAAGTCTAGATATAATAACTGGGTATTTCACATCCAACCCAGTTATTTCCCCCGACACAGTCACATCACATCAGTTTGCTAAGTACATGGATAGCTTGAACAAGCTTACTATATTTGACTGCTTCTTTCCCCAAAACAAGGATGATAGTCTGAAGTCATAGGATAAAATATAGCAAATTGAGACATTTAATCTTTAGTAATTCTTAGTTGTAATCAGGTAAATATTAAAATTGCAAGAAGACTATATTCAGAGAAACAACTATATAATAATACGTTGGGGTTTTTTGCTAGACTTTGTGCCATAGTGAGTTGAAGGGAAAGTGAAACTAATATTTATTCAACAGCATAAGGATCCTGGTTCAAGCCCCTGGCTCCCCACCTGTGGGTGGGCGGGGGGGGGAGGTCACTTCACAAGCAGTGAAGCAGGTGTCTGTCTTTCTCTCCCCCTCTCTGTCTTACCCTCCTCTCTCAATTTCCTCTCTGTCCTATCCAACAAAAATGGAAAAAAAGATGGCTGCCAGGAGCAATGGATTCATAGTGCAGGCACAGAGCCCAAGTAATAACCTGGAGATAAAAAAAAAAAAGGATAAAGCAAGGAAACTAATATTTATTATGTTTCTAACAAATTAGGTTCTTTTGCTTCTCTATTTTAATTCCTGCCATAAATGTGTGAGTAGATTATTAGGAACACTTTTTAAATTTTTTTATTAGTGATTTAGTAATGATTAGCAAGACTGTAAGATAACAGGGACAATTCCATATACCTCCCACTACCAGAGTTCTGTGTCCCCTCCCCTCCATTGGAAACGTTCCTATTCTTTATCCCTCTGGGAGCATGGACCAATATTTTTTATGGGGTGCAGAAGGTGGAAGGTCTGGCTTCTGTAATTGCTTCTCTGCTGGACATGGGTGTTGGCAGGTGGTCCCAGACCCTCAGCCTGTTTTTATCTTTCCCTAGTGGGGCAGAGCTCTGGGGAGGGGAGACTTAGGGACACACTGATGAAGTCGTCTTGGGCACACTTTTAACAAAACTGTATATGAATGTTCTATGAGATTCTACAATATGCAATTAATAATTTTCAGAGCCTGAGTTGAAACTAAGTCTTTTGACTACAAAGTCAACAGAAGAGGGAAATGTATGGGTAAGCAACAATTCATGGGGGGGCGGGTGGTAATGCACCCTGGTTAAGTGCACATAATGCAAAGCACAAAGATCCTGGTTCAAGCCCCCGGCTCCCCACCTGCAAGGGGAGGGGTCACTTCACAAGCAGTGAAGCAGGTCTGCAGGTGTCTGTCTTTCTCTCCCCCTCTCTGTCTTCCCCTCCTCTCTCAATTTCTCTCTGTCTGATCCAACAACAACAACAATATCAGCAACAACAGCAATGGAAAAAAGATGACCACCAGAAATAGTGGATTTTTAGTACAGGCACCAAACTCCAGCCACAAACCTGGAGGCGAAAAGGAAGAAGAAGAAGAGAAAAAAGAAGAAGAAGGAGGAGGAGGAGGAGGTGGAGGAAGAGGAGGAGGAGGATAAGAGGTTCTAGAAGAAAAAGGAGAAGAAAGAAGGAAGGAAGGAAGGGAAGAAAGGAAGGAAGGAAGGAAGGAAGGAAGGAAGGAAGGAAGAAAGAAAGAAAGAAAGAAAGAAAGAAAGAAAGAAAGAAAGAAAGAGACAGACAACTCGTAGGAGAGGAAGTGAAACAAGCAGAGAAGTCTAGAGTGACCAGGCATGTGATGCGAGAGGTTTGTCACCTGCAATGATCAACAATGTCTCCAGTTCCTCTCCTTGGCTCTGATTCATCTTAAGGTCATCTGCATGACCTTGACACATGTCAAATAAGACCCAGAGAGGTTTTGTGGACATGTCTATCCTTGAAGTATACACGTTTCATTCCATTATGGTTAAGACATGTCTCCGACTCCTCTACATCTTTGGTTATGGAAGAAACCATTTAAGCATGTATTTAATTCTCTGCTAGTTTATTTCTTGACTCCCTCCCGTTCGTTCATGCTCACCCTTTGCTGTATGGAGGGAGAAAACTAGATATTGAACTACTTATTAGGCTAGTGACACTGAAAGCAATGTTATTTACAGTAGGATTTGAAACACCAAAATTAAGCTAGAGAAAAAATGAGGTCCTTTTGACACTTTGAACTAGAAATTGAGAAAATATTGACTAGCGAACTAGTATGTCTTGGTAGAAGATCCTACCAAGAAAATACAGGACACTTTGGTGTCTAATTTCCATGAATCTAATGGAGTATTACACCTAGCTATCAACTGCAAGTAAGAAAATCTCTCTATTCTACTTAAATCCTTCTTTTATTGGAATGTTGATTCAACTATGGATACTGAAATAGTTTCCAGCAGTTCCTCCTGTGACATTCCAATAGCCTCTCAGATAAATTATGAGCTCTGTACCCACCCAGAAATAACAAAAGCACTAGAAGTTCGTATTGCTAAAAGTAAAAGAAATGGAATTTGTTTTTCCTTGAAAAATCTCCAGCCAATTTCTATCTCTGTGGAAAACATTTATCTGAGGTAAACAGACTCTGATAGTTTCTTAAACATATTTTATGACCTCAATTATAATGTAGAGCATTTTGGTTTCAAAGATTCCATTGATTAATTAATCTCCTAAATATTTACAACAGGCAATAGACCACCAGGCTCATTTCACTATCTTACAAATATTAATGATTCATTTGCAGAACTTTTTGAAACTTCCTGGGGTTAGATTGTGGAACTCACATCCAGTGCTCAAGATTCTGCTCCCCTAGTCATCAGCCATCCTCTTTAAAGTATCTACAAAGAACTTTTGAAGAATATATTGTGCTGAGTATAGGCAGCTTTCCAAAGATGTCAGCAGTAAACCTTCACTCGAAAGTTGAATTTCTTCATGGAAATCAGCAGGTTCTAAAGCATTCTATACTTTAAGATGTTTCAGTGTATTAGTTAAAACTAGCAAGAAATTCCTTGATCATTGCCAGTATGCTAAGCACTGCGCTAAATATTTCCTGTGTGCATTTTTACTTGATCCTCCTGACAAGCTTACACAGTAGGGACTGTCCTTACCTTTCCTACACCTCTGAGGAAACAAAGCCTCGAATTGTTTAACAAAGTTATCGAAGATGGAACAACAGGGACAGAACCATAACTGGAGCCAAGTGCTATCGCAAGTCTACAGACAAAACTCATGTGCATTACAGTGTATCACCAGGAAGAACAAGTACACACCAGAGTTTCAAAGAAAGAGATACATGCAGAAATCCTAAAGGCAGCACTATTAAGCACCATCATGAATTCTGTAAAACGTGGCCTCACTATACAACGCGAACAGTGCTTTGTGTGGAATGTTTTCAGAAACATAATTCAGAATGAGTGTGTGAGCATGTGTGATCTCTTCTCTTCCTCCTCCGCCTCCCCTCCCCCTCCTCCTCCTTCTCCTTTTGCAGGATGCCTTTCTCTCTCTCTCTCTCTCTCCTCTCTCTCTCCCTCTCTCCCTTCCTTCCTTCCTTCCTCCCTCCCTCCCTCCCTCTCTCTCTCTCTTTCTTTCTTTCTTTCTTTCTTTCTTTCTTTCTTTCTTTCTTTCTTTACTGTGGGGTTAAGGTTTTCAGGTGTCTATGCTCCTTAAAAATACAGTAGTGCCCCAAGTCAGGACACAGCCTTCTCAAGTCCATCGTCAGGTATGCACTGGCCCATGTTTACCCAGGGATGCCCCATTGCTTGGGAACACAACAGTACGACAACATCTCCCTCCTTTTCTGCCTGCTCGTATTCCCTACAGAGACTGAAACGTTCAGGAAGCTAGGTTCTGATGTGGACTTGTGCAGTCACTCAGCTGAGAAGACCCTCTACTGAATCCGGCAGTCTTGCTTCCAAATTAGCATACAGATCACCTGTAATATCAGACCTCATCTCCTATGGTCAGATGAGTGACTCTTTTTAAATTTTTATTTCTTTATTGATTAATGGTTTATAGTCGACAGTAAAATACAGTAGTTCATACATGCATAGCATTTCTCAAGTTTTCCACACGACAATCCAACCCCCACTAGGCCCTCCTCTGTCAGGTGAGTCACTTTTATATAAGACAGTTAGTCCATAAAAAGGTAACCTCCAGCTTTTCCAGAGATGCTGAGACATCAGAATTACCTACAGTTTAAGCAGTGGTGCCACTTAGTGCTTTAAAAACTTACTGGGGGGGTGGCGTGGGCAGTAGCGCAGCGGGTTAAGTGCACGTGGCACAAAGTGCAAGGACCAGCAGAAGGATCCCGGTTTGAGCCCCGGCTCCCCACTTGCGCGAGCCCCTGGCTCCCCACCTGCAGGGGGAGTTGCTTCATGGGCAGTGAAGCAGGTCTGCAGGTGTCTGTCATTCTCTCCCCCTCTCTGTCCTCCCCTACTCTCTCAATTTCTGTCTATCCAGCAACAACAACAATAATAGTAACAACAGCTCCAATGGGCAACAAGAGGGAAGAAATGGCCTCCAGGAGCAGTGGATTCGTAGTGTAGGCACCAAGCCCCAGCAATAACCCTGGAGGCAATTAAAAAAAAAAAACTTACTGGGGAGGCACTGTGTCACAAGACTACCTTGGCATACAATTTTACACCTGTCTAAAATATGGACCAGCACACCTTACCAGCCACCCAAGCGCTCCCTGCCTCCACCACAATGCATGGTCCTCCTTGCCCTTTTTAACCCCACCCCCTTCTCCTGAGTGTCCTCAGATCTGATGGTGTAGAACAAAGGTTTATTCATGAGTAGTCAACAATTTGTTCTGCTTTATATCTTAACTCTTTTCCAGCCACCAGGTTCCAGATGCTACCATGATGCCAACCTGACTTCCCTGGGCAGATACCCCTACCAATGTGTCCTTGAGCCCTGCCTCCCCAGACCCTTATCCCTAGGGAAAGATAGAAATAGGCTGGGAGTATGGACTGACATGCCCATGTCCATGTTCAGCGGGGAAGCAATTACAGAAGCCAGACTCTCCACCTTCTGCACCCATAATGATCCTGGGTCCATACTCCCAGAGGGATAAAGAATAGGAAAGCTTTCAAAGGAGAGAAAGGTATTTGCAAATATCTTCTTTCCATATTGTTCAGTTAACATTACAATACACTGTATTTTTCATTGCCTTTAAAAGTTCTTGACTCCATCAACATATAAATTCCCGGGGTCTATCCTTTATACACTCTTACTCTAACTTCACCTTATTATTATTCCCTGATCTAGTTCTCTTTGTTTATTCTAATCGAAGCCTTCCACTTACCCTTCCCACTGCAATAAACATGCTTAGACTCTTAACTTTTTATTTTATCTTGGCAAATACCTGGTTATTCCAAGGGACACACTTTTTCTTGTAGTTCTCACTATTAGACGTTACTCATCTCTCTACTTTCCAAATAATACAAGACCAAGTATACCACACAAGGGAAACTTTTATTCTTTCTTCTATGTGCAGTTATAAATAATGACTCAATACAAATAAAAAGGAAGGACAAATGGAGCAGTCCTTTTTAGTTTTCCTGTCTGGCATAACTGAACTGTCTCACTGACAGCTCCCTGCTTTCTGACCTTTTTTTTTCATGCATCGGTTGTCCAGGCCCCTGACTCACTGATGTTCTTTTCATCCCCAGTACAACTCTCAGGCCAGTTTTTCATCCAACTTCGCAGTCTATAACTGGAATCTTCTGTGGGCATTACCCTCAATACCATCCCATGGCAGTGTGATCTGGAATTTTCCCACCACTGGTAATATATGTTTTCACTCTCACTTGTGTCTTTTCACAGTCTATTTACTCTTTTTTCCTTTTTTTTCTTTCTTTCTTCCCCTCTCTCTCTTTCTCTTTATCTTTTTCTGCCTTTCTCTCTTCTTCTTGCTCTTTTATTTTCTTTTGGATAGAGACAGAAATTGAGAGGAAAAGGGGAAGAGAGAGAGAGAGAGAAGAAGAAGAAGAAGAAGAAGCAGGAGGAGGAGGAGGAGGAGGAGAAGAAGAAGAAGAAAGGGGGATTGGGCAGTGGTGAATCTGGTTCAGCTCACATAGTACTAAGCACAAGGACCTGCTCAAGGATCTGGGTTTGAGCCCCGGGCTCCCCACCTGCAGGGGGGAGGCGCTTCACAGGTGGTGAAGCAGGTCTGCAGGTGTCTCTCTTTCTCTCTCCCTCTCTACTTCTCCCTCCCCTCTCAGTTTCTCTCTGACCTATCAGATAAAATGGAAAAAAATAATAGCCACCAGGAGCAGTGGATTCATAGTGCAGGCACTGAGCCCCAGCTGGAGGAAAAAAAAAAAGAGAGAGAAAGAGAGAAAGAAAGAAAGAAAGAGAGAGAGAGAGAGAGAGATGGGGAAAAGAGACACACTGCATCCCTGCTCCACCAAATAACTAGTCATTCAGCTGCTTCAGAACCAATTTATTTTGAGGCTCTGAGGAAAGAAGCCATGGATCGGAGAGAGTGCCTTCCCCCCATAGCAGTCCAGGGTGGCTTCCTACACACCCTGCCCTTGAACTTGACCTATGTTTTAACATTAGATCTTCCCCATTTTTTGCCATACATTGAAGATATTCAAATTTTGTTTTATTTATTTATTTATTTATGTGACCCTAAAACATTTTTTAAAGGATTTATTTTTATTAATTAAATAATTTATTTTACCAGAGCCCTGCTCAGCTCTGGTTAACAGTGCAAGGGATTGAACCTGGGACTTTGGAGCCTCAGGCATGAGAGTCTCTTTGCATAATCATTACGCTATCTCCCCTCTGCCCAGGATTTTTATTTTAAGTATATATGTGGAATATACTTAGAAATTTTATGCACATACATATTTCCCCCATTGCATTTGAAAAAGTTTAGGTGCTATAGTGTTTTTCCTTTTACCCCTCTGTCTCCCGCTTTCTTTCTGTCTGAAAAAGCTTGCTGGAAGCAGTAAAACCCAGATGAAGGGGGGAAAAAAAAACGAAAGGAAAGTTCCCCTTAAATGGTGTCAGCTACCAAAATGGTTTTAAAAGCTTTAAAATGCTCTCGGTTTCACAAATGAAATTAAAAAAAAAATCAAGGCATGCATGTGTAGTTTTTCTTGCCATAGTCATCATTTTCATAAACACTTTTGAATGCACAGTATTATGTATTTTTTCCTCTCTCTCTTCCTCCTTTTCTTCCTACTACCTCCCTCCTCTGTGTGTTTAGTTAAGATTCCCCCAGAACTTGTTACACAGAAACTTGCAGGGAGTAGGAATGTCCCTTCTGTTGCTTTTTAAATCATTTACTAATTTGTATCATGCCTCCTGAAGGATCCGGTCTTAGAACTGTTGCAAGTTAACCTAAAATGCCCAGACAGTAATTTTGGTGCATTAAGTCTCCAAGTTGCAGTCTGCTGATCTGCCATGTCCCGATCTCTTCAGTCTCCTCACACGTGTGCTTTCTGCCTCCCTAAGAGCTTAGTCACATTTCCTTAATATAAAGGTATGTCATCAGGAAACAGCTTCTCTCTTGAGGCTTATCATCAGGTCTTGAGAACACCCAGGGGAGGAAGAGAGGGCGGTCTAGAACTTTCGCTCAGTGCTCAGCACACACCAACAGCTGGTGCCTGAACGTGAGTCCAGCTGCAGCTTTCTCTCTGGAAGACTCCTCACTGGTGTCTATGTAAACATGGTGAAATTCCGCTATGAACAGCTATTGATTTGGGACGTGTGGAAGTGCGACTTGCGATTGCCAACAAAGCGTGCTCATACTGAAGAAAGTAAAAGCATTCACTGGGGGGGGGGGGGGGGGATGAACACATTCTCAAACCTTAGAAACAATCAATCAAACCTCAGTCTTCTCAGTATCCAAAGAACTTTAACTAGAAAATTTATGCAGGAGCCGGGTGGTGGCACACCCGGTCGAGCATATATGTTACAATGCACAAGGATCTGGGTTCAAGCCCCAGGTCCCCACCTGCAAGGGGAAAGCGTCTCTCACAGTGATGCAGGGCTGACGGTGTCTCTCTGCCTCTTTCCCTCTCTACCCCTGCTTCCCTCTCTATCTATCTCTGTCACACACACACACACACACACACACACACACACACACACACAGTTATATAGCTAAGTATTCAAGTTTAAGAGGATATTAAAACCATAAGAATTGTTTTGCTACTGCCTTTTCCACATCTTGGATTTTGTTTTTCTTTGTGAGGGAGAGCTCCCATGGAAATTTGACCTTCTATTACTTTGTGCAAGTGTGTTATTGCCTTTCAGTCTCTCTTGTAACTCTTTAATTGTGATGTTGTTTGCCATTTGCTTTAATCACTATTGAATCCATAAAAATAAAATAAAAAATCCCCAGAGACACTCTTCTGTAATGCCTGCTCTCAAACTTAACTAACTTAATAAGATATTTGTCTTAAGGACTGGTTTTTCAAGGTTGAAAAGGCAGACTTTCTTTTGCTTACTTACTCAATTTGCAATGCCTGGGGTTTAATTAAGTGACAGAATAAATTGACCACTGCCATCAGAAAGTGTTTTGATCCAGATTACTGGAATGGAAATTCTCCTTTCTTTTCCCCAGCAAGTTAGAAGCCAGAATCTTTCACCATTAGATCTGACAACAAGAATTTAGTCTTTGTCCCCTGATAAAGCTTGTATGGAGCACCAGGCCAGGGTGTATGTGACCAGAGGTTATAACATTCTGATTCATTATGCTGCAGTCATGACTCTGTTCTGCTGAAGACAAGCTCCATCCATCCATTTAGCTGTCATTCCGACCATGAATGTAATGCTATTATGGTGAGGGCCAAGTCCACTGCTCACGCCAGATGTTGTTAGGCATTCAATCCATCCTATATACGAACACTGGCTCCTTCAAACAACAAGACGTTGAGTGAATTACATATTGAGTGGTGAATTTTCTTGGCATTTAATTACCCAGCTCAAAGAAACATACTTCCCTAATTGCTCCTGAGGTTAATGCCTAGCACATAAGCGAAAGAGATTTTGTGGCAGAATGGCCTGATAGTGGCAGCTGTAAAAGCATTCCAGGTTGTTGGAATGTCTCTTTGGATTTTTTTTTTTTAATCTTATATGGTAAGTAAAAAGTAATCGTCTTCTAGGTGTGATTATTACTGCTAGATAAAATTTTGAGGGACTAACATCAATCTTAATAGGAGGTTGGGAAAAAGTCTAAACAAAGTGCATGGTATTGGGGTTAATTTAAAAGAAATTAGTAGCAGACCAAACTGATGCATGCCTGCCTGTGGAAACTATTATTGTGTGTGTGTGTGTGTGTGTGTGTGTGTGTGTGTGTGTGTCTGTGTGTGTCTGTGTGTGTCTATGTGTGTGTGTCCGTCTCCCCACCACACACACACCAAATAATCTTATAGGGAAAAATACTGATATATAGGACAGCTGTTTGTCACACCAGTAGTTTCTTATCTATCTGCACACCACACCCTCCACCAGCTGAAGTCCTCGACCACCACCAGACACTGGGTGTCCTACATCCTACACCCGCCTCTTGCCTGCACCCTCTACAGTGCAGATAGACTCTGCACTGTCATAGACACAGGTAGGCTAACTTTCATCAAGTTGTTTTTCCTACTGTGTTGCACGAGTTATCTGTGTCTTGTGTATTAACCCTTTTATTAGATATATAACTTGCTACTACTTCCTCCAACCCAACTATTTTCATTTTGTTGTGCCTTCACACTATTTTAAACAAAACTCGTAGCACTGTAAGTTTAAAAGATGCAAAAGCCAATTACTGTTAAGATAATTAAGTCATAGGAGCGATCAATGAGCCAACATTCCAGCTCTCTTAAAAGCTTTTGACATAATATAATTCTATTATGTGATTTCAATTCAATAAGGGTTGAGACAATTATCTTCAACCCCCTAAGATTATATCTTCATTACCAAACAGAATATGTGTGCAGTTTGATACCAAGTTCTTAAAGCCTAAGTTTCATTGCACAAGGCAAGTCTCAGTCACTTCAGTAACTCTGTCTGTAGACCTCTGTAACTTCTGAGATGCTCTTTGGTAAACTTCCTACTTGATTTTATACATTTGATACTGTGTCTTCAGAAAAATACAGAATGAGCAATTCATCCACTTTGGCAATGCATTTGTTCATTATCTAGTCCAGCATTTGCGACACTTGTAGTCAGACCTCACTCTACTACTTAGGCACAACTTACCATTGGGGTCAACTAGTAGCTATATTTAACTCTTAGGTATATTTGACCCACTTCGAACAATAAAAATGTATGTTCCCAACTTGATAATATTAGCAAAATCAGGCATTTAAGTCAGACACTAAGCAGCATTTTATAAGACACATAATGATTGGGTTGTCTGCTGCATGAACTTAGATGACTGTAAAGCTATTGAGAGTAAAATCTTTTATGGTTCAAATAAGAATGGGAGTGTTACCAGTGAACTCTTTCATGAGCTCAGTCAGGCATGAAATACAATCATTTGCTGGAATGCTGGCTTCCTTTTGTTTCATCTTGCCAATAAAAAGATGCTCAATATCATTTGCCACTAAGAACCCTACCCCACTTGGGAAAGATCGAAGCAGAAGCAGGCGGGGTGGGGGGCGGTGGTGGATCCACTTGGCAACACCCATGTCCAGCAGAGAAGCAATTACAGAAGCTAGAACTCACTTTCTGCACCCCATAAAGATTTTTGGTTCATACTCCCAGAGGAACAAACACTAAAGAAGCTTCCAATAGAGAGAGGATGGGGCACGGAACACTGGTAGTGGGAACTGTGTGGAATTGTAACCCTGTTATCTTATAATCTTGTTATCGTTATTAAATCACTATTAAAAATACATAAATAAAAAGAAAATAAAGGAGGGGCCAAGTGGTGGTTCACCTGGTTAAGAGTACACTTTATAGTGTGCAAGGACCCAAGCCCCTGGTCCCCACCTGCAGGGGGAAAGCTTCACAAGTGGTGAAACAGGGCTGCAGTTGTTTCTCTGTCTTTCTACTTATCTCCCCCTTCACTTCTCAACTTCTCTCTGTTCTATCCAATAATAACCTTAAAAAATATATAACACAGTTTAAATAGGACTGAGAAGGGCTGGGGAAAGAGGATAGTGATTATGCAAAATGACTCTCATGCCTGAGGTTCAGGGGGTCTCAGCTTCAATTCCTAGCACCACCATAAGCCAGAGCTGAACAGTGTGTGCTGGTAAACACAAACAAACTAAATAAATAAGTGAAATAATGAGAAAAACCTATGTAGCTATTATATGAGAACAGATCAAGATGTAATAAAAAAAAAATCTGACAATACCACTTCTAGTGAAGATGTGAAGGTAATTGGAAGTCTTGTCCATTGCTTCTGTGAGTGAACTATGATAGTATAGCCTCTATTGAGGTCTTTTTGGAAATTTCTTACAAAACCAAAGTCTTGCCATAAGTTTCAGTAACCACATGCCAAGATAAGTATCCAAATGGTTTGAAAACTTGTGGAGTCTGCACAGTGACCTATACACACTTATTCATGGTGGCTTTCCTTACAATCACCACGACCTGAAAGTCAAAGCAACCATGATACCTTTCAGAAAGTGAATGGCTGAGTAAATCTCGGCGCAGATACATAGCGAATGATATGCAGGGAGTGATAAAATCAATTCAACACACTACAGGCATCAGAATCAACATCACTGAAAGCAGTATGGGAATATTTGTTGACGTCAGTACTGCTAGAGATGATAACATCCTGTAAGAGTAAGGGTACAAGGAACAGAACATAAATACTGTGCTGTCATTAATAAATGTAGTTTGCATGGGATTAAGAGTTACCAATTTTGAAACCTATATATGGGTGTACAGGAATTAATAATCTGATGAATGGATCGTTGGTGGTGAGAATGAAATTTGTCTTACTGTGGAGGGTTGAGCTTAGCAGCAGGGAGAGACTACAGCCATAATAATGACTTAGAGCAAAGACATACTCTGAACTCATGTCCTGCTTAATAGTAACAATGATAGTTACTTGTAGATATATTTTAAAGCATGTATATATGTTCACATTTGTATATACATATCTCATTTCTTGCCAAATCAGCTGAAAAGACAGTCAGAGAGACCTTTATAGCAATAGCTATAACTACAATCCTGATATAGTTGACTTCATTATTCCCCAAAAACCCTTTTACTGGGAAAATAATAGTATAAAGAACAATTATATATTGACTTCTAATATGACTCCTCAAAAATGGAACCAGAACTACTTGAAGAAATGACTTATTCTAAACCCATGATAAGATGAAATTAGATTTTCTTGTAGTGCCAGAGAGGAAAAATTATTCAAAAGAGGGAAAAGAATATTAAAACCCCACAGTGATTGAGAATGTCTCCTGTTGGCCAGAGCTCAACAATTTGAGCAAGGAAATAAGTAACATGTTGTATTATAACTAAAATTTAAAGTAAATACCCAAATCTTTATTATTATTATTTATTTATTTATTACTGAGAAACATAGGAGGAGAGAGAAAGAACCAGGCATATCATCCTGGTACCTGTGCTGCCGGAGATTGAACTCAGGACCTCATGCTTGAGAGTCCGATGCTTTATCCACTGCGCCACCTCCTGGACCACAATACCCAAATCTTTAATGATACAATCAAACATAAGAATCTACTTCAGATGGAAAAGAAGTAGGCAGATCTCCCACACAGAAGAAGTCCTGATAGTTTTTGCAGATACTCTGTCCTGAAGGAGAAAAAGTATTATTCTTCCCTTGTATAGACTTAGCATCATGACTTTCTTCCAGATTGCAATGTGGAAAGGGAGAAAAAAATGAAGATAGCTTTACAGTGGCGAAACCTGAAAGACACTGCCTTAGTCCAAGCTGCACATTAAGCATGAGCTTAATGTGCAGCTTGGCGATACGAGAATCCGGCATGAAGCCCAGCCAGTCTATCTTGGCGTTACTCTCAATCGCACTCTGTCATTTCACGAACATCTCATAAAAACTGCAGCAAAGGTGGGAGCGAGGAATCACATCATTGCCAGACTGGCCAGCTCCTCATGGGGCGCGAGCGCTTCCACACTACGATCATCATCTCTGGCATTATGCTATTCCACTGCAGAATACTGTGCCCCAGGATGGTTCCGTAGCCCCCATGTCCACTTGGTCGATTCCAAATTATACTCCTCCATGAGGATAATTTCTGGAACCATCCGTTCCACCCCGGTTCCATGGCTGCCAGTTCTTAGCAACATCGCCCCGCCAGATATTCCTTGGGATGCGGCATCATCTAAGTTCATTTCCCACGTCTACGCTCGACCGGACCTGCCAATATACGCGCATATCTTCGCCCACCCTGTCCAACGCTTGACGTCTCGTCACCCAATCTGGTCCCCTACGCCTACACTGAACTTCTCTGTTCCAGACTCTTGGAAACAGAGTTGGCAGTCAGCTGAGGTCAAGAACAAACACCTCATCACAGACCCCTGCAAGCGTCAACTCGGCTTCGACCTAGCACGTTATGATTGGGCCCTCCTCAATCGCTATCGAACAGGCCATGGCCGGTGCGCCAGAGACGACCCGAACTGCCCCTGCAGCTCCAGACAGACTATGACCCACATAGTCAACGACTGCCACCTCTCCAGATTCAAAGGAGGTCTCGAAACTTGACATCAGGCTCAACCTGACGCTGTTGACTGGCTGTGGAAGAAGGGCAAATGCTAGAAGAAGAAGTCCAAGTAATCAAAGTTAACTTTGAGTTCAGTGTGACTGTCCTAAAACACAACTGTGCTGAAATGTAAAAAATCACTTCATATTATTCTTGGTGTAACAACTCAATATTATAATTGAGATTCTACCATGAAAATATTTGACAAAAATAAAAGATTATGTATTTTCTTAAACTATTCTGCCAATGTAAGACAAAACAATGAATATTTATTTCTAGTTTCTTTCTGTTCAATGTGTTAGGTTCAGGAATATTGTACAGTGATTACACAAAAGACATTCATGAATGAGACGCTGAGGTCACAGGTTCAATCCCCAGCACAACCTTAAGCCGGAGCTGAGTAGGGCTTTGTTAAAACATACACACACACACACACACACACACACAGTTGTCAGAAAAGTCATAATGTATTTTTCTATGTTTTTCTATGCAAAAATGCATCCTGACTCTTTTGACAACTATATATATATATATAGAGAGAGAGAGAGACAGAGAGAGACAGAGAGAATAATGAATATGCAAGAACATAGTAGTTTTGTATCTCACTAACAGATATCCCACACCAAAATATTATAAGGACTTTTAAGATAAGAACATATTTTAAACTTATTGAAGGCTATGCTAATAGCTTTCCCCTTAAGCCTCCTAACTATAAGTAGAAATAAAAGAAAATTCAAATGTAATCAATCTCCACAGATGCCTTTTATGAAATAAATGCAAGTGACAGCAAGGTTTTATAGATTTTAAACATAAATACTGTGATTGAATACTTTGATTAGAATAAAGGCTACTTTTTTTAAAAAAAAACAGCACTAGTAGCCATTCATTAATCAAAGTTTATATTACTTTAATAGAACTAACTTGAAGTTCTGAGTAGAATAAAAGCTCTTGGATATTTATTTATTTTCTGAAAACTATTCCAGTAAATTTTGTAGGAATGAAACCATTTTAAAAGCTGGCAAAATAGCTTACCTGGACAGTGCACCTGTTTTCTAAAAAAAAAAAAAAATTATTATCTTTATTTTATTTATTGTATAGAGACAGTCAGAAATTGAGAGGGAAGGGACTGACAGAGAGGGAGAGACAGAGAGACACCTGCAATACCACTTCACCACTCACAAAGCTTTCCCCCTGCAGGTGGGGACCAGGGGGCTTGAACCCAGATCCTTGCGCACTGTAACATGTGCCCTCAACCAGATGCGCCACCGCCTGGCCCCGAGGGTACCTGTTTTGCCATGCTGATGATCCAGGTTCCAAACCATCCCCTACTGCACCAATAACAATATTGGTGCTATGGTATCTCTCAGTCGACCTCTCCATGGTAGTCAACCTAGAGCAGTGCAGTGAAGCCCCAGTGATGACAAACAAAACACCTAAAGTAACCAATGAATAACCCATCTGCTCAGTCCTCTGGCTAACCATTTAATTGCCAACCAACAGGCCCGTGACATGGCTCACCTGAGAGCACGGCTGCTTTGGCACAAATGAGATCCTGTTTGAGGGCCCAAGGCACTGGGAGATGCTTTGACTCTTCAGTGTCTCTCCATCTTTTGCTCTCTGTCTCTTTGAGGGTGAAATCGGTACGGGTTCTAGAGTGAAACTTTATGTTTCACTTTATTTGAATATCTGCTCGGTTTTACAAGTGTATTTGCAAGTGTGTTTGCTCCTCCCACTTCTGTTCTCTCTCCTTCCTTCCTTTCCGTCATCTCCCTAGCGATCCCAGTTCCTAGCTGGCAGTGGTTCTACTTGCTGGGCAGTGACTCACAGTAGAAACGGGGCTTCTGTCAATTAGAGACCCGACTGGCAGCCAGGCTGTAGGTTTTCTGCCGTCGACTTGTGTGAAGCTGTTAAGTTGGCAGCCACTTCATCACTCTGTGCTCATAGCAGGTCTGCGGACCGTAGTGTTGCTAGAGCTTCAAGTTCAAATACAGGGCAGTTGCAGATAACATAATGGTGATATCAGGAGAATTTCATGCCCGAGGCTTCGAAATCCCAGATTCATTCCCTCGCACCGCCATAAACTAGAGAAAAGCAGTGCTCTGGTAGAAAAAGAAGAAGAAGGGGAAGGGGAAGGGGCAGGAGAAGGGGAAGAGGAAGAGGAAGAAGGAGAAGAGGAAATCCAAATACATACAAAGATAAATGAAAGTATATGAAGCAGCCACACCTTTTAGTTCCCCTTCCTGTTGAATGCTGGGTCTGTTCAGGCATTAACACCGAGGGGGTCCATGTCTCAGGATGACTATTTTCAAGGAACGGGGCCTGTCTAAAATAAACCCGGGGTGGGGGCAGGTGATAGTGTAGCAGGTTAAGCACACGTGGTATGAAGCACAAGGACCGGCGTAAGGATCCTGGTTCGAGCCCCCGGTTCCCCACCTGCAATGGGAGGGGGGATCGCTTCACAGGCAGTGAAGCAGGTCTGCAGGTGTCTGTCTTTCTCTCACCCTCTTTGTCTTCCCCCCCCTCTCTGTTTCTCTCTGTCCTATCCAACAATGGCGGCAGTGACAACAATAACATAATAACAAGGGCAATAAAATTAGGGGGAAAATGGCCCCCAGGAGCAGTGGATTCATAGTGCAGGCACCTAGCCTCAGCAATAACCCTGGAGACAAATAAATAAATAAACAAACAAATAAAATACCCCCCCCCCCCGGCACACCACTCACACTGATCCCTGCACCATTTATGCTGCCCTGGCCCTGCTTTCCTCTGCCTCTGCCAACACCAGTGAGCTTTCTCTAGCTCCTTTGCTTCTGATGTGCCACCTTGAGAACTGCTTTGTACTCTTGACTGTGTCGTTTTATCGAGTCTTTTCCTTCTTGGTAGGGATCTAAGGGACTTAGCGGTAACTTATGTGGTAGAGAGCACATGTGCTACAATGCGGCAGACCTGGGTTCAAGCCTCCAGTCCCCACCTACCCGAAGTCTCACTAGTGGTGGAGCAGTACTGCTGGCCTGCCTCTCTCTCTCTCTCTCTCTCTCTCTCTCTCTCTCATCCTCTATGAAAAAAAAGAAGGAAAAATGACTCAAGTAGTTGAGATAATCCTGGTGGCAAAAATAGAATCATGAGGATTCCGTTAGGAGAAAGAGGAGAGGATTTGAGTGTCAGTGATTTGTATACATCTGTCTTCTGATGCTAGTGTTATTGGCGACTACTTGGCATGTGAGAAGACTTCTAAACTGAGAAAGCTTCAGGAACTCCACAGTCTTTTCTGCGTTTTCCCACATGACCAATACAGAACAACTCACCACGTCACTTCCTACTTGAAGATGGTGCAGATATTTTCATCAGTCCTTCTCTCAACAAATGGTTCTTGAACACATACTAGGTCTTCTTTCAGGCACAGGGCACTGGAGAGTAAGACAGGAAGAAAGTTCTCTCTTTGACTTAACAGTTCACTGACCCAGAGAGCAAAGCCAAAGCAGCATTAGAAAAATATCAGCTTCTCGTTTTTATTTGTGGTATTAAGAAATACAATAAGGGCCAGGAAATAGCTCCGCTGGTAGTCATACTGTGTAGAAACTCGGGTTTATTACCACTCCTGGCCTACTTTGTCAATAGAAAAAGGAAGGAAGGAAGGAAGGAAGGAAGGAAGGAAGGAAGGAAGGAAGGAAAGGGGGGAGGGAAGGAAGGAAGAAAGAAAAAAAAAACAGAGATGGAGGAAAACATACCATGGCAATGACGATCCCTCTAGGGCCTGGGGAGGCAGCCAGGTTGGATCCTGGGGGTCCCACAGGATAAAGCAGGCACCTTCCCAGGTGAGCTGTCTCACCAGACCTGACCGGACACCTTTACTTCAGAGCCATTTCATTTCTATGCAAGTCTCCTGATAATTTAAGAATTGATTTGTTTAAAAGTAAGCTTGTTTCTTTCATGTAGTGCTTCTGTTTACATTTTCATAATTGAAAATACACAGGGAATGAATGTATCTCCAATACTCATCTGCTGAATCCTCTATACAGTTGATCTCATTTTGACCCCGAGCTGATGTTTGCAGCTGCATCCCCACACATATTTCAGTTCTCAGAACAAATATAACTCCCTCGAGTTATTGACTGTATAACCTGCCAGGAAGCGAGAGAGGGAAAAAAAAAAAGTTGAGGAGAGAAAACTACTCCTCCGAGATTACTGCGTCCAGATGTTCTGATTACTCCTTTTGGGAACGTTATAGCCTTAAGTTATACAAACCCTCCCTATAAATCTTCACTCTGTACTATTGGCAAACACTCTATTCTCTTTTTCCCCGAACACCTTTACAAACCTCTAGTAGAGTTCGCACCTAATAGAGGAGGAAGCAGAATGTCACGGTCACATGAAGTCTTGGGGAGTTCTACAGGACACAGCTAACTGCTGACTGAGTCCCTGTCCACAGAGGGCTGAGGTGTGGGCAGTGCGGCACGGTGCTCTGAGGTGCAGCCTGCTTTGCACTTTTAATAAAGAAGTGGCCCATTCTGCACACAAAACCTGATTAAAATAATGACAACAAATTATTGCTCCTACCTGAACATTGCACCCTGCTTCTCAGAAGCGGTTTCCTCAGTCCTCTCCCGCACAATATTTTACTAGAAACTCCAGGAAAAGTGGACCTCTGGCATTTCTTTTACCGAATCGTCAGCATGTGTTTTTTTTTTAGAGTTAAAGGCATCTGTTCATCAGCCTTGTTTCTCAGGTATAATTAAATATGAGATGATGATCTTCTCTTAATTCTGATGTTTGATGGTGTTTTTTTTTTTTTTTTGTCTGAAAAATCTTGGTGATATGAGCCTCATTTTCAAATCTGTTGATAATATATTGTTATCACAGATTTCAGAAACAATTCTTTCTAAACATATCACAGACTTCCAGGGCACCATGCTTCTAGTGGAGGTTACAATACCTACACAACACAAGAGGACCTGGAGTCTTACTGTGGAGCGACCCAGTGGTCTAGGGAAGTGACCAGACCCTTTTCCTGAAAACTTGGAAGTTCCACCCTGAAGCTGAACTTTGCCCAAGCTACTGAGCTAATGTGCAGATACAGACAGATAAGCACACGGCCCCACAAGCCAACACCGTGTAATGTGTGGCTGCCGGTGAGGACTTAGCCCCCCCTGCGACTCTCGGCAGCCAGATATTTACCAAGCTAAGTGTCTTGAGACTGTTTGTTTATTGGGGAACGGTCACCTCAGGGGCTTTGCCACTCCAAGTCAACTTTTTTTTTTTTCCCAAATAGACAGAGGGAGTGGGAGAAGATACCTTAGCACCAAGGCTTCCCCAAGTGCAGTAGAAGCAAGGATAGAACCTGGGTCCTGAGGCTTGTGACAAAGCAGCCGTCCACATGAACTATCTGGCTAGTTCTGCTCAGGTCTCCTCAATGCAAGTTAAAACAAGAATAACAGCTTTCATGCAGAAAGGAACTATTTTATAGTCCAGGATATTCAGGTGTCTTCTTCTTCTAGCATTTGCCCTTCTTCTGTAGCCAGTCAACAGTGTCAGGTTGAGCCTGATGTCAAGTTTCGAGACCTCCTTTGAATCTGGAGAGGTGGCAGTCATTGACTATGTGGGTCATAGTCTGTCTGTAGCCGCAGGGGCAGTTCGGGTCGTCTCTGGCTCCCCAGCGATGGAACATAGCGGCGCACCGGCCATGGCCTGTTCGATAGCGATTGAGGAGGGCCCAATCATAACGTGCTAGGTCAAAGCCGGGTTGACGCTTGCAGGGGTCTGTGATGAGGTGTTTGTTCTTGACCTCAGCTGACTGCCAACTCTGTTTCCAAGAGTCTGGAACAGAGAAGTTCAGTGTAGGCGTAGGGGACCAGATTGGGTGACGAGACGTCAAGCGTTGGACAGGGTGGGCGAAGATATGCGCGTATATTGGCAGGTCCGGTCGAGCGTAGACGTGGGAAATGAACTTAGATGATTCCGCATCCCGACGAATATCTGGCGGGGCGATGTTGCTAAGAACTGGCAGCCATGGAACCGGGGTGGAACGGATGGTTCCAGAAATTATCCTCATGGAGGAGTATAATTTGGACATGGGGGCTACGGAACCATACTGGGGCACAGTATTCTGCAGTGGAATAGCATAATGCCAGAGATGATGATCCTAGTGTGGAAGCGCTCGCGCCCCATGAGGAGCTGGCCAGTCTTGCAGTGATGTGATTCCTCGCGCCCACCTTTGCTGCAGTTTTTATGAGATGTTCGTGAAATGACAGAGTGCGATCGAGAGTAACGCCAAGATAGACTGGCTGGGCTTCATGCCGGATTCTCGTATCACCAAGCTGCACATTAAGCTGCACGTTCGGGTGTCTAATAGCAGGTGTTTCATAACTACTTTCAATTTCTAATTCAGTCCCCAAGGCTTAACTGAAGGAGACCTTAGGATATCAGTTATCCAAGATAGGATCTTCCAGTTTATCTGTTTGAAGTCACAATTTCCTCATGAGAGCTCAATTGAGGAATAAAAGGCATCTAAGTGACATTTGAATTTATTTCTGTCTACTTGTCTAATCAGACACATCAATCGAAGGCCTAAAACATTTCTTTTGTGTATGTTATGTTCAGTAATCTAGAACACTGAGGCTCATTGTTTAATGTTATAAATGCAGAATATGCAGCCTGGAGATGGTTTGCTTGAGTAACGGGGTTATGTAACTTAGCTGGAAACTGGCCCTTGTGTCTTTCTTCACCTGCGACTCTGGCAAGTCTAGTTTGTGCAGCTCAGATTTACTGGGCAAACCGCACACTCAGTGAGAAGAGATCTCAAGCACCTGTGTACTGTGAATGACTAAGGGGCAGCTGGCTCTAAGGGGGAAGCCCACTTCTGTTTTTCCCTCAGAGAATATAAGCATTCAACGCACAGCACTAGGAGTCACACTACTTATGTTACACACAAGATGACTGCCCTTTCAAAATAATGGTACCTCTGGTGAAGCTTGACATGGCAAGGGAGAAGAAAATGTTTTTAAGGTTAAGAAGATGCTTTGAGACTTGTTGGGGGTGGATGTTTGAAGAGGGTGGAGCATTTTGAGAATGTTCTATGAACAATGGAGATATTTACTTAATAGCTGACCCAAACAATATGAAAGTGAACCAACTACTATCCTTGGCCAAAAAGAGACAACTGGATTGTAGTTGAGCTTCTTTCTAACCCACCAAAAACAAACAAACAAACAAACAAAAAAACTAAACCACTTGTTGATTCTTCTCTGATTACAGGGGCACTCGATTATATCTTTGTTTTCTCAGATGTGTTCTTGATGGCCTGGTGGTCTCTGAGTTGTTTTCCATAAGCAACTGATCCCTGAAGCCGTGGAACATCAAGGTCCTTCGATCAAAATGAAATGCTCAGATCACACAGTTTGCTAAACCACACCACACAGCCAGCTAAAGGGAAGGAAAGAGACAGTCCACACACGTCGGAAAAGGAGCTTGCAGAATGACCACACTATCAGGACCTAGCACTACACACATTCACACAACCTTCCCTCTGTTTCATCAGCCTGTCCTGCTGGTGGTGTGGGCTCAAGAACGGAGCTTAGGGCAAACCGAGGATGCAGCAGGACGTTCATGGGCTCGTGGTCCATAGCTTGACCTTATCTTGCTGAGCATCTCTGTAACTCAGAGAGGAGGCATATGGGGTCAGGAGGAGTGTAAACAAAGGCTGATGGGTCTTCCGTGCCCTATGACCATTTTGTCTTTAGTTGATCCTTTTCTCCCTTTCTATGCCAGGCAGACTTAGGCCGAACTTATGTTACACATTCTAACAATTCACATTAGCTACTCAGTATTACCATTCTGATTTCATCTCCTTTCTGTTCTAGGAAAAGCTAATAGCATCACATAATGAATAATAAACACCCTTTCACATGGATGTATGACAATATCCATGGTGTATTATAAAAGCAGATGAATCACAAAGTAAACACGTGAATTTCTTTTTATGACTTAAAAGATGTAGAAATCTTAAGATATATATATATATAATCTCAAATAAGTTGATGAACCCCAAAACCCCCAGGTGGTCTTGGTTATGGCAACATAGACAAGGTTCTCTGCTCTTTAGTTGTCTGGCTCTCTCTATATTACCTGAAATAACATTCAACAGAAAGAAATCTGAAATTCTGTCTCTTAACTATGATCTGCTCAAGACTAAGATCCCAGTCTATGCCTATCAGAAAATGAATTAATTTCCTAGCCATGTGTTGTGGGCTTTATTTCTTAATGAAGCATCACGCATGTTTGAAAAGAATCTTTCCAACTTATTTAGCTTGTTTTCATTTGCCTTCACTGGATAGGATGATGTTTGTTTTTCAATCATATCTACACCTGATGAAATACTACACTTTTCCAAAGTGTAATGATGTTGTGATGTTAAACATTTCTTTGTTTAAACTGTCGCTATAGAAGTGAGCAGTAGTATGTTCTTTGTAGTTTATTATTATTATTAACCAGCTAGCACAGAGGCTCTCTTAAAATCTAGTTAGCAGTCACACAAGAGATTCAGACGCCTACTTTAGGAGTGGGATGTTGAAGTTACAAAAGACTGCTTACAATCTTCTTCTTCTGTTGTTAAAATTTTCAGAGGCTCTTACCGGCCTGGCTTGCTTCACGGCGGGTAACAGAGACGCAGAGACAACGGCTGGGCAGGGAAGCTGTATTTCTTTATTCAGGAACAACGATTCATAAACTAAGACAAACTAATCACCTAACAGAACTCCGCTGTCTCTTTGCGGCGGCACAAGCACTCTCCCTTACTCTCGAACTCAGGAACCGTCTCTTACTCTGGAACTCAGGAACCCAGGAACTCTGTCTCTCTGGCACTCTCTCTTACTCTGAAACTCTCGAACTCAGGAACCCTCTCCCGGGGTTCCTTCGGGCGGGGCCAAGCAGGCCCGCGAAATTAACAGGACTCATCCAATTCTCTTGGCGGGGGAGGGCTAGAACAAACCAATGTAAAGCATACGACATTCTTCTAGCGTTTGCCCTTCTTCCGTAGCCAGTCAACAGCGTCAGGTTGAGCCTGATGTAAAGTTTCGAGACCTCCTTTGAATCTGGAGAGGTGGCAGACTGCTTACAATGAATTACATTCAGTCTTCTCTACGGTGTGTATTTATTTGGCCAAGGCTAAGTAAAGCTGGTTGACTATATTATGACCAAGTTGAAGCTCACTACAGATAATTATCATCCTAAGTAAGGGCTGGTCATTGATCATATTAATGATATCATAATCAAATTTGAACTTACCAATTTAAAATAAGGTGGACCAGTTCTTTTCTCCAAATCTGTCACATCCTATACATATTAGGTATTCAGTAAATACTGGGGGGGGGGATGAGAGAAATAAAGAAAGAATGAAAGGAGAAAAGACAAGATGACAGGTAAGAGAAAAATCAAGAAAATGAATAATGTAAATGAATGACAATGAGGCACTTAGGGACCTCTTAGCACACCTGAATAAAATATTAGAATTGAGGTTGTTGTGTCCTGAGTTCTGCATCATATATACCTCATAATGATTCTCTAGTATTGTGCAAATCCCTTTAACTTTCATGAGTTTTTTTGTTAAAGACTTCTAGATGTTCACATAAATCCTGAGATTCAGTACATTCACTTTTTTTTTTTTTTTTTGCCTCCAGGGTTATTGCTGGGGCTCGGTGCCTGTGCCATGAATCCACTGCTCCTAGAGGCCTTTATTTTTCACCTTTGTTACCCTGGTTGTTTTACCATTATTGTAGTTATTATTATCGTTGTTATTGATGTGGGATAGGACAGAAAGAAATGGAGAGAGGAGGGGAAGACAGAGAGGGTGAGAGAAAGACAGACACCTGCAGACCTGCTTCACCGCCTGTGAAGCGACTCCCCTGCAGGTGGGGAGCCAAGGGCTCGAACCGGGATCATTAGGCCAGTCCTTGCGGTTTGCACCATGTGCGCTTAACACGCTGCACTACCGCCCGCCCCCCCATTCACATTTTTATCTTTCCTTTCAACTGTTTTCTTTTAATTAAGAGTTACTATCTATAGCAGATTGCTTACAAAATTGACTACAATTTCCCACCCCTGCCTCAGTAACTATGCATGATAGTAACTGCAGTGCTTCCAGTCAAGAAATACAGGGCTGTTTGTCTGTTGTTGTTGTTCCCCCATCTTGAGTTGTTTTTGTTTGTTTGTTTTTTGAGTGTGTTTGCTTTGTCACTAGGCTTATGATTGCTTTGGCTGATAAAATGGAAGCAGAAGAAGTAACTCTACCAGATCTCAACCTGAAACATTGACATTAACCAGAGAACCCCTCTCCGTGACAACTAGTGATGGCAGGAACCAAACCTGGGACCTCACACATACTTGCCTTGTGCATCATTGCTGTCAGTGCTAAGGGTTATAGCCACTGCGCATCCCTTTAGACTCCCGTCCAGGCTACCATTATTTACTGCCTGGCTCACTAAACTTTGGCTTAGTTATTTACAGAGCCTTTTTTTTTTTTTTTCAGGTAACCAGACTCAGAATTCTAACGGTTGATTCCTGCCCTCTGGTCTTTATCCCATTCCTCTGCTTAGCCCAAGAATGAACTTGGTGACCCATAAGTATGGGCACACAGCTCAGAGCTGAGGCTGTTCGCCTTCAAGCCAGCCCACACTCTGTCTGTGGAGTGTGCCCCCTAATCTTGCCCTCAACACAACTGTATGTGTTGCTACATCTTTCTGGCTTGCTCTTAATTTCTTTCTTACAGCGAAAGCCAAAAACCCCACATGCAGCTGGGCGGTAAAAATTCCATGTGAGGAAGCCTTGGGTAGCTTGTTCTTGTGGAACAAGAAGAGAATTCACAGCTCATCCCTGTAGGTTAGCCAGTGCTCAGCTGGCCCAGGAATGTATAGCAGAGACATAAGCAGACACAAAAGACATCAGCTGAACTTGGCTGAATCCAGAAGTGTCCAGTTTATCAGGGTATTTAATAGAAAATAGTTGTTTTAAATAATTTTGTGTTGGTATATTTTGTTACTCAGAGAACCTAACTGATACTGAGTCTAGAAATAGAAAGGCAACCTTCACTCTTTAATCCTTCTGGTGTCTACAAGTCAGTCACCAGATCTGGAATTTAAAATGTCTTACATGCGGGAGTCGGGCTGTAGCGCAGCGGGTTAAGCGCAGGTGGCGCAAAGCACAAGGACCGGCATAAGGATCCCGGTTCGAACCCCGGCTCCCCACCTGCAGGAGAGTCGCTTCACAGGCGGTGAAGCAGGTCTGCAGGTGTCTATCTTTCTCTCCCCCTCTCTGTCTTCCCCTCCTCTCTCCATTTCTCTCTGTCCTATCCAACAACAACAACAACAATAATAACTACAACAATAAAACAACAAGGGCAACAAAAGGGAATAAATAAAATAAATATTAAAAAATTAAAAATAAATAAATAAAATAAAAATAAAATGTCTTACATGCAATCTCTCTTAGTATCGTCCTGATGTTCGCGTCATTTTTGACCTTTATTAACATTTACCCAATGATATCAATAACTTCGCGGGCTCTCTTGCTTCTACTCTTGCCATCTGATATGTGTTCTTTGCTTTTGGACTTACTTTGTTTCTCAGAATCCTCTAAGTTCCTTCCATTCACTGTAAGTGACAAAATGTCATCTTTTTAAAAATTATTTATTTATTTTCCCTTTTTGTTGCCCTTGTTGTTTAACATTGTTGTGGTTACTGATGTCATTGTTGTGGGACAGGACAGAGAGAAATGGAGAGGGCAGCGGAAGACACAGAGGGGGAGAGAAAGACAGACACCTGCAGACCTGCTTCACCGCCTATGAAGTGACTCCCCTGCAGGTGGGGAGCCGGGGGCTCGAACCGGGATCCTTACACCGGTCCTTGCGCTTTGTGCCACGTGCGTTTAACCCGCTGTGCCACCACCTGACTTCCAGTGTCATCTTTTTAATAGCTGTCCATTGTATAAATTTAAATACGAATGGGTCCTTGCAAGAATATTGAGATAAATAGCACTGGAGGGGTTGTAACTTTGTCTGTTAGTGTTTTTATGGTCTTTGTGTCAACACCCAGACATGGGATTGTTGGAACGTATGGTACCTTTCTCTTTAGCGTCCTCTTCTTTTAGATAGAGACAGAAAGGTAGAGATAGTGAAGGAGACCACAGCACCTATCTTCCCTCAGTGCAGTTGGAGGCTGGGCTTGAACTATTGTGTTGACCCTCTGCTTTTAGTCTCTTCAGAAAGGGCCATCTGTTTTCCAAATCAACTGCACCAACCGACATTCCCACCAACAGTGGAGGGTGAATTTCTCTACATGTTTTTGACAACACTTGTTACTTCTGCTCTTTTTGAAGTAAGCCATTGTCATAGGTGAGAGATGGTTCCTCACTGTGGTTTTGGCTTATAATTCCTAGAGCATGTATTTCTTAACCAAGAACTGCTCTAATTTATTTATTTATTTATTTATTTATTTATTATTTTATTTTTTGCCTCCAGGGTTATCGCTGGGGCTGGTGCCTGCACTGCAAATGTACTGCTCCTGGCAGCCATGTTTTCCATTTTTGTTGTTGTTGTTGCTGCTGTTGTTGTTGGATAGGACAGAGAGAAATCAAGAGAGGAGGGAAATACAGAGAGGGGGACAGAAAGAGAGACACCTGCGGACCTCTGCTTCACTGCTTGTGAAGTGACCCCCTACCCCCTGTAGGTGGGGAGCCAGGTGCTCCAACCTGGGGCTCGAACCGGGGTCCTTGCACCAGTCCCTGTGCATCATACTATGTGCACCGAGCCTGGTGTGCCAACACCCGGCCCCTACTGCACTGATTTTCAACACAGAGTAAATGAGCACTTTGCAGAAACTCTCCTGTAAGCAACTTTTATTCCCAAGAACAAATAGTGTTCATAAGTAAGAGCTACTTGGTGTTTGAATGTACATTTCCTTCCAGATAAATATGAAATAATCTAAATATGTAGTGATCTGTTTACCTGGTTAAAATGTTAAAGTACTTATTTTATAAGAGAGACAGAAACCAGAGCACTGCTTCGACATATGTGTTCCCCACGGATCAAACTGGGATCAAACCAGGGCTTAATATCACATAGACGTCATTGTTTCTGAAGCCTATGGTTGGAGCTTAAGTGAACTTGTAAAATGTGACAGTAATTTAGGATTCCCACTGAGAATGGGACTATGGGAGCCAGGGGGTGGTACACCTGATTGGGCACACACATTGCAATGCCCAGGGACCCAGGTTCAAGCCCCTGGTCCCCACCCCCAAGGGAGGAAGCTTCAAAAGGGTGAAGCAGGGCTGCAGGTAGCTGTCTTTCTCCCTCTCTATCTCCCTTTTCCCTCTTCACTTTCTCTCAGTCACTCTCCAAAATAAATAAATAAAATGTTTTCAAAAACACAATTATAAAAAAAAGAATGTGACATATTTGGTTTCTATTTTTTCAACTTAAAAACTATTAAGATAGTTTATTTTATTTTGTTATTTTTGGATAGAGACACTGAAATTGATAGGGGAGGGAGAAGTAGAGATCAGAGAGAAAGAGGGACACCTGTAGCCCTGCTTCACCACTTGTGAAACATTCTACCTTGCAACTGGGGACCAGGAACTTTAATCCACATCCTTGTGCACCAATACGCAGGCACACAACTGGTGTGCCACCAACTGATGACTCTTGTGAAAGACAAAATCTAATATCTGGGGGCCGGGCAGTGGTGTACCTGGCTGAGCGCACCATTACAATGAGCAAGGAACTGGGTTCAAGCCCCCGATCCCCACCTGCAGGGGGGAAAGCTTTGCAAGTGGTGAAGCAGGGCTGCAGGTGTCTCTCTGTCTCTCTCCCTCTCTATCTCCCCCTTCCCTGTAGATTTCTGGCTGTCTCTACCCATAAATATAATAAAATTTTTTTAATCTAATATCTGTATACTCACTGATGGTGAGAGATTGACAGCACTGTGATTTTGGATTGATTGTGTTATTGCAAAAGAAAAATTTGGATCTTGTACTAAAGAGTAAATTCATCACAGTCCTAAAGACCAATCACATTTGTCAATATTTTAAAATTTGTTGTAGAAAAATAATTCTAACACTAGACTAAAGCAGTAGAAAATGTAGTTCTTACTTTCAAAAAGAGTCTTATTGAGATATAACAATATTAAATTTGTCAGATTATATTATGTCTTCTTCCTCCTCTTAATGGCAGTACAGACAAAATGACTCATCATATTAAGATCAATAAAATATTGATCTGAATTCATCCTGTGATGATTTAACCTGACCTGGGTAAAAATGTACTCTAGGTTTTATTTTAATCTTTTTCATTTTTGATAAAATTTATCAAATGTGTTGACTTGGGGTTCAAAAAAAAAAGGTCCAATGTTATTTTTTCTTCTGTTTAAAATGGGAATAGTCTCAGAAGCACATTTTTACATCGAAGTTACACTTTTAAGTATTTTTAGAAAGCAAATCAGATAATGTAAGTGGCATTGGCTCTTAACTTCCATGTCTAATCTGGTGATTTTTTGGGGAGGAGGATCTCAGATCCATCTGACGTATTCTAAAACTGCCGCTATTATATAACTTGACTTGTAGTTAAGCTTGAATCTACTTCTGTAATTGCTGTGACCCCTCTCTCAAAAGACTGACACACTCAGAGATTAGAGGAAAAATCCACTTTAAAACTGAATTTGGCCAGAGTCTTACACAGTCTGATTGTACTCCTACCATTCGAAGTCATTAAAACAAACAAATCATTATTTTGCATGTCCCTTTTGGAATCTCTTTCCTGGAAGTGTTGCTTAGAATCGACTCTGATTCTAAGTCCTCATACAAGCCTGTGAAAAAGAGCAAATTTCTCTGTATTTGGCTCAGGGACAAAGTGTGAGAACAACAGATGGAATCAATATTAAACTTTACAGAGAAACTACACAGGAAAATCAACAGTTCTTTGCCCTGATGGATGATGATTGTGTCAGTTTCTTTTTATGCTTTTAGCATTTTGTTCTTTTGAAAGAGTCTGTTAGGTGCCATATGTAGTAGTTGCGAAATAGATCCAAATAGGTCTTAATTGAATTCCACTCAAGGACGTGATCAAATGCAAATTATCATTTTGTAAGATCACCACAGACTAGAGAACAGAAGCAACAACCTGGGTATTCTAATTCATGAGTATCCATGTGTGTGGATTCAGCATTCTTTATAATAACATCTCCCCTCTGCTCTCCTCTCAAAGACACATCTCCAATCTCCCCAGCGCTACTGTAGATGACATCTTGATTAAATATATGTTCAGTGGTTTGCATTATTATGCAATCAAAATATTATTCACAATTAAGTCATACCACGATTGTATTTACTACTTTATATAGTATGTAAATGTGTGTGTGGTGGGGGGAGTAATCTGACATATATACGCAGTTGTCTTTCAAATATGCCATGAGTTTCAGAGACAAAGGGCTAGTGTAAAATACAAAAATTATCATCCCGTTTCATTTAGAGACTGACGCTGAGGCCAGAGAGATAGTTCAAGTGCAAGAGCTCAGAATTTGCGGACCTGAGTCCCCAGAGATCCCAGGTTCCAAGTTCAACCACTGGCACCATATTAAGCCACTCTGGTGCCTGCCCCCCCCAAAAAAAAATCACCAACAAATGTTTTGGCTGGGGATAGATAGCATAATGGTTATGCAAAGAGACTCTCATGCTCGAGATTCCAAAGTCCCAGGTTCAATTCCTCCTCACTACCATCGACAAAGCTGAGCATGGCTCTGGTAAAAATAAAAACATAAATAAATAATTTTACAAATAGAGTCTGGCCTTGGATTATATGTTCTGGAATCTGACTAACCGATATTCTCAATCCTCATATCAGTTATAAGCAAAATATTTCATCTGTTAAGCAAACACATTTTACTGTAACCTCCAGTGAAGTTTTGAATAGCTAGTTACTACACACCCAAGACTACAGTAGCAATACCCATTCACTGTCACTGATCTTTTGTTAGAAGACTAAAACATAAATAAACCTGTGGGACTACATCAAATTAAAAAGCTTCTGCACAGCAAAAGAAACCTCTCCCCAAAGAGGCCTCTTACAGAATGGGAGAAGATCCTTATATGCCATACATCAGACAAGAAGCTAATAACCAAAATATATAAAGAGCTCACCAAACTCAGCAACAAGAAAACAACTGACCCCTTCCATAAATGGGTAGAGGATATGAACAGAATATTCACCACAGAAGAGATCCAAGAGGCCAATATAAATATGAAAAAGTGCTCCAAGTCATTGATTGTCAGAGAAAGGCAAATAAAGACAATGATGAGATACCAATTAACTCCTATGAGAATGTCATACATCAGAAAAAATAGCAGCAGCAAATGCTGGAGAGGTTGTGGGCACAAAGGAACCCTCCTGCACTGCGGATGGGAATGTCAGTGGGTTCAGCCCCTGTGGAGAACTCTCAGAAGGCTAGAAGTGGACCTTCCCTATGACCCTGCAATTATTCTCCTAGGGATAGATGCTGAGGAACCAAAAACACCCATCCAAAAATACCTGTGTATATCTGTGTTCATAGCAGCAGGTGAGCTATTTCTCCTCCACTGGGACAAATGTCTGTCATCTAATCATGCTTGCTAGAAGCATCAGACTGAGTCAAAATGCAGTCATTGACAGTCTTTCATTATTTTTAAAGGTAAAGAGAATAATCCAGTACCTTCATTAAGTCAGAGAGTTGATAAATATTTTAACAGAGAGGCTGAGGAGAGAGTCTAGTGGTTAGTTATGTCTGAAGGCTTTCCTGCCTTCCTGAGGCTCTGGGGCTCACATGCCTCTCTTTCTGTCTTGATCTCTCTTTTTATAGCTCTCTCATTAAAATAAATAAATACCTTTAAAAATGTATTTTAACAGAAATATTTTACCAGTACAAGGAAGTCCACCTTATTTACTTTACTATATTATAATAAAGGAAAACTGAATTTTGCAAAAAAGAAAACTTTGAATCTGTTTGTCTTGTTGAGTTAGATGGGATTCCTGCAGACAGCATATGGTTGGGTTGTGTTTTCTGATCCACCTTCCTACTCTGTGCCTTTTAATAGGTGAATTCAGGCCATTGACATTTAGAAAGACGGAGGCAGAGATGAAGAGACAGAAACACCACAGCACCAAACCTTTCTTCAGTGAGGTGGGAGCTGGGCTTGAACCTGGGCCATGCCCTTGATAAAGCAAGTGCAGTATCCAAGTGAACTATCTTGCAGGCCCCATCATTGATTTTGTTGATGAATATTGGACCAAGATGTTTTCATCTTGTCTAACTCATATGCTTAAGACTATGAAAATCCTCCACATAAAATTTTAAAAATGTATATTTTATTTATTAATGAAAGAGATACAGATTGAAAAGACAGAAAGGAGGAAAAGGAGAAAGGGAAGGAGACAGAGAGAGAGAGAAGAGCACTGGTTAGCTCTAGCTTATATTGGTTCTGGAGACTGAAGCTGAAACCTCAGAGTCTCAGGCATGAAAAGCTTTTGCACTGTCTCTCCAGACCCTATTAAGTTTTAACTTATAATAATCATAGTCCTGCCAGAGAACTCTAGACTACATTAGTTATTTCAACAGAGACAATTAATGTAGACACTTGACTAATCATCTCAGCAAAGAAGCCATCGGAGTTCGACTACTCGCCTTAAACTCGCCTTAAACCCAACCTTTGTTTCTCTAAGAGCACTTGAAGGCAGTGTTTCAACTTTTAAAATGCCTGTGTGTGTTGCAGGTTTGAATTTCCTTTACCTGCTTTGTCTTTCGGCTCACTCTTTCTGGTCCCTGGTTATTTCAGCTTTAATTGTATTTCACTTCACCATTTTTTTAAAATTAACTGGGAAAACATGCTGTTATTTTTAATTGAGTGTACAAAATACCATGCTATTTCACTTTATATAATTCATCGAAATTTTCAGAGGTTAGTTCCTAATTATATTTTGAACATGATTCTCTCTGCATAATTTTATACAGACTCCTCTGCACTTTGTCTTTACAAGAACTTTATCTGAGAGGAGAGAGTAGTTTAGGCTTCCGTAGTCAGAGTGCAACCCAGTAAAGCAAATTCTGTCTGTTCGAAGATAATCGAAATCATCTCGATAGGAAGAAGTGGAATGAATTTGCAAGTGTTAGAACTCTCTGGAACGTCCAAACTTCTTGATAGACCTTCTGTAGATAAATCTACTGACCTAGAACACTGGAGAAATGTGATCTTTGCAATTGACATTGTTCATAAAATTTCTGCAACAGGGGGTCAAGCAGTAATGCAGCAGGTTAAGCTGGCATTAAAACACATGGCACAAAGCACAAGGATGGGCTCAAGGATCCTGGTTCAAGCCCCTGGCTCCTCACCTACAGGGGAGTCGCTTCTGCAGGTGCCTGTCTTTCTCTGCCCCTCTCTGTCTTCCCCTCCTCTCTCCATTTCTGTCTGTCCTATCCAACAACAATGACAGCAATGACAACAACAACAAGAAGAAGAACGAACAACAACGATAAACAACAAGAGCAACAAAAGAAAAAAAAATGGCCTTCAGTGGATTTGTAGTATAGGCACTCCAGTGATAACCCTAGAGACAGAAAAAAAAAAAAAAATTCTGCAAGACCAGCAAGTTCCTCCATTTGGATAAAGTGTGCTATGTCTATTGGGGGAAAGGAACTATTTAATTCACTAAGGTTTATGAAGGCAGCTGTTAAATTTGAGTTTGTTTAACTGAAGGAATTTTTCAAGAGGACCCAAATGACAGAATGTTACCCCAGTCTGACTTTTTAAATTTATTTATAAAATAAAAAAATATCCACAAGGCCATAGGATAAGAGGGATATACCTAATCTGACTTTTACATCCGTTGTTTCACAAAATAAGCTTTTGAAAAGGTTAACTGGTTAGTTGTCATCTTAGTCATTAATAACATTAGACAAACTGAGTCTCCATTCTCCTGCTCACTTACCTTCCAAGACAGGACACATGCCTGGTTTTCTTCCCTCTTACTTGAAAACATTTGCACAACTTCCTTTTGGTTCTCTTTTCAGGCCACCATGACTTCTTTGGTATTTTAATTTAGTCTCCTAATTTTAAACGTTAGTACCTGTATGGCAGTATCATGAAAGCATATGCTAAAAAGCCCAGTCTTGTATTCACTGGATCACCACTTAATGTAAAGATAATCTCACACATAGCATGCTCACCTGGCTTTTGATAGATACATCCCTGGACCATCACTTTACCTACAGACTTCTCCATCTCAGTTGAACTGATGGAATTCAACCTTCTAACTTGTCATGCCAAACCAGAGGTTTCATTCCAACTTCCCTCTCCCATACAATAGGAAAGCCCACTTTCTCTGTCATTCAAATATCTCAGAAGGTCAGAGGTAGCAAATAGGACTTGTATGTATCAACAGCCAGAACCGAGTGGCAATCAGGTGAAAACAAACAAAAAGCTGTCAGGAAGACCTACCCTCCTTCCCACCTCGCCACACATCACTTCTACCCGGGAACTGTTGATGGTGTTAAAAATGCATGACTACTGAGGCCTCTACTGCATCCTAACCCCACAGTCGTCTTTCTCAATACTGCATCCTTGATGCGTCCTCTAATACATGAATGAGCTCATGATTCAGACATAATGAGCTCAGTTTCCTTCCTCTGATACAGTCCTCCCATTATACCTGGCATAATAGCCGGTGTCTTCACAGTATTTTTTTCTTTTTATTAATTTTTTAAGTATTTATTTATTTTCTCTTTTGTTGCCCTTGTTTTTTTTTATTGTTGTAGTTGTTGTTGTTATTGATGTCATCATTGTTGGATAGGACAGAGAGAAATAGAGAGAGGAAGAGAAGACAGAGAGGGGGAGAGAAAGACAGACACCTGAAGACCTGCTTCACTGCCTGTGAAGCGACTCCCCTGCAGGTGGGGAGCCGGGGACTCGAACCGGGATCCTTGTGCCAGTCCTTGCTTAACTTGCTGCGCTACCGCCTGACTCCATTTGCAGTGTTTTAAGCAAGGTCTTCTGCATCTGGACCATCTCCAACTCCTCCTCTCAGCTCCTTTGGCTCCAGACTTGCTGTCTTCCATGAAATCATTGCATGTGTCAGACATTCTCCCACATCAGGACTCTGTGTTTTCTTTCTTACTAAGCTCCTGGCCGTGCCAACCTCTATAAAGTCTCTGTTCCCAGACCACTGTTACACCTGACCCCGTGGCAGTGGTCCCTGCAAGCTCCCTGCAAGCTCCCTGCATTCTGCACACTGTTTTCTCCTCCTCCTACCCCGGAAAGGTTTTAGACGCTACACATTACACAGCTTCCTTATTTTCTTTCTATCTTATGTAATTATGAAAAAAAAACACTAATTACTTAGTCACCTGGTAGAGGGTAGTCGCTGACTTAGTCCTCACTGAGTAAAGAAATAAAGAGAACATCCCTTGATTTTGTATGTATGTGAGCTTAAAATAAATGTTCTGTGAGACATAATTTAGAAGAAACTGAATTTGAATTTGAATGATAGTCTTTGAAGGTAAAATTAAACATAATTATGAAAAATAAACATGGTTGGGGGGCAGGTAGTGCCACACTTGGTTAAGCACACATAATACAGAGCACAAGAACCTGTGCAAGGATCCTGGTTTGAGCCCCCGGCAGAGAGACAGTTCGCAAGCAGTGAAGCAGGTCTGCAGGCATCTATCTGCCTCTCTCCCTCTCTGTCTTCCCCTCCTCTCTCAATCTTTCTCTGTCCTATCCAATACAATAAAATAAAAATGGCCACAGGAGCAGTGGATTTGTAGTGCTGGCACTGAGCCCCAGTGATAACCCTGGAGGCAGAGAGAGAGAGAGAGAGAAAAGAAATAATAAACATGGTCTGGCATGCAGCTAGATGGTAGAGCTCTGGGCTTGGAAGCATGAGGTCCTGAGCTCAATCCCTGGCACCGTGTATTTGTTTTCTCTTTCATCGAATAAATTAATCTTTTAAAATATGAAAGAACCAACTGTGTACACAAAAGAAAGGCAATATGTGTATCCTTTCTGGGGACTGTGGTCTGTCTCATCCATGTACATACTAAACTGCCTCTAGCTAGAGCACTGAACACGTTTAAAGTGATCATTATCCTAATCGGTGTACTCAACTGTGTACATAGCAATGCATACAGACCCATTTATTTCAAAACAATATACTCTCCCACCTTTCGCGATCACGTGCTTCCATTAACTAACTGCTTGAAGCTTAATAAAACCAACATAATTAAAACCACATTGCGTTATCAGTCATAACCGTGTGAGCATCAGTAACGTACTGAGAACTTATGGAATAACTCTTGCCAGCATTGTACCAAATAAATTCCCAGTTATTTGTTATATTTGATTCCTGGGAAGGAGGTTGACTTCCATAACCCAGTTCTTTTCAAATGCTGAGGGCCAGGCAGGCTAGAAATGGCGTGTTCTTTAGAGCTCGCTTCAAAATTGTCAGCAAGGACAGATAGCATTCATTGCCTCATCATCCTTGCTTGAGATTTTATATCTGATTAGCCTTGGCAAAATAAAAAAAATTATCTGTGGGTATTATATATGTAAAATCAAAACTATCTAGAAGCTGCTTGTGAGGAATCTGCAGACTCAGTTACAATTATTTCATATTATTAAACAGCATTTCTCTTACTGCCAGTTCACGGTAAGATTTGTTCTTCTGCCTGAGAGGAACAATGTAATTACTGTTTGAACTGCAGTCACTTTTTGCTCTGTGCCTATCTCCAAATCACCTTCTTCACAATGTGTCTGCTTACTGAGATCAATTTGTAGTTTCTCAATGTGCTTAAACGGCTTGTGGAAACATGGAGAAAGCACAGCACCCTTGATACTGTGAATAGTGATGGGCGTATTAGTCTGAAAATTGCTGGATAAGAACTCTCTGCACTGCTGCCTTTGAGCTTGAGGTTATCTGCTCATGTCTTCATGTGTCATTTTTGTTTTTAATCCCCTGTCACTGTAAAATAAAAGGACAAAATTATAGAATTTAATATTCTATATTTAATATTCCAGGTAATATCTTTAAAAGTTGACTACCTGGAAAGAATGAAGGAGAAAAATATTTGATTCTGTGATGGAATAATAATTTGCGAAACTATTCTTGATCTGAAGCAATTACTCCTTTTACTACTTGCTTATCTGTAGTTTATGCTATTGAAACTTACACCTTCAATGTAGGTGCTTGTACCCTGGACATAATAAATATAATTATAGTTGATTATTTCATTGTTGTCAAACAGTAGCTTAAAGAGGTCAAGAGAAATAAGCCCATGAAGGACTAACATAGAGTCTTCATAGCATAAATGTTGAAACTGGAAAAGAATTTTAGTGTATTCTTTTTCTTTTTTTTTATTAGTGATTTAATATTTACTTACAAAATCACTAGATAACAGGGTTACAACTCTGCCCTGTTCCCACCACCAGAGTTTGGGATCCCCAATCCCTACATTGGAAGCTACAGCTGTTCTCCCAAGATTGTAGATATGGGTGAACTTATTATTTCTACAACCGTCTGTCTGTATCTGTATAAATTTGGGTGTTCTTTTGTGTGGGGATTCCCATCTTCTCTTCCTTTCCAAGTCACACATACACCTATTATTACATCCAAATGTCCCTTCCTTTTTCCTCCTCCCTCTCCGTTTCCAGATGGAGTTGGAGTTCAGAGCCCTCTGGACATCGTCCCCCTGTCATTTCTCAGCCGCTGGAGTATGGGTCAAAATTGTTTTGGTGGTACAGGAGGTAGAGGTCTGGCTTCTGTAATTGCTTCTCCACTGGATGTGGGTGTTGTCATTTGGACCCATCCTCCCAGGCTGTTTCTTTATTTTTATTTTTTATTTAACTTCTTTATTGAGGAACTAATGTTTTACATTCAACAGTAAATACAATAGTTTGTACATGCATAACACTTCCCAGTTTTCCATATAACAATACAACCCCCACTAGGTTCTCTGTCATCCTTTTGGGACCTGTATCCCCCTCCCCCCCCCCCCCTGCCTCCCCAACCACCCCAGAGTCTTTTACTTTTTGGTGCAATACGCCAATTCCAGTTCAGGTTCTACTTGTGTTTTCTCTTCTGATCTTTCCCCCCAGGCTGTTTCTGTCTTTCCCTAGTGGGGCAGGGCTCTGGGGAGGTGGGGTTCCAGGACACATTGGTGAGGTTGTCTGCTCAAGGAGGTCAGGATGGAGTCATGGTCACATCTGCAACCTGGTATGTGTGGGTCTGAATGTTGTATGTGATGCTCAATTTGTATTTCTCATTGTTAATAGTGAGAAAAACTACTGTCAAAAATGTGTCATGTAAATATATAATATTCAAAATTATCAAAATTTTGAAACTGAAATATATCAAAATAGAAATCAAGCAAGCACTTCTTTCCAAATGGACCATTCTATTTTTTTGCTTTAAAAATGGATTAAAAATTAGAGTGTATATGATTATTACTGTATTCTAGACTTACCAGAATTCCATAGTATAATGCCTGTATCAATAATTCTGTCATGCTATGTAATTAACTGTGTTATTCGATTTTTTTTCTGATATGAACTCAATACTATTGAACCATGGAGAAACAATTTGGTATTTGGATTGAAACATCCAGAATAGCACATATATTATTATATACTTGTCAAAATTGTCTTCACACTGGGTAATTTCATCAAACCCGTTCAACGTTCAATCACCTGCAAATAATTAGCTTCAGATACCATAATAATCATAAGCTGCAGAGGGTAGGTTTAATTTCCTCTGAGTGGACCACAGTTCTACCAAGTTCTACTTAGCCCTTCCATTTCGTCAGTGACTCCAAGAAGAGTACTGAAGCATAGTCCCACGATGCTAGATGCTAGGTGCTTACCAGTCCAAACTAAAGTGGGAGAGTGGGAAATTCCAGGGCAGAAATCCTGGTAAACAAAAGACATTTTAGAAGAGGTTACATTGTTATATATATATTTGAAAAAAACTCTGGGCAAAAAGAATAAAGTTAGAAAAGAAGGGAATATTAGAAATTCCAGAGAAATCAAATACTTCTTTACCAAAGATTTGGCAAAGATAGGAACTGAAATAGCATTCAATGTGATTGCTCTTTAAAAAAAAAATCAATTTGAATGAAAGGGACTGGTGGGAAGAGAGAGAGAGAGATACAAAGAGAGAGGGAGAGAGGGAGAGGGAGAAAGAGAAGTATGCCACTTAGCTCTGGCTTGTGGTGATGTAGATAACTGAACCTGGGACTTTGGAGCCATAGGCATGAAAGATATATATACAGATATAGAGATAGAGATAGAGATAGAGATAGAGAGATATATGTCTTTATTTACTTATTGAATAGAGACAACCAGAAAATGGAGAGGGGAGAGGGAGATAGAGAGGGAGAGAGACAGACACCTGCAGCCCTGCTTCACTACTTGTGAAGCTTCCCCCACAGGTGGGCTTGAACCTGGGAACTTGTGCACCATAATGCATATACTCAATCAAGTGTGCCACCACCCGGCCCTGGCATGAAAGTTCTTTTTCATAACCATTATGATATCTCTCCCACCTGATTGCTCTTATGAATAGGAGGTGCATCTTTCTCACATGAACTTGGACCACAGTTGACCCAATTAAAAGATAGTATTTTATTTTATTTTTTGCTTCCAGCGTTATCACTGGAGCCCAGTGCCTATACTATGAATCCACTGCTCCTGGCAGCCATTCATTCCATTTTATCGTTATTACTGCTGTTGTTGTTGCTGGATAGGACAGAGAGAAATCGAGAGAGAGGGGACGACAGAGAGGGAGAGAGAAAGATACACACCTACAGACCTGCTTCAATGCTTGTGAAACAACCCCCCTCCCTGCACGTGGGGAGCCGGGGACTGGAACTGGGATCCTTAAAACAGTCCTTGAGCTTCATACCATGTGTGCTTAACCTTCTGCACTACCACCCAACCCACTATTTTATTTTATTTTTAATTTCAATTGAATTAATTTAATTTTGTAGATCCAGGTCCTCCTGATGTGATTCCACCTCTGCCAGTCAAGTTTTTCATTGTCTCTCTTTAGTTGATAAAGTGGGTGTGGGGGGAGATACTATAGCACAGCCTCCTTTCACCCCTTGAACTTCCTCTGCCAGATGAGCTGTTGTCCAGCCAAAGAAATCTAGTGTAGTGGCCTCATTAAACGCTGCCTGTGTGACCATGGATGTGTGAAGACTTCATGATTCCTGATCAATTTACAGACACAGGACATCTGGCTACTGTTTCCATGCCCCTTCAGTAGAAACCCAGAAGTGGAATCTCCAGATTAGGCATTAGTCTAGTTTGAATCTTTTGAGGGCTATCTCTATCTACTATTTTCTGTGGTGGCCACCCTGAGTAACATCCTCCCACCCCCAGCAGTGTGGCAGGACTTCCTTTTTTAAAAAAAAAAAAATTTATTTATAAAAAGGAAACATTAACAAAACCATAGGATAAGAGGGGTACAACTCCACACAATTCCCACCACCAGATCTCCGTATCCCATCCCCTCCCCTGATAGCTTTCCTAGTCTTTATCCCTCTGGGAGTATGGACCCAGGGTCATTGTGGGGTGCAGAAGGTGGAAGGTCTGGCTTCTGTAATTGCTTCCCCGCTGAACATGGGCCTTGACAGGTTGATCCATATTCCCAGCCTGTCTCTCTCTTTCCCTTAGTAGGGTGGGGCTCTGGGGAAGCGGAGCTCCAAGGCACATTGGTGGGGTTGTCTGTCCAGGAAAGTCTGGTCGCATCCTGCTAGCATCTGGGAACCTGCTGGCTGAAAAGAGGGTTAACATACAAAGCCAAACAAATTGTTGACCAGTCATGACCCTAAAGACTGGAATGGTGCAGATGAAGTGTTGGGGGTGGGGGGGATCCTTCATTTTGTAGATAGCTAGTAGGCATATTTTAGTCATATTTCAAAGGGCCTGTAGCTATACTAGTGATTCTTTGTTTTGTCTTGTTTTTGCCTGAGCCTGAAATCTGATGTGCAGGTGAATCCAAGTTATTGTCTGGGGAGATGATGTCATGGCTGGGAAAAGGATCAGAAAGCGGGATCAGGGAAGAGAGTAGCTTCCTAATATGGGAGAGGGGTATAAAGAGGACTTCCTTTATCCACAGCCTCACCAACACTTGTTACTTCTTGTCTTTTGATAACAACACTGAACAGGGGACAGGGGACTTCCGGGTCTGGGTTTGATTTGCATTTTTCCTGATTTGCTATGTGGAAACTTTACTTAGGAAAAATACAGAAATGTGCTGGGTCCAAAGTGTGCATGGCTCAGAAGAGAGTTTCTCCAATTCGGATGCACGTTAAAAATTGAGGATCTAGTCCAGAGCACCTATGAAGCTTGGGTCATGCCTTTGGCACTATGCTGCCTACATTTCAAGCCAGAGGTGTCTGTGTGGTGCAGAAACAGTGCTGTAAGGCCAAGACGGGAATCCACGAGGGCTTGGGTACAGTGCAGCCACGTGGACTGGACGTTGGGAGATGACAAATGGGAGGGAGCATGTGGCACCCTCTCTTCTGCCATCTGAAGCCCACATGTCTGTGCACCCCAACTGGAAACCGCCAAATGCACTCGCCATGGCTCCCTGTGTTCTGGGAGGCCACCTGTGAGGCCACGGGAAACATACAAGTGTTTATTTTTCTTACTTACTCAAGGAGCAGAAACTGAAAGATGCCTGGCGCAGCAGACAGTTCCCATCCCTTGCCGTCTTCCATTTCCTTCTCTCTTGAGTCCACATGTCATGAGTGATTTTTCAAAAAGGAATATTATATCCTACCAGTTCATTTCCAAGAAATTAGGCATAGACATAACATCACAGAATCACAGTGAAGACAAGGGTGTCTTTGGGGGAGGAAGGGGAGAGGCCCAATTAGAACTGGGTGAATTTTCTTTGCCCTGCCTTTTTCTTCTGCTACCACCAAGAGTAAATCTGAGAAAAGTACAGGAGGAGGGGAGAAATGCCAAAGGGAAACTGGAAGATAGTAAGCCAGGTAGAGTGCCCACCTTCCTATAAGTGGGGCTCTGGATTTGAACCCCGCCACCACTTAAGAGCACTGTGGATGGTGAAGGTGTGTTGAGGAGTCCTTCTTCTCCCTCTCACAGCACAGATCTCTCTCCTCCCTCCCTCCCTCCCTCCCTCCCCTGCCGCCTCCTCTCTCCCTCTCTGCCTCTCCCTCTTCCTCTTCCTCTCCTTCTTCCTCTCTTTCTTTCTCCCTCCCTCTCTCTCTCTCTCTCTCTCTCTCTCTCTCTCTCTCTCTCTCTCTCCCTCCCTCCCTCCCTTTTTCTGTGGCAAAATAAAAGGTATGGAAAAATGGGCTCTGAAGTTGTTCTCTAGTTCCTTACAGACCAGGGGCCCTGAACTTATTCCCTAATGCCTCATAAAAAATAATAAAGATAAAAAACAAAAGCATGGGAAGACATCACCATTTCATCTGTAAATACTATAAGTACCTCTTCCTCTTCCAACAATCCAAGATCCTGGGCCCCAGACTGTTTGCCTCCAGCTTGGCACTCACTTGCAGTAGCTAAGTATGGGGCAGAAGCTTTTCTTAATGGATTTTATTTTTATTAGTGATTTACAGAATTACAAAATAATATGGTACAATTCCACACCTTTCCCACCACCAGAGTTCTGTGTCCCCATTCCCTCCATTGAGTAGTTCTATCAAGGTTGCACATAGGGCCAACCGTTATTTCTATAAATATTTGTCTATCTCTTTATATACGTACCCCATTTCCCCCCTGTGGTTCTACCTTCTCTTTCATTTTACGTCACAGCTACACTTACTAATACTTCTGAATGTCTTTCCTTTATTTATTTACTTTTCTCTTCTCTCTCTGAGTCCTGATGGAATAGAGTTTCAGAGCCCTCTAGTCATTTTCCCCTAACATCTCTCCCTCTCTGGGAGTACAGACCAAAAGGTGTAAACTCTTTTAAGAAGATAGAGTCACACTGGCTGCTTCTGGGAGCCCATTGCATTTTTAGAACTGATAGAGTTTTCACTCTCCTCTGTGTCCTGGGGATGGTAGGAGAGAAACACAGGGAGAACTGTAGAGACCAGAAACGCATTTGGGAGAGTTGTAGCACTCTCTCTCTCTTTAAAGTTATTTTTAAATTGAGAGAGGAAGGGGAGATGGAGATAGAGAGGAAGAGAGACAAAGAGACACCTGCAGCCCTGCTTCACCACTCATGAAGCTTTCCCCCTGCAGGTGGGGACAGAGGCTTGAACCTGGGTCCTTGTGCGCTGTAATGTGTGCGCTTAGCCAGGTGCACCATCATCTGGTCCCTCATAACATTCTCCTCCTTCTCCTCTCCCTCCTCTTCCTCCCATCATTCTTCTTCTTTTCTTTTATTTATTTATTTATTTACCTCCAAGGTTATCTCTAGGGCTCAGTGCCTGCACTATAAATCCACTGCTCCTGGAGGCCATTTTTTTCCCATTTTTTGTTACCCTTGTTGTTATTGTTATTGTTGTTGTTGAATAGAACTGAGAGAAATTGAGAGGCTTTGGAAAGACAGAGAGGGGGAGAGAAAGAAAGATACCTGCAGACCTGCTTCACCACCTGTGAAACAACAGGGGAGCTGCCAGGGGCTCTTACTGGGATCCTTGACCCTGGTTCTTGCGCTTTGATCCATGTGCACTTAACCCCTGCGCTACCGCCTGCCCCCACCATAACATTCTTCTTACCATGTGGTTTTGTCCCCTACAGCTGTGCTCTATATATCATAAATAAGTGGGTGGGTGCAATGATTAATTCAGTGTGTCTTACTCTTAGCTGTTCATCTGTGCCAAAGTAGAGTCAGAGCATGAACTGACAACATCTTTCATTTGCCAATTAATAATACTCTTACTGTCCAGTCATGTTGTAATTAACTCGTACACTATTCAGCTTTTCCATGTTTGATGATCTGTTTCCTTAACTAAATTGTAAGGATCTTGCAGTCTCAAGAGACTAAAATTTTCATTCTCTTGTCTCTCCCTGTCTAGAAGTTTGTCTGGGTTTAGTAGATCTTTAAACTTATTTTATAATTACAGGAAGCAAATCTGTGATTTCACAGGAGAGGAAAGCACATTATAAGAACAAAATCTGTTCCTTAATTGTGTTTTTAGAAAGGACCATGTAGCGGGTTCAATGCACATGGCATAAATTGCAAGGACTGGCATGGCATAAGGATCCTACCCAGTTCGAGCCCCCGGCTCCCCACCTGCAGGGGAGTCGCTTCACAGACAGTGAAGCAGGTTTGCAGGTGTCTGTCTTTCTCTCCCTCTCTCTGTCTTCCCCTCCTCTCTCCATTTCTCTCTACCCTATCCAACAACGATAACAACAATAATAACTACAACAATAAAACAACAAGAGTAACAAAAGGGAATAAATAAATAAATATTTTAAAAAGAGAGAGATTGGCCTTTAAGCCAAATAAATGCACGAAGCACACACTGTGATAAAACTTAAAATGTGATGGAGATCTGGGAAGATAGAAACACAGAAAACAGTCAAGCCCGAGGCACCAGAGTTTACAGGTTCAATCCCTAATGCCAGCATCAACCAGAGCTGAGCAGTGCTCTGGAAAAGCAACACTAACAAACACAGATGATCTTGTGGCCCGCAAAGTGGTGAAGTGGTTAACGGGCTGGATTCAGCAACAGGAGGTCCTGGGTTATCCTCAGCACTGCACGTGCCAGACTCCCACTTTGTTCCGATCATTAACAGTGGGGTTTTTGTTTGTTTGTTTGTTTGCTTGCTTGTTTTTTCTGTTTGTTAGCCCGATATTGAAGGCTAATAGGTTGCAGTACAGTTGCTGACACATGGCTGAAATCTGTCATCTCATGATAGGAGTTTGGAAAACATTGTCACCCACAACCTAAGTCTTTTTCCTCCCATCATGCACCAGGACCCCGTAGGGCCCCATCCCCAGGTTTTTTTTGTTTTGTTTTGTTTTGGGTTTTTTTTTTTTTTTTTTTTTTTTGCTTTGGTGCAATACATCGAATTCAGTCCAAGTTTAACTTTGTTTCCCCTTTCTCTTTTTGTTTCTTAAGTTCTGTCCATGAGTGACATCATCCCATATTCCTCCTTCACACTCTGCCTTATCTCACTTAACATGATCCCTTCAAGCTCCATCCAAGATGAGGTGAAGAAGGTGAATTCATCATTCCTGATTACGGAGTAAAATTCCATTGTATATCTAGACCACAACTTGCTCAGCCACTCATCTGTTGTTGGACACCTGGGTTGCTTCCAGGTTTTGGCTATTACACATTGTGCTGCTATGAACTTATGTGTACAAAGATATTTTTGCATGGAGGTTTGGTTCCATAGGATCTATCCCCAGGAGAGGAATTGCAGGATCACAGGGTAGGTCCAGTTTTAGCCTTCTGAGAGTTCTCCAGACTGCTCTCCACAGAGGTTGGACCCATTGACATTCCCACCTGCAGTGCAGGAGGGTCCTTTGACCCCACACCCTCTCCATTTTGTTGTTACTGTCCTTTCTCATGTCTGACATTCTCACAGGAGTAGAGAGGTATCTCACTGTTGTCTTTATTTGCATTTCTCTGACAATCGATTATTTTGAGCATTTTTTTATATGTCAGCCTTATAGGTCTTTTCTTTAGTGAATATGCCATTCATATCATCTCCCCACATTGGGATGGGGTCATTTGTTTATTTGTTGCTGAGTTGGATGAGCTCTTTATATGTTCCGATTACTAAACTTTTGTCTGATATATGGCATAAGAAGATCTTCTTCGGGAGTTGGGCGGTAGCACAGCGGGGTTAAGCACACGTGGCACAAAGCGCAAGGACTGGCGTAAGGATCCCGGTTGGAGCCCCCTCCCCACCTGCAGGGGAGTCATTTCACAGGCGGTGAAGCAGGTCTGCAGGTGTCTGTCTTTCTCTCCCCCTCCTCTCTCCATTTCTCTCTGTCCTATCCAACAAGGACAACAATAACTACAACAAGGGAATAAATAAATAAATAAATAAATACTTTGTTTTAAAAAAATCTCCTTCTATTCTGAAAAGGGTTGCTCTAGTTGGTTGGTAGTTTCTCTGGCCATGTAGAAGCTTTTCAATTTTCTCTAGTCCCATTGGTTATTTATTTATTTATTTTTTTTTTGTTATCTGTTCTCTTTGTGAATGGACTGGATTCCTTGGAGAAGCCTTGAAAACTTAGACTGAAAAGAGTTCTGCTCATTTTCCTCTAAATAGTTGACAGTTTCTAGTTCAGCATCCAAATCCTTGACCCATCTGGAGTTCACTGTTGTATGTAGTGAGAATAAAGTGGTACAGTTTCATTCTTCCGCAGGTTTCTACATCACTTGTTGAAGAGATTCTTCTAAGAATCTTTTAAGAAAGTATCATGAACTTACCCCAAGTGTGTGAACTCATGTTATCCATGGTATAGTTTAGTACAAGTAGTAAAATGTTGAATGCCATCTATCATATTCTAATCATTTCTGAAAAGTTGGTTTCATCATTCTCTAATGTGTTGTGACCTGCAGAGCACACAGCATTGTCCAGCAGAGTCGTTCTCAGTCGGAGTTATTTTACCCTGCGTCCTGCTGGTACATTTGGCTGTGTCTAGAAATATGTATACACGGGAGTCGGGCGGTAGCACAGCTGGTTAAGTGCATGTGGCACAAAGCACAAGGACCGACATAAGGATCCCAGTTCAGTTCAAGACCCCAGGTCCCCACCTGCAGGGGAGTCGCTTCGCAAGTGGTAAAGCAGATCTGCAGGTGTCTCTCCCCCTTTTTGTCTTTCTCTCCCCCTCTCTGTCTTCCCCTCCTCTCTCCATTTCTCTCTGTCCTATCCAACAACAACATCAATAATAACTACAGCAACGAAACATCAATGGCAACAAAAGAGAATAAATAATAAATACTAGAAAATAAATCTAAAAATGTTTTAAAAAGAAGTATATATATATTAATAATTAGCTTTTACATCTTTGCAGTGCTGGGGACTGAATTCAGGGCCTCTTGTTGACATGATACCATGGTCATGTCAACAAGACCTGAGTGGTCTTCCTGTACCAAGTCTTCCCTTCTTACTTGAGTCAGAGAAGAGAGAGAGAGAGAGAGAGAGACCATAACACACTCCACCATCCACAGAGCTCTCCCTGGTGCTGCCCATGGTGCTCCCATGTGGTGCTTGGGTTCCAACCACAGTACCTCTTGCCTGGTAAGGTATGCATTCTGCTGGGCCCAAGGAGATAGTGTTGACTGCCCTAGTGAGGAAGACGCTGACATCTCTTTGTCATAGTTTAATCATCCCACAATCCACAGTCACCCCACACACACACACTTGGCCCCAAGTATCTATAACTTGAAGACTTGTGTCTATATATTTTCCATAGTACCTAAATCAGTAATATTAAATTTCTCAAAAATCTTCCCAGATAAGGTTCTGGTTGTGTTTTCTATTTCACCAGTATGGCACCAGAGACACAACTCAGCCTGTTAGAGCACAGGGCTTGCCTGCCTGGGGCTTCAGTGGTCCCAGGTTCAGTTCCCTGTAGCACCTTACTTAAGACCGTGCTGAAAGGTAGTTTGGACTCTGACTCTCGTCTCTCGTCTCTCTCTCTCTCCCCCCTCACAAAAATAAGTGAATGCATATTGTAAACACAAATACATTTCATCAATATGCTTGGTAAAGTTGAATGCAGAACTGCATTAGGCAGAATAAAGGCAAAGCTTTCACACAGCGGCTACGTGTGAATAAGCCCCTGTCTGACACACCATAAACTAGCTGCCAGGTGTGCCCTGACTCGGAAGGGTCTCTTGGTGGACAGCAGCAACTTTCCTGCCCACAAACATAGAAGTCCAAGGCCTAACAGTCATCCTTACCGACCAAGCATGGGGCCCTTTTTTTTTTCCTTGTAGTAGTCGCTATTGAATGATAACAGATCCTGTCTGTTAAAACGTATATAAAGCACCCCACCTGCAGGGGAGTCACTTCACAGGTGGTGAAGCAGGTCTGCAGGTGTCTGTCTTTCTCTCCCCCTCTCTGTCTTCCCCTCCTCTCTCCATTTCTCTCTGTCCTATCCAACAATGACAACATCAATAACAACAGCAATAATAACTACAACGATAAAAACAACAAGGGCAACAAAAGGGAAAATAAATAAAATAAAAATTTTTTTTAAATTAAAGAAAATGTATATAAAACAATATGTATTGCCAAAAAATAAAGATGATATCTATAGCACTGCCTCCAAAAAGAACTCTGAACACAGAGCACTCCCTCAGCCAATCACTGAACTGAGGATCACGGGACCAAGTTCTTCACTCACTCAGTGACTCTGCCCTCCCAGCACACTCACCTACATGGGGAAGATTTTTGAAGAGGAGAAATGATTCTTTTGAGATGGAAAAGCTCCAGCCATAATTAAGGCATCAAAAGAAAGACATAAACACCAGGGGTGAGGGATGGAAGGTGATTGGCCACCTGAACTGTTCAGGAATCGCAGACAGGAGGCGCCTGCTTCAGTTACTGGTGTCAGCTACATGGGAGCTATGTTCCCTCTCTTGCACTGGAAATAAATAAATAAACAAACAAACAAACAATAGATTTATTTAGAAGGACGTAAGCAAAATTCAATACAAACATATAGGTAAGATATAAACTCGCACTCCAGAAAGGGATGTAGGGGAGAAGGAGTTGGTGGGGGTGGAGGGGGGCCTGGAATCCTGATGCTTAATGGTAGAAAAGGGTCTAAGTTAGGGGAGAGAGTGTGGATAGTTACCACGGAAAGACAAGAAACAAGGAACGGTACTGTCGACAACTGTACTGTAAATCAGGATGTCCCCAATAAAGTGGCACAAAATTAATTAAGAACAAAACAAACAAACAAACAAGATATAAATTTAAAATGAATGACTACATGGTAGGCAACAGAAAATCAAAAATGGTTACATATGGAGTAAAAGTCATACTTAGGATTCATTACTGTAAACAGTAGAAGTTAAGTAAGATATTTAAGAGATTTTTTTTTTAAAGATAAGGAAAGGAAAAGGCAGCGAATCCAATACAAAGCGAGACCATAAGCACCAGAGGGAGCTATGATTAGCTGGCAAAGCCAAGATCACTGAACAAAGGAGGCGACAGAAAGACATAAAGATGTCAGTGAAAGAAGTGGACACTAACACTGGGCTTCCTCAAACAGATAGAGGAGGGGAACAGTGATTTTAAAGAATCTCTAAAAATAAACCATTTCTCCTCTATTTTAATTATGAGCAAGAATTTCATCTGGATTGAAAAGAACAACTGAAGAACAAAGTTTGGTAGACCACAACAAAAGCAATACATAAAAGAGTTTTTTGTTTTTTTTTAAAGACAGTAGTAATTAGCTTCCTGATGTAGGCTCCATACCACTTTAACCTTAAGTGGCTTCAGTCAGCACCATTACCTAATAGCCCACTGTTAATCGATCTTCAGAGAAAACACAACATCTGCAGGGAAACTTTCTGAAGTCACAAATAATCATGAAGAGCCCAGAGGCAAAAGATTTGTAGAATCTTTAAAAGATAGCTAGAGGGGAGAGCCTGAGCCCTGGGAGCACAGCACCAAGCACTCCCTGCTTAATAAAAGAATGAAATTTATTTAAAGCACAACCCCAAAGATAGACACTGCAGCCTGGTGCAACAGTGACCTTACTAGAATCTAGGAGCCACAGTGCTGCACCTGCACAGAAGGACCCACAAACAAACAGTCTGCCTGCAGAAGAGCAAAGGTGGCTTTAATAATCAAGTCTGGTGACAACATAAATATTTCACTGTGTCACTCTCAGGGCGCAAGCTGGTTTGTCTCTAGAATAATTCAGGAAGCAAAACAGGTCTCTGCTTCACAGAAAACTCATTGGCCTTAATACCTGCTTTCAAAATAAGCTTCAACTGCATTTGTTGGGAGAACAAATCGTTCAAGACTCAGTCTTCCTTTGCAACTTGAAAGCACCTCTCCAAATAATGGCAAAGGATCTTGATTCAACCCTACTTTCAAGGACACAGTGTCCCCTTCTTATGCACGAGTCTACATGCCTATCCATTTGGGATGACTTATTTTTTTTTTTTAAGAAGGTTTATTAAGAAAAGAAAGTACAGCCATGGTGGTACTAGTAGTGTTATTCCAATGGCATCTGGACTTTACATAGATTTTGGTCTTAATAACATTTTTTTATTTATAAAAAGGAAACATTGACAAAACCATAGGATAAGAGGGGTACAACTCCACACAATTCCCACCACCAGAACTCCGTATCCCATCCCCTCCCCTGATAGCTTTCCTATTCTCTATCCCTCTGGGAGTATGGACCTAGGGTCATTGTGGGATGCAGAAGGTGGAAGGTCTGGCTTCTGTAATTGCTTCCCTGCTGAACATGGATGTTGACAGGTGGATCCATACTCCCAGACTGTCTCTCTCTTTCCCTAGTGGGGAAGGGCTCTGGGGAAGCGGAGCTCCAGGACACATTGGTGGGGTTGTCTGTCCAGGGAAGTCTGGTTGCATCCTGCTAGCATCTGGGAACCTGCTGCCTGAAAAGAGAGTTAACATACAAAGCCAAACAAATTGTTGAACAATCATGGACCTAAAGGCTGGAATAGTGCAGATGAAGTGTTGGGGGGATCCTCCATTTTGTAGATAGCTACTATTTTTTTTCTTTCCCCTCCTGATGTAATCCCAGGAGAAGCAAGATGGGTGAAGCAAAGCAAGCCTGAGAGATTTCTAAGAATAGTCCTAGTCATTCTTCTGCCCTCTGCTCAGTGTACTATTAACAGCAGCAAAGCATGTCCTAGAGTTAAATAGAAAGCCTCCCATCACTGGGGCTGGGTGGTGGCGCACCTGGTTAAGTGCATGAATCACAGTGCACAAGGACCCAGGTTCGAGCCCCTGGTCTCCACCTGCAGGGGGAAAGCTTCATGAGTAGTGAAGCAGGGCTGCAGGTGTCTCTCTGTCTCTGTCTCTCCCTCTCAACCTCCCACTTGCCTCTCAATTTCTCTCCATCTCTATCAGGTAAAAAATTAGTTTTTTTTTAAATAAGAAGCATCTATAAAAAAAAAAGCAAAAAAATAAAAAGAACAAAACCTCTCATCATCTTCTACTTCTCCCCACTTCCAAACCCTCTAACTCTGCACCTCTCATTCTCTCTCTCTCTCTCTCTCTCTCTCTCTCCCCCTACTGATGGGACAAGGTGTTGTTTCTTTGACACTCCAGTTCCTTGCTTCCTCCTATTGAGCCAGGACCTTGTACATGAACCTTTTTGCCATTCAGGCCTGCTTTTTCATTCAAATACAGAGAGAGAGAGAAGAGACTGTAGCTCCAGAGTTTCTCTGGATGTCATTGCACTTCTCAGGCACTGGGACTCAAGCCTGGACTGCTCGCTTGGCAAGGAACACACCCATCCTGCTGAGTCAGTGTTAAAAACTGACTAACACTCACCTGTTAAAATAGCTGCATTCTAACTGGGGAATTGGGGGAAGACAAAGGCATAAAGAGTGGAATGTGTGTGTTCAGGACTTGATCTTTGTAGATACTATTCTCTCTCTCTCTCTCTCTCTCTCTCTCCCCTTAACTCTCATTCTTTTCCCCTTTTTTCTTTCTTTTTCCTTCTTTTTCTTCCTTTCTCTTTCTTTCTTTCTTTCTTCCTGTTAATAATTATAATACAGTTGTTGACTTCTGGGTACAACCTCTCATCTCCCTGTGAGAGGTGTCTGCAAAACCCTCCCCAACTTGGGTCCTCTTCCCCCTAACATTCTTAGCCCCAGTCTGAGTGCTCACAAGTCTCTCTGGCACATTCTGGAAATTCTGAAATATGATACTGAACCAAAAAAAAAAATCTGAGACAATGTTTTCAGGCAATAATTCTCAGGGCTTGGAAACCGACAGCTGTTATTACGCAAGAACATAGGTACTGCTTGCCAAATGTGCTAGTTTTCCTTCAGTGTTCCTGAAGGTTCACTAACCATGTCACACCATTATGCTAAGTGCTCTAGCCATTATATCAATTAATTTATTGCTACAGCTCTGTCATGACCATTTTACCACCAGAGTTTATCTTTGTCCAGTGACAGATTTTATATTTAAAATGTCACTATAGTTAAATATCTTTTCTCCTCCTCCTCCTCAACCTCCTCCTTCTCTTACTCCTCCTCTACCTCCTCCTGCTCCTTCTATCATAGTTATGAAAACCTACCTTTCTCAGTCAGGGCTTAGAAATTCTTTTTGATATGTTTTCTTCCTAATGTTAATTTCCCTCCCCAAATCATTGGGCTCTACAGACTTTGAAAAACATTTCTGCAAGCTTTATTTAGTTCAGGATAATGCTAATCTTTGTTTCTAAAATATGTTGTGAACCTCTCTTAGGGCCAAGGTTTATATGAACAAGAACTGCCCTGTAATTATAAATGCATTTCCCTCATTACTGCTGATGCCTCAAACCTTAAGGAAGCCTTAAAGAACACAGTGGAAGACAGACAAAAACAAAACAAAAACAGCCCATTTCCTTCCACTTTGCCTGCTGAATAATTACTTCCTGTGTTTGTCTGCCTTGGATTTCCTTTGCCCCCCATCTTACCATCTAGGTGACCATTGGAAGAATGGTGGGTAGAAAAAGTTTGCTCTGAATGTGGGTAAAAAATTTTTTAATGAGCTTCATTTAAGAATGGAATTAAAATTAGAAAGACAAGACTAGCCATTCATCTTTGGCTTGTGAGAAAGTCACCTGGAATGGAACATTGAATTATGTCTCCAGATATGTTCATCTAAGTATTGAATTAATGCTTTCTCTTTCAGCAAGTTGTGACCACTTGGGTATAACTGACTGTTACACATTTTTGCACATGGTTTGTCCTTATTTATTGCATTCAAGCCTATATTCTTCCTTTTGAAAAAAGTTTACTGATGAAACCTGTCTCTAATAATGTTTTAAATAAATCTTTATTTTCTTTTCACTTTTTAAAATTTTATTTAGTTATTTTTACCGGAGCACTACACAACTCTGACTTATGGTGGTGCTGGGGATTGACCTGGGTCCTTTGGTGTCTCAGCCATGAAAGTCTTTTTGCCTAACCATTAAGCAGTCTCCCCTGCCCTCTAATAAAGTTTTAAATTCAGTTATGAAGATATTTTATCACTTGGGTACACTTTCAGGGGGTCATCTGACTTGTCTAAAATAAAACACATAGCCTCCCAGGTCTTCTGGACTTACTGCTTTTGAAGTATGTGCATAATTAGACATCACAAAAACTGCTGATTGAAAAAATGCTGGGGGGGGGTGCTGAGTGGTGGCTCACCTGCTGGGCAAACACATTATGGTGTGTAAGGCCCTGAATTCCAGCCCCAGTCCCCATCCACAGCGGAAACTCCACTAGCAGTGAAGCACTTTGGTGAAAAACAAATATCTAAAATTAAACCCGTTTCTTTTTTTTTTATTATTATTCAACAGTAAATACAATAGTTTGTACATGCATAACATTTTCCAGTTTTCCATATAACAATACAACCCCCACTAGGTCCTCTGTCATTATTTTTGGACCTGTATCCTCCACCCACCCACCCACCCCAGAGTCAATACACCAACTCCAGTTCAGGTTCTACTTGTGTTTTCTCTTCTGATCTTGTTTTTCAACTTCTACCTGAGAGTGAGATCATCCCATATTCATCCTTCTGTTTCTGACTTACTTCACTTAACATGATTTCTTCAAGCTCTATCCAAGATGGGCTGAAAATGGTGAAGTCACCTTTTTTATAACTGAGCAGTATTCCATTGTATATGTATATATATACCACAACTTGCTCAGCCACTCATCTGTAGTTTAACACCTGGGTTGCTTCCAGGTTTTGACTACTACAAGTTGTGTTGCAATGAACATAGGTATTCACAAATCTTTTTGGATGGGTGTGTTGGGTTCCTTAGGATATATCCCCAGGAGAGGAATTGCAGGATCATAGGGTAGGTCCATTTCTAGCCTCCTGAGAGTTCTCCAGACTGCTGTCCAAAGAGGTTGGACCCATTGACATTCCCACCAGCAGTGCAGGAGGGTTCCCTTGTCCCCACAACCTCTCCAGCATTTGCTGCTGCTACCTTTTCTGATGTATGACATTCTCACAGGAGTGGAGTGGTATCTCATTGTTGTCTTTATTTACATTTCTCTGACAATCAGAGACTTGGAGCATTTTTTCATGTGTTTCTCAGCCTTTTGGATCTCTTCTGTCCAAATATTCTGAATATTTTGTCCAAGTCCTCCCCCCATTTTTGGATGGGGTTATTTGTTGTCTTGTTGTTGAGATTTGCAAGTTCTTTATATATTCTGGTTATTAAACTCTTGTCTGATGTATGGCATGTAAAGATCTTCTCCCATTCTGTGAGGGGTCTCATGGTTTGGGTAGTGGTTTCTTTTGCTGTGAAGAAGCTTTTTGATTTGATGTAGTCCCAAAGGTTTATACTTTCCTTAGTCTTCTTTGTAATTGGATTCATTTCATTGAAGATGTCTTTAAAATTTATACGGAAAAGATTTCCGCCAGTATTTTCCTCTAAGTATCAGATAGCTTGTGGTCTAGTATCCAAATCTTTGATCCACTTGGAATTTACTTTTGTATTTGGTGAAATATAGTGGTTCAGTGTCATTCTTCTGCATGTTTCAACCCATTTTTTCCAACACCATTTGTTGAAGAGACTCTGCTTTCTCCATTTAATAGTCTGGGCAACTTTGTAAAAGGTTAGATGTCCATAGGTGTGGGGGCTTACTTCTGGGCTTTCAATTCTATTCCACTGGTCAGTGTGTCTATTCATGTTCCAGTACCAAGCAGCTTTGATGACAATGGCCATATAATACAATTTGAGATCTGGGAGTGTGATGCCTCCAGTTCTGTTCTTTATTCTCAAGATTGTTTTGGCAATTCTAGGTCTTTTCTGGTTCCAGATAAACATTTGTAGCATTTGTTCTATTCTCCTAAAAAATGTATTTGGGATCTTGATGGGGACAGCATTGTATTTGTATATGGCTCTGGGTAGTATATTCATTTTGATGATGTTAATTCTTCCAACCCATGAACATGGAATATCTTTCCACTTCTTTCTGTCTTTTTCAATTTCCTTGAGTAGTGACTCCTAATTTTCAGTATACAAGTCTTTCACTTCTTTGGTTAGATTTATTCCTAGATATTTTATTGTTTTTATTTCTATAGTAAAAGGAATTGATTTCTGGATTTCACCTTCTTCTAACTTAGTGTTTGCATAGAGGAATGCCACTGACTTTTGAGTTAATTTTGTAGCCTGACACCTTACTGTGTTTCCTGATGATTTCCAAAAGCTTCTTGCTGGACTCCATAGATTTTTCTATGTATACTATCATGTCATCTACAAATAGGGAGAGTTTGACTTCTTCTCTTCCAATCTGTATCCCTTTAATTCCTTGCTCCTGCCTAATTCAAGAACTTCCAACACTATGTTGAATAGTAATGGTGATAGTGGGCAGCCCTGTCTAGTACCTGATCTGAGGGGAAATGTTTCCAGTTTTTCACCATTGAGTATGATGTTGGCTGTAGGTTTGCTATATATAGACTCCACTATCTTCAGGAATTTTCCATCTATTTCCATTTTTTTAGGGTTTTGATATTGATTTTTAACCAATCTTTACCTTAGACTTTGAACAAACTCAGGTTACTTAGAGAGTTAACACATGTTAGTGACAATGTTTCTTAGAACATTTACAATGCCAGACTGATGCCAGATTTGTTCAGAGCTTAATTTAATTAATTAATTAATTAAATTTTGATTTTATTTTTTTATTGGTAAATCTGATCTGGAGTCAGATGCGCTACCATTGTGCCATGAGACCAATTTATTGGTAAATCTATGAAAGGATGTTTTCACTGAAGGAGAATTAATTTCCTTGTAGATACTGAACTGATTTAAATCCACTTAAAAGATTATTATTTTTTATCATGACTTTATTAAAATACCTGCCCTTTGGTAGGCGTTTACTGAACGATAGCTCAGTGGGGAGGGGGCCTTCTCCACACTCAAGCTTGAGTCTCAGAAGCCCATGGCACCTCTTTCATCCTCTCTGCTTTTCTCTAGCACTCTGTCTGGATGACTGTGTGTGCCAGGGCATGGTATATATAGTCCTGAGTGCATGAGGCCCTGGCTCTGCAAACAAAGACGGAAAAGAAGGGGGAGGAAAGTGGGAAAGGGGAGAGAGAGGAAGAGGAAGGAAGAGGAGGAGGAGTAAACACAAAAATCTGTGGAAAAGGTATGACAGCTAAACTACTATAGAACAGAATGCCCATAAAGATAATATTCCTCAGGTACCGGGTGATAGCATACCGGATTAAGTGCACATAGTGTGAAGTGCAAGGACTGGTGCAAGGATCCCGGTTCAAGGCCCAGCTCCCCACCTGCAGGGGGGGATCACTTCACAAGTGGTGAGGCAGGTCTGCAGATGTCTATCTTTCTCTCTCTCTCTCTCTGTCATCCCCTCCTCTCTCCGTTTATCTCTGTCCTATCCAACAACAATAATAATAACAACAAGGGCAACCAAAAATGGGGAAAAAAAGTCTCCAGGAACAGTGGATTTATACTACTGCACCAAGCCCCAGTAATAACCCTGGAGGCAAAAACAAAGAAACAAAGAAACAGAAAGAAAAAAAAAAAAAAAAAAGAAACAAAGAAAAAAACCAATATCCCTCAGTATAACTGAAGGAGCAGAGAGCCAGACCAGGAAGGAATGTGTCTGGAATACAAAGAACATGTTTTTAAAAATGAAGATTTCTCTGGATGAAGAGGAAAAGAACATTCTTCACAAATGAAACAGCACGCACGGAGCAGAGGCATGAGGTCACGTGTGTAGTGACGGGAGGACAGCTATGGTGCACAGGGGCAAAGAGAGACCCCCTGAGGTCAGGCTGCCGGGCTTGGAAGGAAGGTCTCAATTTTAGAAGGAAAAGAACGTCAAGCTTTGTCCTTTTGGCAAAGTCACGCACAAAAAGTGCGTTCTGCAAAACAAAACTAGGCCCAACATCAACCCAAGGCACCAGAAGACAAGTTTCCCAGCTCCGTAATACATAATGCTAAGTCAACTGGCTCTCCTGTCTGTATATCCCTCTAGCGTTCTGCCCTCATTTAACCAATGCAAACACATCAACTTGGATGATGACGACCTAGAACACCTTGGACTAAGGATCTCCTTGTAATTTGAGCGCAAGCAGGCATCGGTGTGGTGTAGTAAATGCCACGAAAACATACTTGGAAATAACCTGGGCTCCTGCCAGTCTGTGGTTGAGCGTATTATTAACTGGGGTGGATTCCCAGACAGTTTGCACTTTGTTGTGTGAAATTAAATGAATAGCATCCTTATTCATAAATACAACTGCAATTTCTCCATCCAATTGGTGTCTTCTCTCCTTCACCCCCAGACAGCTGAATATAAATTGAAGCAGAATTTGTTCATTGAATTGCTTAGTGGGATGGCTATCCCATAATATTATATTTAGAATATACTCCAGCTGAATATGAACTATTGATATTTACAAGAAGACATCCCAAGAGCCAAGTTCAAGAACAGAAATGTCTTTCATCTTTTTTTAATTTCCTTTATAATTTTAATTTTAAAAAAGAAAGCACTGACAGAACCGTAGGATAAGAGGGGTACAACTCCACACAATTCCCACCACCAGAGCTCCATATCCCATCCCCTCCCCTGATAGCTTTCCTATTCTTTATCCCTCTGGGAGTATGGAATGTTGGTCAGTGTGGGATGCAGAAGGTGGAAGGTCTGGCTTCTGTCATTGCTTCCCCGCTGAACATGGGTGTTGGCAGGTGGATCCATACTCCCAGCCTGTCTCTCTCTTTCCCTAGTGGGGCAGGGCTCTGGGGAGGCAGGGCTCCAGGACACATTGGTGGGGTTGTCAGTCCAGGAAAGTCTGGTTGACATCATGTTAGCATCTGGAACCTGGTGGCTGAAAGAAGAGTTAATTTATAAAGCTGAACAAATTGTTGACTAATCATGAACCTAAAGGCTGGATTAGTGCAGATGAAGATTTGGGGGGTCTCTGTTTTGTAGATAGTTCGTAGCACTATTTTAGGTATATTCCAAAGGGCCCATGACTATACTAGTTGTTGTTTTGTTTGTTTGTTTGTTTCTGAGCCTAACATCGGATATGCAGGTGGACCCAAGTTATTGTCTGTGGAGATGATGTCAGGGCTGGAAAAAGGACCAGAAAGCTGCATCAGGAAAGAGAGTAGCTCCCAAATATGGGAAAGGTGTATAAATATTGTTGACTGTAAACCCCATCGATTTTATCTGAATTGGGGCCCATATTCATCTTAGGATCCTATGTGACCTCTGCATCCCTGTAGATGTGAGCTCACATTCTGTGGTCATGAGTAGGAACGTTCCAAGCTGCCCCAGTTTCAGAACCCATCTTCTTCAGGTGGAAGATAGAGTATGTTGTCCAGCCTCCCTTCAAAGGATGGAACATTGTCTACCATGGTTGATCCATGTTGAGGGCAAGGTCCTATGGGGGCCCACTGAGGGGTCTATTGTTTTGTTCCTGATAGAGATGACCGGTAACAATGGAGAGAGGGATCTATATTCAAGGTCTAGGCCCATCATGTCTGGGAATCTCAGGACTCCCTGACTAGGGCCCCAGCTGATGGGGTGGCCTGATAGTGACTAAAGAGTCATCATTAAAGTATGCTAGTCTCTTGTCCTTATTCAGCTTTTGCAGTCCTTACTTTGATAAGGTTAGCAGGCTAGCTTATCCCCTTCCTCCTTCTTTGAAAACTAGGAGTGTGAAGACAACTGAAAAAAAAAAAAAAAAAACTGTAGGAGGGTTGGGAACCTGAATCCCATGGGGAAAGATTTCAGGCAGTACCATGACAATGGCTCTGAGAGTTGCTTGGAATGTCCGGGAGGAAAAGAAGCAGAGGGGGCAAGGAGCTCAGTGGAGAGGAGCCTCCACTTGGAGCAAATAGCAAGCTGCCGCCACTCCATGAATTACAAGGATGAGTGCAAACAGGGTCACTGAGCAGATGACAAATACACTGAAGACAATGGCAGAAAAGCCTTGCCTCCTCCCACAGACACGGAAAAGAGAAAAGCTAAATGAATACTCCAGTGTTGGAGCTCAGATTTATCCATGTGACATCATGGTTTTCAACAAGTGACTCTATATATAAAAACAAATATATATGCGTAGCTATTTGTGTGTGTATATTTTACAGTTCTTATTTTTGGGCTCTTTGGTTATCATTCAAAAAGAATGAAAAAGAAGAGCAACTTGGAGAAAGAAATGAAGGACTAAGCTAAGACAGGGAGGTGGAGTCTGAGCTTGTAATGTCTTGTCCTGTCTGAGCATGCAAAAAGGATCCCAGAATGCTATGGATATGCCCAAAGAATACATAAACCAACCTGAAAGGACACTTATTGTTCAAGTCAGGGGAAATTTGAATATCAAAGTAAATAACAGTAACAACAAATAGTGAACAAGACAACCATCTGCAAATTCACAGTGATGAATAAATAGGACAGAGAAAACTCTCCCTTGCTGGATGATGTCCAGGCATAAATGCCAATGAATAGTGAAAGTAGAAGATGAAAACATTCTTTATAAAAGTACAAATTACTGGCACTGGTAAGAGATAAGACTAAAGTATGAGCAGCTTTATATCTAGGAAAAATAATGACTTTCTTGCCAAAACCTTTATGGCATAAAGGATATCACACCCACATGGTTCTACAGGTAAGCTGCAATGAAGGAAGCCAATATCACAGAATCCTGTTTTGAAAATACAATTCCAGCTAAGTACTCTCTTTATGTAGGGCAAAAATAATGACCTAGCCTTTATCAAAATAAATAAATAAATAAATAAATAAATAAATGATATTGAAATCGAATATTCAATCTGAACCATATTGCCAATTTCTTATTTTCAAACAATTTTAAGCCATATATAAATAAAATACTATATCATGGACAAGTAAGATAATACTATAATACTATGAATTCAAAATTTGTTTAGGTGGAGAGATGCCATAGGGACTAGGGCTCTAGGTTTATAAGCATAAAATCGGTCCCCAGCATTACATGTTCTAGAGTGAAACTCTGGTTCTGATGCTTGTCTCTCCTCCTTTCTGTTTTTCATCTTAATAAATGTTAAATTAAAAAAAATGAATAGCCATCAATGCAGTTCACCATAAGATATTAAAAAAATATATATTTGACAAATGTTTACAGTACATTCATGATTACAAAAAGATCTCACAACAAACAAGGAATACACATAACATCCCCAGTTTGTAAAGAAATGTTACTAAGAAAAAAGAAAGAAAACTGTCTATATTATAAGTAAAGTTTTTACTTTGAGCACTTTATTCTATACTCGGGAAGAAGGAATGATGCCCACTCTAATCACTTATCGTCAAGGATGTACTTAAGATGGAAACCATTGCAGTACGGTTATATAATGAAATGAAATTCAGAGAGATATAAGTATTTTTAAAAAAAGATATAAGTATTTTTAAAAAAGGATTACATTAAAAGTATTTTAATGTAATCTATATTAATAATACATTGATAACTGTAATGAGAATGAAACAAACAATCCTAAGAATTTGTAGGAAACCAAAAAACTACCTTGAATAGCTAAAGCAATCTTGGAAAAGAATAGTACAAGTATGAACATTAAGGGCCTTGATGTAAAAAAAAAAATATGGCAGAGCTACCATGATCAGAATAGTATGGTCGAACAGAGGACCAAGCATAACAACGGACACGGGGAGGTCAGAGAGAGAGCTCACTGAGTAGGATGAGTCCTGTGTGCAACCCAAACTTGGAACACCTGCACCACTTGAAGGAAGCGCTGGTGATGTAGTGTCTCTCCGGTCTCTGTCTCTCCATCTGCATCTCTCAGAATAAATAAGCAGCCATGAGTAGGGAAGTTGGGCAACAAGGGGTCCCCAGCTTTAAGGGAGGAAAAGAAAAGTTAGTGACGTGGAGGAACAGGGAGGCTCTAAGTCTGTCCTTCATGTTTCCTCATTGTCATGAGAGTGTCAGGTTGCTAGGAGACATGAAAAGACTTCAGAAAGTGCCAGAGCTGCTCATGATCTTAAACCTTGGGCGCTGTTGGTCAGTGTTAGAGAAATTACACCAGGACCTCTCATTATTTCAGTACAGGGAGATTTGCTTTCACAAAGCTGCTACCTCACAAGATAGGTCTGATCCAAGGAACCATGCATGTGTGTGTGTAGGTATCTTTAAAATTAACACCATATAATTCTTAAGGAAGTTTTCCCAGCATGTCTGTACTATTCAGGGTTTTTGTTTTTGTTTTTTCTGAATAGCTGTAGAATATCAGGAGGAGGAGCCCACTGGCCCAGGTAACCCAGTGTCCATCTGTGGTTCTGGACAAAGGCCCCCTGGGATATTAGATAAGAGCCTATTGTAGCTGTCCCCCTGATAGTGAACTCAGAAGATAAGAACTGTTCAAGGCAGACCTGACTCATGTCTACCATTTCTCAAACAGAACAAATTGCATTTCCTCTTTCACATCCCTGGAACTGGAATGGTGACTCAGTGGATGTTATCGCTGGGGCTCGGTGCTGCACTAAGAATCCACTGCTCCTGGAGGCCATTTTTCCCATTTTGTTGTCCTTGTGGTTTTTATTGTTATTGTTGCCATTGCAGGACAGAGAGAAATGGAAAGAGGAGGGGAAAACAGAGGGGGAGAGAAAGACACCTGCAGACCTGCTTCACTGCCTGTGAAGCGACCCCCCTGCAGGTGGGGAGCCGGGGGCTCGAACAGGGATCCTGGTGTGGGTCCTTGTGCTTCGAGCCACGTGCACTTAACCCACTGGCCAGCCCCAGTTAATTTACCATTTTAACGTGCTGTTTTAATGATGAATGCCTCTTCCTCCTCAATTAGGAGGTGGAGTATGTATTTTAAACACCTCAGCTATATGAATAATCCACTCACGTTAGCTCACTGACACAGTACACCCACCACAGACTCCCACTGAGCAGATCACTGACTGACATGCTGACACTCCGTCCCGTGCAGGTGTTGTGATGTGTCCTGTAGGTGGCAGCTTTCTCCATTCAACTGTTGTGCCCTCTCTGTGGTCACTGGTCCAAACTGTGTCTCAAAGAACAACAGTGGACTATGGATTGACTCTGACTTTTTTAAAGCCATTGTCAGAATCTACTAACAGTCAACTGTTCCTATTAGAATTCCAGCGTCCATAACAGATAGGTGTTTGAGGCAGCTTTGTTTCAAACAGGTGATTTGGCTTTTAACTTAAACGCGCACAGTAAAACTAGAACATCACTGTCACGCAACACGCAAGTGCTTCACTGGGAAACTCAGTTCTTTTAAAAAAGAAATATTATCTCTATTGATCACATAGAGACAGGTAGAAATTGAAAGGGTAGGGGGAGATAGAGAGGAAGAGAGACACCTGCAACACTGTTTCACTGCTTGTGGGCGTTGGGGGCTCGAACCTGGGTCCTTACACACAGTAACATGTCTGCTCAACCAGGTGTGCCACCAAAACTCAGTTCTTAGAGGTAAGAGATCAGCATCAACTGTAAGAAAAATAAGCCAGTATTATCCAGTCCTTGCCATCAAACATAACATCATCTTTCACTAGTTGACAGACTACTAATTTTCACCTTGTTTGGAATATTTACGTCAAGGCTTCACCCCAGTAGTAGTGGCAGCAGCCAGAAAATGGTGAAAATACGGGCGGGAGAGACAGTATAATGATTACACAAAGAGACTCTCCCGCCTGAGGCTTTGAAGTCCCGGATTCAATCTCCTGCACCACCGTAAACCAGAGCGGAGCAGTGCTTTGGTAAAAAGAGAAAAAAGAAAAAAAAAGTGAAAATGGTTAAAATCAAAATTCTTGTGCCCCATTCTAGGACCTAATTAGTCAGAAACCCTGATTGGGAAATAGTGTTTGATGGAACAGAGACTCTGCTAATTCCACTCCATCCACATGGAGACCAAGTTTAGAGCGGTATGGTCTAGCAGCCTCTGCTAAAATGGTTGTATGTTCAGTGGAAAAAAATATATAGTTAGTAGCATCCTTCCACCTTTTCTGTTTCTAATCATTAAAGGGCAGTCATAGCTGTGCTAATTAATTGTTTGTTTAAGCCCAGAATAAGATTTCCTGCAGCTTTATTTTCCCCACAAGCAAACTTGAGCTATAGTCTCAGTTCACCTCCACCGCCCCACAATGATTGGCAAGTGTCACTTTTGCCGGGTCCTACAGGGTCCTAGGTAGGTCCACCGACCACAGTTTTGCTAAATTTCTCCGTTGGCCCTCTGGTGGAAACACAGTGCTGCACGTCATGTGAGAGAGCTGTCCGTAATTATGCAATAGATTTTCATCAGGGGGCCAGGTGGTGGTGCACCTGGTTGAGCCCACGTGTTGCAATGTACAAAGACCCAGGTTTGAGCCCCCAGCCCCCAGGCCCCACCCCCCACCTGCAGGGGAAAGGCTTTGTGAGTGGTGAAGCAGGGTTGCAGGTATCTTTTTGTCTCTTTCCCTCTCTGTCTCACCCTTCCTCTCGATTTCTGTCTCTATCCAGTAAATAAATAAAGATAATAATTTTTTTTTTTTTAATTATCATCAGTTTGTCTCTAGCCAACATCTGTATCCATTTTATACAGTGCATGTAAACCGCTAATTTGCCAGGTTCCCAAATTATGAGTCCGTGAGATGTTACTGCTTTTTCTATTACTCTGCTTTGGAGTTTTTCCCTTTCTGTTACAACAGGCTGATCTTCAGTCTTACTCCTTCAGCATGCTGAAACGAGGGCCACTGAGTTAACGCAGCATGTTAGTTATGAGAAGTCTAAGTACCTTACTTCACACTAAGAGTCTACATTTTGTGATGTGTCATTACTTCAAATTCATACAGTTATAGAATCACAAGGATCATAAAAGATCTGTGGGTGAATCTGTCTAAGCCATTAACTCTCTTTTTTTTTTTTTTCCTCCAAGGTTATTGCTGGGGCTCGGTGCCTGCACTGTGAATCCACTGCTCCTCGAAGCTATTTTTTCCCCTTTTGTTGCCCTTGTTTATCTTTGTTGTTATTATTATTGTTATTGGTGGTGTTGTTGTATAGGACAGAGAGAAATCAAGAGAGGATGGGAAGACAGGAGGGGAGAGAAAGACACTTGCAGACCTGCTTCACCGCTTGTGAAGCGACTCCCCTGCAGGTGGGGAGCCGGGGGCTTGAACCGGGATCCTTAATGCTGGTCCTTGCGCTTTGTGCTAAGCCATTAACTCTTACATCGAAACCGCAGCACACAACTGACTTCACTGTTTTCATTCACTCAATAAGTATATATTCCACGTATTTTTGTAGTTAAAAAGATCTGGGACCTAAGACTTTGATATACAAAGGGCTTATTGCCAGAACACAGGATTTACGTTCGTAAGTCCCTGAGTCAGTCCTAACACCACACGTACTAGATGGCAAAGAGAGAAAACAGAATTTCCTACCATCAGAAAATGGTGGTATCATGTATGCTCTGAATCTAGAAGAATACCCACAAATGTGCAAAGACGCTTAGAAGAATCAGGCCTTTAACTTTTTAAAAGAGTACTCTGGAGAGAAAGACAATGCCCCAGTCGTCACGTCTTTCAGAATATTAACAGCATCATCAAGATTGCCAAAATTGCAGCTTGTGGTTCCCTCGCACATTCTTGGAGGCAGGGCTCATGTGTGTCACGGTGTCACTGATGAAAACTCCACTTCAGATCTGACCCATGCTCCGTGCTGAGTTGGGATTCTGTGGAATTGTGTCGTTCCCAGTGACCAACATTCTTCAACCGCTGAGCAAACATCTATTAACAAATGGCTGAAATCCAGAAGCTAGTGAGTCTTATCTTCTGGTATTTTTAAAATATCTTATCTATTCTGATAAATTTTAAATGGAATCACATAAATTTGATGGATTTTTCTGCTAGTTATCAGAAAAAAAAACAATATGCAATAAGAAATTGCTCAGAAAACAATCTTTTTTTGTATTTTTAATTTACTTTTTATTTAAGAAAGGATAAATTAACAAAACCATAGGGTGGGAGGGATACAACTCCACACAATTCCCACCACCCAACCTCCATATCCCTTCCCCTCCCCTGACAGCTTTCCCATTCTCTATCCCTCTGGGAGTATGGACCCAGGGTCATTGTGGGTTGCAGAAGGTAGAAGGTCTGGCTTCTGTAATTGCTTCCCCGCTGAACATGGACGTTGACTGGTCGGTCCATACTCCCAGTCTGCCTCTCTCTTTCCCTAGTAGGGTGGGTCTTTGGGGAAGCGGAGCTCCAGGACACATTGGTGGGGTCTTCAGTCCAGGGAAGCCTAAGGATGGGGTTATAAGAAGGCACCATTTTCTTTTTAAAATTTTTTTATATCTATTTATTTTCCCTTTTGTTGCCCTTGTTTTTTCATTGTTGTAGTTATTGTTGTTGTTACTGGTGTCATTGTTGTTAGATAGGACAGAGAGAAATGGAGAGAGGAGAGGAAGACAGAGAGAGGGAGAGAAAGACAGACACCTGCAGACCTGCTTCACCACCTATGAAGCGACTCCCCTGCAGGTGGGGAGCCGGGGGCTCAAACCAGGATCCTTATGCCGGTCCTTGTGCTTTGCGCCACGTGCGCTTAACCCGCTGCGCTACCGCCCGACTCCCCAGAAAACAATCTTACAGTTACATTATATACTATTAATTGAACAAGCTCTACTTAATACTGACAACATTGAATGGCAACTCTTTTTTTCATTTCTTTGTTTTTCTTTTTGTCTCCAGGGATATTGCGAGGACCATAGCTATTTTTTACTCCTTTTTATTTCTTTTTTGATAGATGGTTAAAGACAAAGAGAAGTAGGAAGAGAGAAAAGATTATCGGAATGGATTTTAAAATTTTATTTATTAGCATTCATGAAACCCGTGCTTCCCAGAAAATCACATTTGAAACGAACACCAACATAGACTCAGAGTGAAAGGGAAGAGCCAGGCATCCCAAATAATAATACAGAAAAGAACAAGAACTGCTAATTTTTTTTTTTTGCCTCCAGGGTTATCGCTGGGGCTCCATGAGTCCACTGCTCCTGGTGGCCATCTTGTTGTTTTTGTTGCTGTTATTGTTGTTGCTGCTGTTGTTGTTGTTGGATAGGATAGAGAGAAACTGAGAGGGGAGGGGCTAGGCGGTAGTGCAGCGTGTTAAGCACACATAGCTTCGAGAGGGGAGGAGAAAGATAGACACCTGCAGATCTGCTTCACTGCTTGCAAAGTGACCCCTCTGCAGGTGGAGAGCTGGAGACTTGAACTTGGATCCTCGCACCTGTCCTTGAACTTAGCTCTATGTGCGCTCAAGCCAGTGTGCCACTGCCCAGCCAAGAACTTCTATTCTTTTTTTTTAAATTGTTTTTATTGGGGAATTAATGTTTTACATTCGATAGTAAATGCAATAGTTTGTGCATGCATAACATTTCCCAGTTTTCAATATAACAAATACAACCCCCACAAGGTCCTCTGTCATCCTTCTTGGACCTGTATTCCTCCGCCCCCCTCCCCCAAAGTCTTTTACTTTGGTGCAATACGCCAATTCCAGTTCAGGTTCTACTTGTGTTTTCTCTTCTGATCTTGTTTTTCAACTTCTACCTGAGAGTGAGATCATCCCATATTCATCCTTCTGTTTCTAACTTGTTTCACTTAACATGAATTTTTTTAAGGTCCATCCAAGATGAGCTGAAAACGGTGAAGTCACCATTTTTTATAGCTGAGTAGTAATTGTGTATATATTTTGTATATATATAGCACATTGTATATATTATATATACCACAACTTGCTCAGCCACTCACCTGTTGTTAGACACCTGGCTTGCTTCCAGGTTTTGGCTGTTACAAATTGTGCTGCTAAGAACATACGTGTACACAGATACTTTTGGATGGATGTGTTGGGTTCCTTAGGATCTATCCCCAGGAGAGGAATTGCAGGATCATAGGGTAGGTCCATTTCTAGCCTTCTGAAAGTTCTTGAGACTAGAACTGCTATTCTTATATCTGTAAAATAGACTTCCATACATATATATATATATATATATTGAGTGGCAAGGAGCAATATCATAATATGGGCACACCCAAATATACCAAATGATTTCTAACAGACCTCCAGGGAGATATTGACAGCAACACAAGTAATAGTAGATGACCTCAGCTAACTACTCACTGCAAGAGATAATCATGATAGAAAAAAAAGAAATCTGCAGAGTAGTAATGGTTTTGAGTGAAGCCACAGATGAGAAGGACTAAACAGATAGGCAGAGAATGTCTTGTTCCCAAAGAAAAGGATATACATTCTTCTCATTCTTCTCAGATGCACATGGACCATGCTCAAGGATTGACCACGTATTGGGACAGAAAAATAAACTTGTGAAGATCAAAATTATAAGAAAATCCTTTCAGGTAGTGATAGACTGAACTAGAAATTGAGAACAACAACAACTGAAAACTACACACACATGAAGATCTTTAAGATGTGGAGACAAAACATTGTGTCTCTTAGTAATACTTTGAGTCAATGAAGAAAAGATTAAAAACAATCAAGAGCTGAGTGTCTGAAGAGATACACAGGCGGTGAAGCAGGTCTGCAGATGTCCGTCTTTCTCTCCTCCTCTCTGTCTTCCCCTCCTCTATCAGTTTCTCTCTGTACTTTCCAACAGCAATGACAGCAATACCAACAACAATGATAAACAATAAGGGCAATAAAAGGGAAAAAATGGCCTCCAGGAGCAGTGGATTCATAGTGCAGGCACTGAGCCCCAGCAATAACCCTGGAGGCAAAAAAACAAACAAACAAAAAAAAAAACCACATTGATTTTTGTTACTGTTTGGTTTTTTTTTTTTTTTTTTTTTTTTTTTTTTTTGTAGTGGAGTGCTAGCATATTTCTGTCAGTACTCTTTTTTTCCTTGTGGTTCAGGAAAGGTAAGACAATCAAATTCAAGGGTCTGAAAGTCTACTGTTTTAACTATTTTGTCTTAAGGAGGTAGTTACTCTTCATTTTTTCAATGAGAATCCTATATGCCCACCTTACGTAGAGCTTGGAAATGCCACTCAGGACCATAAACATAAGTCAAGTAAATATTAAGCCACTATCAAGAAAGCTTGGTTTAGTTCTGCCCTTTATAAAGAACAGAATCACCCTTGTAGAGGGAGAATCTGGTTGAAGAATGTGATTGTGTCTCCTTGTAAGGACCACATCAAGTTACACATGTTTTTGGTAATAGAGATGGCTGTCAACAGTAGGCAGACACCCTACCCAAATGAAGGGATTTGCAGGTCCTTGCGACCTGGTCTCTATACATTTTAGATATTTTGGAACATTCTAGTCATTCCAGAATACTTCATGCCCTCCAGTGACCATTAGAAACTTTGGTATTTCTTTTGATAAAGTCTTTACCTCAAAAACTTTATATTTCGTTGAAATGGAGTTGCAGAATCTAATTTGAGTGCTATGATATTTTGGCCAGAGTTGGAGAACTTCTGAACTAGAAAACAATAGGGAGCTCGCATACATAATATTCATTTCCTGAACTCATTTTCACCTCACTTGGATACTTTTAATTTTCCATTTTCTCTTAATAAATAAGTCAAAGGTGTGTCCATGTCAGTATCAAAGAGAGCAGAGAAGATTCCCTGTGGCCCAGAGTTTGTAAATGCGTAGAATATATTATCAAGTTCTGACGTTTCTTTATGATAATCTTCCAGAAAGAAAAAAAGTGAGAACACTGTCATGATGATGATCACAGTGCCACAAATAGTTATTTCCTATAGAAACGTGGATGGAACTCTGTGCTCACCTATGTTTCTGACCTTAACAGACCGTGGCACTGGTTACCAAATGCTTGTATTAGCTTCCTTATAACCTGCTTTTTACTAAAAGAACTTCCCATGTACTGTTACCAAAGAATTTACAGGTAATTTACCTTTAAAAACTCTCCTTGAAAATACCCATTCAAAGCAGAAACCTCCATTTGCTCTGTTTCTTTCTCACATCGACATCACTGTCTACATGAATGAAATAACTAAATATGAAAGAAGATGAGTTCATATTGCCAAGTTCTTACTGATAAGTGATTCGATTCATACTTAGTATTGACAGTTAAGTACATGATATTCTTTCACTAATTTTTGTTGTTGTTCTTTAGATAGAGAGACTGAAGCAGAGAAAGAGGGGAAGGGAGAGGAAGGGAGAGGGGGAGAGGGAGGGAGAGAGAGAGAAAAAGAGAGAGAGAGAGAGAGGGAGACAGCTACATCCAAGCTATCTTCAATGAGTTGGGGGTCAATCTCAAACCAGGGTTTCATGTGTCACAGAGTAGTGCACTTTCCAAGTGAACTATTTTGCTGAGCTTTTAAAACCCCCCCCCCTTTTTTTTAAAGCACAGAACTCTATTGTATACCCTTTGTATTTGGTTAAAGTTTCAAGTAGTTTTCTATCTTACAGGTGGATAAAATCTAACCTCCAAATTATAGTAGACAATCTCATGTGTTTCCATTTCCTTTCTTAACCTTGAAGTCAACAGATGAAGTATCTAGTTAAAACTCAGCTCGTTTAGTCTTTGCCGCCTGCACATTCTCATATACTCTGTTTTGTAAATTTGAGTAAAGTTAGTCTGAATCAGATGCACTAAAATTTTTTTTTAGAAATTAGGATTATTGAAAGTGAACATATCAATCGCTTCTTCTCTATAAACTAGAAAAAAATTATTTGATGGGCCAGCAAGATAGGCCACTTGGCAAGATGCTTGCTTTGCCCTGTGTGACCCAGCTTCAATCCTGACACCACCACCACCATCCACCTCCCCCCTCACAGCACTGGGGGAGTTGAAGCACTGTGGTGTCTTTTCCATTGTCTCTGGATTTTCCTGAGGAAGAAATCACAATATTAGCGAGACACACTGCCATCTTAAGATCATAAAGTGGCCTCATTTGAAGCCTCTCCCACTATCTATTTCTCTTTTCTCTTTTCATTCATTTCTCTTTCCTTCCCCTCTCTTCCCCTCCTTTTTGCCAATTTTCTTTGCTTTGTTTTTGACTTACCTCAAGTTCTTCATGAACTTTCGTTATTCAAACTGGAGAGCGGGCAAGCAAAACTACTTGGTGTATGTTGTTGTTGTTGAAACCATAAACTCGATCTTGTTTTAAAAATCAAATCAGTTTTATTGCCAGTTCTTAAATTTATTCTTCCCAGAAGGACCCCACCTCCTCTTGAATGAAGATGCATCACACAGAGATAACTGTGTTCACCATTTGGGAAAAGCATTGTTACATGGAGTAATTCTTGTTCCTTGGCTTGTTAGGGACTATGAAAATGGGGCTGATGGACTGTTAGCCTGGATTGCCCTACATGTGCCCGGTGATGAGTCTGTGACCCTCTTCTCAAGTCTGTCAGGGACCTGTGGATTATGGCCGTGATTAGTCCTTTCAGTCTTCATTTTATGAGAGAGAGAGAGAATCCACCTTGAGTTTTATCTGTAACTTCAACACATCCTGCTACCTGGCTAGTCCTCTGAGTAGCTTCCTACTGTGAAGCCAATACAGTGTTCTCTGGGACTCTGGCGAGCCTCTCAGCCTGTGCATTTACCTAAAGTACCACTGGATGCCACCAGGTCTCTAAAATTTAACTACATTACGAAGGACTGACAGATTGAGCCAAGCCAAGATGGCCTTTGCTCTGTGCTTATGCCTTATGGACCTTGTACTTGGAGCACGAAGTTTTCTGTAGTTGAGGCCTGGGCTTGTAAGTGCAATTGAAAGAGAGCTTTCAGGCAATCTAAACAGGAAGTGACCAAGTACTCAACTCTCAACTCTGTCCAGAGAACGAGGTAGAGCAACAGGGTTGCAGGAGAAGGAGAGACAGCACAGCATCAAGGCTTCCCTCAGCCCAGTGCTGGACAGGCTTGCAGCTGGGCTGTGCACATGGCATCGCAGTTATTTCTCAGGTGAGCTCTCTTGTTCACATGTGACCCACAGTCCAACACAAGTTCCCTTTCTAGGACCTTGAAACTATTACTTAGATGTGCTGTTTGGCGATCTTCTCTCGTCCCCTTCTTCTTTTGTCGAATGAGCGGCTGGATCTTGGGGAGTGCTGAATTCTTATTCCACAGATTGTCATCACACTGCTCAAGGTATTGCCAAGGATGAATATCTTTATATATATAATTTATTAATGAGAGAGATAGGAGAAGAGAGAGAAAGAACTAGACATCACTCTGGTACATGTCCTGCTAGGGATCGAACTCAGGACCTCACACTTGAGAGTCCAGCACTTTATGCACTGCACCACCTCCCGGACCACTCAGATGAATATCTTCGAAGTGATTTTGAAGCTACACCAGACTTTTGATTCAAGTACTATTCTCTTCATAAGAGCAAGAATAAATAAAAAAGCATCATACTTCATAAATGGAACCACTAGTTATGGTGTGAGGGAATGTGGAAGATAGCAGAAGAAAAGAAAAAAACACAAAGATGAATACAAGTTAACTCTGTGTTTTGAGACTGTGCAATCAATAGGCATGTAGTCAGAGGGAATAGCATAATGATTATGCTGAAGACTTGCATGCTGTAGGCCATAAGGAGCCAGGTTCAACCCCTGGCAGCACAATATGCCTCTATTGAGCAGTGCTCTGGAAGGGGAGAAAAAGGCATTTGAGGACAAAGATTTATTCTGAACCCCAAAAACAATTTTGCTCCATACTCCCAGTGGGGGGAGAAGTGATAGGAGGAAAAAGATAAGAGGGCTCTGAACTCCAGCTCCATCAGCACCAGAGTGAGAGGAGGAAAAGGAGAGGGACATATGGAGGTAGTGATGTCATGAGTGGCTTAGAGGAGAAGAGAGGATTGGGTCAGGAAGAAAAAGGGGACAATTATGTATAAATGTGGACCGATAGTTGTAGAGATAATGGTTGGCCCTTGTCTACAACCTTAGGGGAACTGCAATGACTTGCAGTGGGGAGACTGAAGATTCAGAACTCTTGGTAGAAATGCAACTATAGCCCTGTTGACACGTAATTTTGTAAATCAATATTATCACTAATAGAATAAAAAGAACAAGGATTTATTTAATCAATGTGACAATGGTTTAGATTCAATAATTGGATTCATTCTATTCTATAAACAGGTTTTCCCATGTAGCTTTAACTCCAGAAAACTTCTCGGGCAGCCCCCCCTGCTCCATCCTCCATTGCTGATACTGTGGTGTATTTACATAATCATTGTTTTGCCTGAGACCCGCCCTGCCTTCAGGGTATTAATTAATCCCACCAGTTAAAACCTTCGCAACAGTTGCTAAGGAAATTTCTACCATTAGCCAGCTCTTTCCTTTTCTCCACCCCCTTTCCCAGCCATTTCCTTTTCTGACTTGCCACTTCCGGTTTTCTAAGATATAAAAATGTTGTCTCTGATCAATAAAGACGCATTGCATTGCGATCCTGCTCCACCATGAGTCCCTGGGTCCTCCCGCCTGCAACGCTAGCCCAGCAAAAACTAAACCATAAAGCCAACTGCTTGAACACTTAACACTTAGAAATGGTTCCCCTCTTTGGTAATTGTCTTCTGTGTCTGTGTTGCTTGCACCCATCATGAATATTTGCTTTGTTATGTTAGTAGAATTTAGCCCACTGAGACCACAGGAGCTCACTTGTGTTAAGACTGGTTCATAATGTGGTAGGCTTTGTTTATCACTCCATGTTTTCCAGACCAAGGCCATAAGCTTTGATTATTTTTGTTTCTCCAGCGAAGAGACTGTGCCAAAAATTGTCACTTAATCTAATAAATCATTTTAAACCCAGATTGTTTAGCTGTTTGAGTTCACTCCCACTCACAATTACAGCTTAGTGATTGAAAGGCATTTATTATTTTTTGAGATGAATTATTGTTGTGGGCAGAAGAATCAGACACATGCTAGGGAATCCAAAATGAGGCAGATTGCTGAGGAAGAAGGAAAGGAAAATGGTAAGAATTCAGTTCCCAGGAAATTATTTTCTATACATTATAGGGACATGCTAGTTTTTACTTATTATTTTTTATGGTGTGGAAAGCAAAGTTTCCAATTTAGTACATGAATACAGATTTAAAGCTATAATTTAATATTTTAAATTGTTCTACAAATATAATTCTGAAAACCTATTGTTAACTGACATAACAGCTAATGAAACTGTAGTTGAATCTCTTAGAAATTAACTCACATGATTGATTTTTCTTTTTTAATAAATTAATTATTAGATAGATTCAGAAATAGAGAAAGGAAGGGGAGACAGAGAGACAGACAGATACCTACTTCCCCATTTGTGGAGCTTTCCCCCTGCAGGTGAGGATGACGGCTTGAACCCTGGTCCTTATGCACAGTAATGTGTCCACTTAACCAGGTGTGCCACCACCCGCTCCCCCACCTCATATTATTGTTAAGAATAAGAATATTGGACTTTTGGGAGTCGGGCTGTAGCGCAGCAGGTTAAGCGCAGGTGGCGCTAAGCTCAAGGACCGGTGTCAGGATCCCCGTTTGAGTCCCCGGCTCCCCACCTGCAGGCAGGTCCTTTCACAGGTGGTGAAGCAGGTCTGCAGGTGTCTGTCTTTCTCTCCCCCTCTCTGTCTTCCCCTCCTCTCTCCATTTCTCTCTGTCCTATCCCACAACAACGCCATCAATAATAACTACAACAATAAAACAACAAGGGCAACAAAAGGGAATAAATAAATAAAATTAAAAAAAAAAGAATATTGGACTTTCATTCACACAACCCAGGTTTGAACTCAGTCCTTGCTGCTTTAAAGATAAAGTTGGTGCTGTGGTGTCGCACTTTCCATCTAAAAAAAAATTAAGGGGGGCTGGTGCAGTGGCGCACCTGGTTGAGTGCACATGTTACAGTGCACAAGGATCCAGGTTCAATCCCCTGGTCCCCACCTGCTAGAAAAAGCTTTGGAAGTGGTGAAGCAGTGTACAGGTCTCTCTCTGTCTCTCCCCCTCTCTAATTCCCCTACCCTCTCAATTTCTGACTATGTCTATCCATTAACTAAATAAAGATAATAAAAATAATAATAAATTTAAAAAATATGTCAGTCCAAATCCATGAAATTCCAAGTAACAGCTATAAAGGCATATCTAGTACATATCTTTCAATATTGATATCAGCTTCAGACTTTTATTTCATTTGCACTTGCCTTGATAAATCATATTTTTCAAAGATGGTCTCACTTATACATTTATTTGCTAAAATTGTTCACATATGAACAGAGTTTTGCTTCTTTATCCTTTTTTAAAAAATTATTTATAAAAAGGAAACATTGATAAACCATAGGATAAGAGGGGTACAACTCCACACAATTCCCACCACAACTCCATAACCCATCCCCTCCCCTGATAGCTTTCCTATTCTTTATCCCTCTGGGAGTATGGACCCAGGGTCATTGTGGGATGCAGAAGGTGGAAGGTCTGGCTTCTGTAACTGCTTCCCCGCTGAACATAGATGTTGACAGGTTGATCCATACTCCCAGCCTGCCTCTCTCTTTCCCTAGTGGGGTGGGGCTCTGGGGAAGAGGAGCTCCAGGACATATTGGTGGGGCCCTCTGCCCCAGGGAGTCTGGTTGGCATCGTGGTAGCATCTGGAATCTGCTGCTTTAACCTTTAACATGTTTGTCATCTTTTTCAAAAGATTACTGGGGAGTTGGGTAGTAGTGCAGCGGGTTAAGCACACATGGCACAAAGCACAAGGACCTGCATAAGGATCCAGGTTCAAGCCCCCGGCTCCCTACCTGCAGGGGAGTCACTTCACAGGTGGTAAAGCAGGTCTGCAGGTGTCTTTCTCTCCCCCTCTCTGTCTTCCCCTCCTCTCTCAATTTTCTCTCTGTCTTATGCAACAACGACGACAACAATAATAACTAAAACACTAAAACAAGGGCAACAAAAAGGAATAAATAAATTTTAAAAAATTCTGGCATAAACCCCAAGATGTAGACAATGGGTCTGTTTCTATTGACCATTTTTCTTATTGAACTGAAGCCCCATTTTCTTATTTTATGAGTATGAAGTGCTTCTTTACAGCCTTGACCTGTTACTCAGAAAATGGAATGAACGATATTAACTATGATACAAATGTGTCTCATTTTAGTTTTATTTATTTATTGCCCTCAGGGTTGTTGTTCCTGCATGGCTCCACCAGTTTGAGGGGATTTTTTTTTCCTTTTTTAAAATTTTTGATAAAAGTGAGAGATAGATTAAGGAGAAGTCGAGAAGGAAAGACACCTGCAGCACTGATCATTAGGCTTCTTTCCTCCCTGTTGGTAGCGGGGGACTTGAATCCAGGTTCTCAGGCACGCTGGCATCTACTCTGCCAGGAGAGCCTCTGTCTGCACCCTTCCGCTTGATCTCTGACATCGATACTGTACGGCAGAGCCAGAGTGAGAGGGTCCGACATGATGGTTTGATACAGGTCTGCTGACGTGGCTATTTGTGACGCTTCCCACCTCTGTGTTGTGTTAATTTGAAGGGTTGAATTTATTTTGGTTCCTGTGCATATTGCAACACTCTTATGTGGAACCATTGACTTTTTATTTTACTTTATCCTGATTTTTTTTTTTTTAGCACTAGGATATAATTGATAATCTCTCCAGCTTTCTCTATCCTGGCATATGGAGCTTCCTCATGACTACTGTAGTACTGTAAGATTTTTTAATATTTATTTATTTATTTTCCCTTTTGTTACCCTTGTTTTATTGTTGGAGTTCTTGTTGTTGTTATTGATGTCATCGTTGTTGGATAGGACAAAGAGAAATGGAGAGGGGAGGGGAAGACAGAGAGGGGGAGAGAAAGACAGACACCTGCAGACCTGCTTCACCACCTGTGAAGCGACCCCCCCCCCCTGCAGGTGGGGAGCTGGGGACTCAAACCTGGGTTTTTGTGCATGGTAATACATGCACTTGGCCAGATATGCCACCACCTGGCCCCTTCTTATTTCCTCATTGTTAATGTGTAGACTATCCCAGGTTTTCCCAACCAGCACTTGCAGTGTTCTCACAATTTTGTGTAAAATGGAAGCATTTCCTAGTAATGTGTCATCTCTAATATGCTCAAGACATCCTCTGCTTACAAACACCAGCTTTCACCCAAGGGAAAGCACTGTGATTTCTCATTTTGCCATAAAATAGTTGTTGTGAAGAACTTTAAATTCTTGTTCTGTTATCACATATTTAATATTAATTGAGTTTTGTTTTTACTTTATACTATTTCTTATCTTAAGGCTTCTTACTTAATTAAACATTAAGGGGGGGGAAGAGCTTAAATTTACTATTCACTTAGAGAAATCCATTTTCCTCAGTCAAAGGTAAAACCCAGTTTTTAGACAGTGAATTTGGCCACAGATTATTTTAGCTACAGATTTAGTTAAATTTTATATTAGCCAAAACAGATATGAGTGATCTACTGATTACTGAGTAGATTTTACTAATTCCATGCTACATACTGGAAACTTGAATGGTGTGACTCTTTAAGTAGGAAAATAAGATATTAAGTTCTCTTTTTCTTTTCTTTTTAAATTATTCTTTTATCAGAACACTGCTCAACTCTGGCTTATGGTGATGTTGGGAGTTGAACCAGGGATTTCTGAGCTTCAGGCATGGAAGTCTGTTGGATAAATCATTGTAACGTTTCCCGGTTCCAAGTTCTCTCTTAACGAACATGTTCAGGCTTTAGGGTTTTGCTTGCTCGGTTCCATTTTGAAAGACTGTGTCCTCTGAACATTTCTAACAGATCTTCATGTTATTGTCATTGACGTGTTTCCCTTTATAGTGCTCAAGAGAAACAAAGCCAGACAGCAGGCAAAGGGAGGGGGCTGGATGGTGGTGCCCCTGGTAAAGTACACATGCTACAGTCCACAAGGACCCAGATTCAAACCCTGATCCCTCCCTGAAAGGGGGAAAGCTTCATGAATGGTGAAGTAGTGCTGAAGGTGTCTTTTCTCTTTCTCTTTCTCTCTACCTCTCTCTCCCCGCTCAATCTCTCTGTCTCTATCAAATAAATAAAATATTTCTTAAAAACATACAAAGGCAACAAGCACAGATATATTGTTCAATACCTGTTCCGTGGAGGGAAGAGACCTCAGCATAGAAGACACTTTGATCCTGAATACCGGGACCAATGGGCACTTAGAGCCAAGCTGCGAGAAGGTGAGATCGCTGGTGGATGAATAATTACTAAGATCAAGGAGAGTCTCCCTTAAAAAATATAGCCGAGGGTCTCCAGGCGGGTTAGCACAGCAGGTTAAGTGCACATGGAGTGATGAAGCTCAAGGATCCCGGTTCGACCCCCCTGGCTCCCCACCTGCAGGGGAGTCGCTTCACAGGCAGTGAAGCAGGTCTGCAGGTGTCTGTCTTTCTCTCCCCTCCTCTCTTGATTTCTTTGTTCTATCCAACAACGACGACTATAATAACAACAAGGATGAACAACAAAGGCAAGAAAAGGGAAAAAAATAACCTCCAGGAGCAGTGGATTCATAGTGTAGGCATTGAGCTCCAGCGAGGTTGTAAGATGAGGAAGTCAAGCACATACCATGGTCAAAGAGATCAAAGCTGGGTGATGGTATAGCTAGACCTTTGCTGAAACTAACATTAGCAGACTAAGGGGCCTACGGGAGGGGTCCACAAGAAAAGAGGACTCCAAGGGACCTGGGTAAAACAGGGTCAAGAAAAGCTATTTTGTCCAGAGACATTAAGAAATATGTCTATAACATTTGATGTGAATTTAGATAAGTAGGCAACTGATTGAACCATTTTAATAGGAATGTTTCTTCAGTCTCGATCCAAAGAAATCTGAATTATATGTGGGGATATTGGAATCCTCTGGATTTGCATAATCTTTTCCAATCTTCTTAAGTTAAAATCTTCACAAGCTCTTCCAAAAATTGTGTGTGTGTGAATGTGTGTGTGAGTGAGTGTGTGAGTTTTTTTTTTTTTAAAGTGTCGAGAGGGTTGGGTGGTAGGGCAGCGGGTTACGCGCACATGGCACAAAACTCAACGACCGGCATAAGGATCCCGGTTTGAGCCCCCCCAGCTCTCCACCTGTAGGGGGTCACTTCACAAGCAGTGAATCAGGTCTTCAGGTGTCTGTCTTTCTCTCCCCCCTGTCATCCCTCCTCTCTTGATTTCTCTCTGCCCTGTCCAACAACAAGGACATCAATGACAACAATAACAATAAATGACAACAGCAAGGGCAACAGAATGGGAAAAAATGGCCTCCAGGAGCAGTGGATTCATGGTGCAGGCACTGAGCCCCAATGATAACCCTGGAGGCATAAATAAATAAATAAATAAATAAATAAATAAATGTCCAGTGGTTAAGGACAACTGTGCTAAATTAATGGAAATGATTTCCTTATGCTAGTATTGTGGGTGTTGGGGGAGAGCTCCCACCTCCAAGCTTTTCCCTGTGTAGATGGCAGCTTTTGTTCAGATAATGAGCCCCTTTCCATTTGTAATTCCAAACTGATCTTATCTGGATCTTGATTGTAATAATGGAGTTTTTGTTTAAATAAATTTTCTTTTGAGAATGTAGTTTGATAGACTCATTTAAGTGCCCTCAAACCAAGGATGTTGCCTGAAATAATTCAGAAGAGTTAAATCCACCTGCTTTTTATATTTTTTTTGGTGAATCCTATGGAGGGGAATAGAAGTTGAGAATGAAACAGGAATAATTTCAACTGCAAAAATAATACTTGTACTTTGGCATTGTTGAACATTCTGCTCTTTGTTAATTAAAATGACCTCAAAAAATAGAACCATTGACTCTCGAGTTATGGACAGAATAAATCCTTTAATTTCTTTTTTTTTTTTTTTTAAAAAAAGGAATTTCTTTGTTTTCTTTTGTTTAATATTTATTTATTTATTTATTTTCCCTTTTTGTTGCCCTTGTTATTGATATCTTCGTTGTTGGATAGAACAGAGAGAAATGGAGAGGGGAGGGAAAGACAGAGGGGGAGAGAAAGACAGACACCTGCAGACCTGCTTCACCGCCTGTGAAGCGATTCCCCTGCGGGTGGGGAGCTGGGGGCTTGAACCAGAATCCTTAAGCCGGTCACTTGTGCTTCGCGCCACCTGCGCTTAACCCCTATGCTACCGCCCAACTCCCAAATCCTTTAATTTCAACAAATGCTAAGTTACCTGCAGTAAATTGAGTTTCTATTCATAATGAACTAGTAAAATCCACTGGTAGATCATGTCGAAACAACTTTTATTTCATTATGACAACAAACAGTTCAAATTTTAAAGTTACAATGAGGTCTCTGGGCATCAGTATGTAGGTCATCCTAGATTAATAATTTAAATCATTTGCATTTAAGGAAAATTAAATACCACTACTCTTCCATTAATATGGGAGACCTTGAAAACAGGTAAGTTTGGAGAATTTGAGTTTCAGGAAAGCAGCAGCTGGGTAACATGCAGCAATCTAGGGGCTGCTGGGGGCTTATAAGAACACCCCAGTACAATTATCAGCAGGACTGCACTATCCCTTAAGGTCTAATTAAGTTCTTTATGCTGGGAGACGGAACTTGGCTCACAGAACTACCCATTTGTATATTAACTTTCTCTGTTTTGAATATTGCTTTTGTTGAATTTAAGTACGCCTGGGGAAAATAAAAGTCAGAAGTGTTCTTTTATCTGTGTGATCTTATCAAGTGATCGTCAGCCAAGAAATACCAACATTTTAAAAGAATTGAAATCTGCATGTCAGAATGATGGTGTGCAGGTGAATCTCATCTCTGAGTGTCACGGAATATTAGCCTCCCTCTACTCCTGACTCCTTTCCTTTTCGCTTAGACCCCCTTGAGTTGCTGAGTTAGAGACTTCGGTGTGAGGCGATTCTGTGATCCAGTATTCATGGAGAGAAAGAAAAGACAACTAGCTCTGAGCATCATTATCTAATTTACTAAAACATCTTTTGTTATTAACTCCTGAGTGGACTATATTTTAACAATGAATAAGAGCAAGAAAAGGAAAGTGGACTATCAAAGTTCTTGATGATTCCAAGCAGAACAAGGGCAGACTCACATTTCTGTGTGCTTTTTACATAGCACTGGGGAGTTTTCTTGCTCGGCGCCTACGAGTTTGGTTTTGTTTTTTTTTTTCTTTTTAAAATAATATTATGATGAGAAAACAACCAAAATCCATAAAGACAAAAAGAGACCTGTAGCAATTCTCTGAAAATAGAAGTTGTCTTTGTTCTTCAGATAGTGGCAAAGTGATTGTGCGAGTTTGAACTTGTCTTCCAGTCTGTTGGAAATGACCCTTATTTCCCAAGCAGAGATTTTTCTCATATTTCTCCTGTTCTCTTTCTCTCTTTCTCTCTCATATATGTGTGTGTGTTGATATATATGTGTGTGTGTGTTTATTAGATAGATATATATATAATATAGATTAATTCACATGATTAAAGAAGCTGAAAACTGTCATGATTTAACATCTGCCTGTAAACAGAAGAGCTGGGAAGGTCAGTGCTATACTCAGTGTTAGTGTGAAGGCCGTAGAGTTCCCGAAGATGACGCTGTAATTCCCCACCTGAGGGCAGACAGCTGATGTCTCAGAGAAAGCAGGAAGACACAGCAAGCACTTTTATGCTGAAGTTTGTTTTTTTTTAATATTTATTTTATTTATTTATTCCCCTTTGTTGCCCTTGTTGTTTTATTGTTGTAGTTATTATTGATGTCGTCGTTGTTGGATAGGACAGAGAGAAATGGAGAGAGGAGGGGAAGACACAGAGGGGGAGAGAAAGACAGACACCTGCAGACCTGCTTCACCGCCTGCAGGTGGGGAGCCGGGGCCCGAACCAGGATCCTTATGCCGGTCCTTGTGCTTGGCGCCACCTGCGCTTAACCCGCTGCGCTACAGCCCGACTCCCTATGCTGAAGTTTTATGGTGGTTTGTTTTGATCCCATCGGAGTCGTCAATGAGGCCTTTCCACACTGGGCAGGGAAGCCCACTTGATTCAGTCCACCGAGTCACAGTGACAGCAATGTGCAAATCTGTGGCTTCATCTAGGGTTCCTATTCTCACCAGCCTGCTGAAGTAGGATTTGTGACTGACTTTTATACTTGTATGCACATCTGTGTCTACAACCAAGCTGCTCTTTGTTTCCTCTCTTCTGAACAACAACAAAAGAGAAAAGGGAGATTGAAAGACAACTACCACCTGGTTCCACTCCGATGACGATTCTAGAGAATTGAGACACATGTATTTGAGAAAAGAAAGAAAGAAGGAAAGAAAGAAAGAAGGAAGGAAGGAAAGAAGGAAAGAAAGAAAGAAGGAAGGAAAGAAGGAAAGAAAGAAAGAAGGAAGGAAAGAAGGAAAGAAAGAAAGAAGGAAGGAAAGAAGGAAAGAAAGAAAGAAAGAAAGAAAGAAAAGAAGGAAAGAAAGAAAGAAGGAAGGAAAGAAGGAAGGAAAGAAAGAAGGAAGGAAAGAAGGAAAGAAAGAAAGAAGGAAGGAAAGAAGGAAAGAAAGAAAGAAGGAAGGAAGGAAGGAAAGAAGGAAAGAAAGAAAGAAGGAAGGAAAGAAGGAAAGAAAGAAAGAAGGAAGGAAGGAAGGAAAGAAGGAAAGAAGGAAGGAAAGAAGGAAAGAAAGAAAGAAGGAAGGAAAGAAGGAAAGAAAGAAAGAAGGAAGGAAAGAAGGAAAGAAAGAAAGAAGGAAGGAAAGAAGGAAAGAAAGAAAGAAGGAAGGAAAGAAGGAAAGAAGGAAGGAAAGAAAGAAAGAAGGAAGGAAAGAAGGAAAGAAAGAAAGAAGGAAGGAAAGAAGGAAAGAAAGAAAGAAGGAAGGAAAGAAGGAAAGAAAGAAAGAAGGAAGGAAAGAAAGAAAGAAGGAAGGAAAGAAGGAAAGAAAGAAAGAAGGAAGGAAAGAAAGAAAGAAGGAAGGAAAGAAGGAAAGAAAGAAAGAAGGAAGGAAAGAAGGAAAGAAAGAAAGAAGGAAGGAAAGAAGGAAAGAAAGAAGGAAGGAAAGAAGGAAAGAAAGAAAGAAGGAAGGAAAGAAGGAAAGAAAGAAAGAAGGAAGGAAAGAAGGAAAGAAAGAAAGAAGGAAGGAAAGAAGGAAAGAAGGAAAGAAGGAAGGAAGGAAGGAAAGAAGGAAAGAAGGAAAGAAGGAAGGAAAGAAGGAAAGAAAGAAGGAAGGAAAGAAGGAAAGAAAGAAAGAAGGAAGGAAAGAAGGAAAGAAAGAAAGAAGGAAGGAAAGAAGGAAAGAAAGAAAGAAGGAAGGAAAGAAAGAAAGAAGGAAGGAAAGAAGGAAAGAAAGAAAGAAGGAAGGAAAGAAGGAAAGAAAGAAAGAAAGAAAGAAAGAAAGAAAGAAAGAAAGAAAGAAAGAAAGAAAGAAAGAAGGAAAGAAAGAAAGAAAACTGTCTCTATGACTTTTGAGAACTATGGTGGTTGTCTTGGGCGAGTGAGGGCAGAGGACGTTGGTGCCGGTTTCAGGGTGGAGCTGTATATGCTGCAACCTTACGATCTTGTAAATCACCATTAATCACAACTTTTTAAAAGTTGTCTTGAAGGGGCGGGAGGTAGCACAGCGGTTAAGCCCACACAACTCGAAACACAAGGACCGGTAAGGATCCTGGTTCGAGCCCCTACCTGCAGGGCAGTCGCTTCACAGGCAGTGAAGCAAGCAGGTCTGCAGGTGTCTGTCTTTCTCTCCTCCTCTCTGTTTTCCCCTCCTCCCTCCATTTCTCTCTGTCCTGTCTAACAGCGAGAACATCAGTAATGCAGTAATAACTACAACAATAATAAAACAAAAGGGAAGGGAAAAAATTTTTTAATTAAATTAAATTAAAAAGTTGGCTTGATTAAAAAAGAAGAAGAAAGGAAAAACTAATGGCCTGGAGAGGGGAAAAAATGATTTATCTATTTAAAACAGGGTCTTCTAAAATTCTGGCAAGTCTTCAGTTTTCAGTCACGTGTGAACGTTTCAGATAGTAAGTGTTGTGCTTCTTATTTTCAGGGCCCATATGATAGCAAGTGAACAAGAAACATTTAGGTGGTTTTTCAAACGGATTTCTTGCAGCAGTCCTACTGTATCCAACAGTCTACTTGATTAAATTGGTCTTGAAATCCTGATCTTCTCACTTGACATCAATTGTAAGGCTATACTGTAGGGTGAGCTTATTTGACTGCTAGGGAGGCTCAAACACAGTAACACGCACAAGGCTGGTTCAGCAACAAACATTTATGTTTTTACAATTCCAGAGGCTAGCAGCCCAGGGCCAAAAGTTGGCTTCTGTTAAGGCCTTTCTTAGTGGCCTTTAGATGACTGTCTTCACCATTTCACTTGGCCATCCCCTTGGGTGTGTCTGTCTTCTAGTCTCTTATGATGAGGACACCAGTCATTTTGAACTAGGGTCTACCCAATGAGTTACAAGAACTGAGATCTGGAAAACAAGGAGTAAGACAGCAAATACTATTTATGTTTCTTTTATTTAAGTGGGCCTTGTTGCTTATTTATTTGTCTGTTCATGTATTTATTTTGCCTCCAGGCTTACCACTGGGGCTCGGAGCTGGCACTACAAATCCACTGCTTCTGGCGGTCATTTTTTTTTCTATTTTATTGGGTAAGACAGAAAGAAATTCAGAGGGGAGGAGAAGCTAGAGAGAGGGAGAGGAAGATAGACACCTGTAGACCTGCTTCACCGCCTGTGAAGTGTCCTCCCCGCAGGTGGGGAGCCGGGGGTTCGAACCCAGGTCCTCGTGTTGGTCCTTCTGCTTAGTACTATGTGAGCCTACCTGGGCGTGCCAGTGCCTGCCACCCCCCTTGTTCCTTTCTCAAACTTCAAAAAGGAGAAATATTTAATAAATATATGTGTATGTGTGTCCTTTTTCCTTGCCCCTCTTTTTCCTTCTTCCCTTATCTTTCTTCCTCTCTGTCTCTTCTTTCTTTCCTTCTTTCTCTCTTCTTTGCTCTTCTTTCCTCTCTCCATCTTTCTTCCTTTACCAGAGGTTCACAGATGAATTATTTTGCAGGTAGGTAGGGGTGTGTGTGTGTGTGTGTGTGTGTATGTGTGTGTGTGTCTACAAGTCTTTATCAAGGAAGAATTAGTCATTTATGTGAAGTTCCTCCTTCCTGCAGAACCTTGTCGTCATTCAACCGAAAGGAAGGAAGAAAGGCCCTTTGCTTCCTTGTTTGCTAAGGGTCACTGAAGAGACAGCTTATTCTCCATTTGGGCCATGGCATAGAAAACACAGACTTCTTATCTGGTTTGACCTTCGAGTTTGATTTGGCATTAAACTTTTTGACAAGTAAAAATGTTAATTTTTTTTATTGTATCTGGTCTTTCTAATTCCCTGAGTTTGTCATGTGTGTGCTTTGACCTTTGGGACACATATATGCTTACGTATTGAGCAAGTGAATTTTGTCACTTTTTATTATTTGTGCCTTTGTGAGGAGTATGACACAGAATAACTCTTGGACCAACTGATGACAAAAAGGTTCTACATTTAACTGCTTGATCCGTAGCTGAGAACTTGGAGAATAGTTGCAGGGTTTTTATTCTTCCTGAAGTAGGGCAGAGAGAATGTATCCAACATTTCCTGACAAGGAATTCTAAATTCCTACATTTTCTGTAGGGTTGTGTTGTTATTTCCATTGCTTGTTATCTGTGTCTGATTTGATTTGCATGGTCAATTCCTACATGCATGTATCAGAAAGTCAACTTACACTGGTTTCAGAATCAACTGACTTAGCAAAGGGAGAGGTTTAAGGCAACTACTACAACAATGTTGCCAGGTCTCTGTCTCACTGTTTCTCTCTGTCTCTCTTAGTCCCTCTGCAGCTAACTTCTTATATGGAAACAGTTGCACACTCCAGTTCCCAACTTAAAATATAGTCTCACCCTCCCCTCATCTTAGTTTATTCTCTCCTTCTCCTTCTCAGGTCTGTTATGCAATCTCTCTCTCTCTCTCTCTCTCTCTTTCTCTCTCTGTGTGTGTGTGTGTGTGTGTGTGTGTGTGTGTGTGTGTGTGTGTGTGCAACCAGCTGTTCTCAACAGGTTTTTGGGATTCTATGAATAGTACAGCACAGATTATGTATGTATGTGCCTGTCTTTGTGACCAGTCTAAACTTTTAAGAAGGTTTTTAAAAAGGATACACATTGTAAATCTGTGCTAACACATTTAATTCCATATATGCCCTTCCAAAAATACTCTGTATCTTACTGTACACAGAAATCATCCTCTCAACAGTAAGAAATTCAATCTTTCTCTCACCAAAGAAAAACAAGCCCAAACTAAACACCATCTGGTATTCTCCCTAAGCTAAACTACTGGGTAACAGCTATCTTTCGAGTCATATCTAGAGGAGACTTCTCATGCTTCCATAACCTGTAGCCCTTAATATACCCAACAGAGCTTCATTAGGAAGGGAGGTGCAGTGTTCCTTATCATTTCTTGACAATCTGGATATTTCTTAGTTAACTACTCTGTTCAGTTCCATTCTGCCTTTGGTCATGCCCCTGGCTACATCATCTGAATGATCTTAGACATGGGGTGTGTGTGTGTGTGTGTGTGTGTGTGTGTGTGTGTGCTGTGTGTTTAGAGAGAGAGAGAGAGGAATGGAGAAAAAGAGAGAGAAAGGGAGTAAGAAAAATAAAAGGGTGGACCCAGGAACTCACTCAGCAGAGAGTAGCAACAAAAACTATAATTTAGGGTTCTCCATTTCATTATTTTTTTAAAGATTTTATTTATTTATTCATGAGAAAGATAAGAGGAGAGAGATAAAGAACCAGATATCACTGTGGTACATGTGCTGCGGGGGATTAAACTCAGGACCTCATGCTTGAGAGTCCGCTGCTTTATCCACTGCACCACCTCCCAGACCCCATTTCATTATTATTATTATGGCTAGTATATGGAAATTTCCTCAGTGATTTCATAACATCATTCATTAGGAAAATGTAAATGAGAATCACAATGAAACACCACTTTATACCCACTTTATTCCCATACACAGCTAGGAGGTCTCTCAAGATCTAATGATTGAGGGGCCCAGTGGTGGCGCACCTGACTGGGCGCATGTTACAGTGCTCAAGGACCCAGGTTCTATCCCCGGTCCCCACCTGCAGGGGGAAAGCTTTGCAAGTGGTGAGGCAGGGCTGCAGGTGTTTCTCTGTCTCTCTCCCTTCCTATCACCCCCTTCCTTCCTGATTTCTGGCTGTCTCTATCCAATAAATAAATAAAGATAAAAAAATTTTTGAAGAACTACTGATTGCAAAATGTAAACACTCTTGAATTTTTAAAAATATCTTTTCTAGCCACTTGAGCTAACATGGTTGTCTACTATGCAAGTCTGACTACATAATTATCATCAATAACAATAAGAGACTAGACACCTCTTATATGCATACTGTTTAACCTCCAGTGGATTAGTCAGGTGAAAGCATATTATTAGTGAGACGCAGTCTGCTGTCACAGAGGAATGAAACATTGGAGGTTAGAGCGAATGTGGAAGGAGTGAACACTGGCGGGCAGAAGAGATATCAGGAAGGGCTCACAAGTTGATATCGTTATATTCACTCCTTGATCCTCTCTTGTCTTCAAGACTTGATCTAGCTACTCTAGTAAAAAAGAAGTGTGCTGGGCGGTAGCACACTGGGTTAAGAGCACATGACACAAAGCACAAGGACCGGCCTAAGGATTCTCGGTTTGAGCCCCCGGCTCCCCACCTGCCGGGGAGTCGCTTCACAAGCGGTAAAGCAGGTCTGCAGGTGTGTCTTTCCTTTCTCTCTGTCATCCCCTCTTCTCTCCATTTCTCTCTGTCCTATCCTACAACAACAAGGCAATGGCAACAAGAACAAGGGCAACAAAATGGGAAAAATGGCCTCCAGGGGCAGTGGATTCATAGTGCAGACACGGAGCCCCAGCAATAACCCTGGAGGAAAAAAAAAAAAGAGTAACTTGGTGGAACTTTTGAACACAGGCCTTAAGAGACCAAGGACCTCCCAACATTGCAAAGGGTCCATTGCAGTTCCCTTGTATGTGGTACTGTATTTTTCATGCATGTGCCAATGGCTGGGAATAGTCCATTCTGTGACTCAACAGTGTGTGACCGAGTAACTTCTCATCGAGAATTACTAAAAATGCATATGGTCTATGTCCAATAATATTCCTCTCATGGTGTAGTGAAAATTTTTTAATTTTCTAATTTCAATGACAAAACTCAAGGACTAGTAAATGTTGTAAAAGCAAACCAGTCCTGACAAACAAGAGGGCTTCTTTGAGAACTCAGAGGAATCCTGAATAATTTCTTCGAGGTCCCAACACTTTCCCATGGGGCAGGGTAGGGGGTGGGGGCAGGTTTCTAACATAATTCCAGAAAGAAATCCACAAGCCGTTTATGTGTTTAAGCCCTATTTAAATGTTTTGCTTAAAAATTATGCATGGTGTTTTCTCAATATCATATTGTAAAATTATCCTTCTTAATTATTAGCCAGGGACATAGCTCATAGAATAGCTCCTTGTTTGAGAGACTCAAGTTCAAGCCCTGGCACTACATGAAGATGCTGTTCTCTCCTTCTCCCTCTCCCTCCCTCCCTCTCTCTCCATATATATACCTTAAGCAGTCCAAAGTGGTAAAATCTGTACGCATGAGGAACAGGCTTTGCAAAATAGAAAAAAAAAACCATCTTTATTTAAAAATAACATGTACAGATTAATTCAACTAGTAATACTTTGAATCAATTGCTTTGAAAAAGCTTCTTTAATAAAAATTTACTTTATAAAAATATTATTTGTGGCTAATGGTAATAACAGTCATCATAAACAATTGCCAACCTCTAATGTGAAGAAGTTTGCCAATAGGAACCATTTTCTCCAGGGCCATCACAAAAGAAAAACATTAGAATTCTACAACTGATGATACGTGTGTCTGTTTTGAAATCAACCAATGTCAGTCCTTTCATTGCTGAGATTTGGAGGAACTGTTTTTATCACGATGACAGCCAAACAGGAAGCAATAAATCTTCCCAGGCATTATTATTTTTTTATAAGGAAAAGAAATCATCCAATAAAATTATGCTTGGCTGTCCTCTCCACTGCTCTCATTTCTGTTTTCTTGACAAGCAAAACACAGCTCCTTCTGTAAACCCAGTTGTCAGTACCATCCTTGTACAACAGGGGAGATTAAGGTTATATGTAAATTCTTCCCAGTGTCAACACTGGAGGGAAGATACCTCTGTTGCTATTCAAAAAGTATGAATATTAATTTGAAATAATGAGAATGATTCAGGGAGGCATAGTAACAGAAGGGTGAACTCACGAAAGATCAACAGTTAAAGGTAACAATATATTTCCAAGTCAAATTTCCCAGTGAAATGTATCTACCCTATTAACAATGAGTTTTATATATCTGTACATGCAGATATTTTAATTTTCCAGTGCTTTTGAGAGTATATCATAGCAGGTATTTGAGGGTATGGTTGTAGTAAGTGGAGTGTCTATAAGGCCTGTATTTTGAATTATTCATCTCTTTTTCTTCATCTGATTCCAAAAGATTCAAATGACTTTTTTGTTATTGTTGTTGTTAAAGACAGATAAAAGGAAAGCACAAACACAGTAATAGAAATTAAAAACCTAGATATACACCAGTTTCTGTGAGAGAGAGCTTATGTGCACACGTATCCATAAACTACTGCAAAATATATACCTGAAAGCAGGACTACACTAGAGTTTGCAGTGAGTACCTCCCTAACACTTCCTCTCCACTATTCCAAGCTTGGGATCCATGATTGCTCAACAAATTGTTTGGCTTCATATGTTAACTCTCTTTTCAATCACCAGGTTCCAGATGCCACCAGGATGCTGGCTAGGCTTCCCTGGATTGAAGACCCCACCAATGTGTCCTGGAGCTCAGCTTCCCCAGAGTCACACCCTACTAGGGAAAGAGAGAGGCAGACTGGGGGTATGGACCGACCAGTCAACGCCCATGTTCAGCGGGGAAGCAATTACAGAAGCCAGACCTTCTACCTTCTGCATCCCTCAACGACCCTGAGTCCATGCTCCCAGAGGGATAGAAAATGGGAAAGCTATCAGGGGAGGGGGTGGGTTATGGGGATTGGGTGTTGGGAATTGTGTGGAGTTGTACCCCTCCTACCTTATGCTTTTGTTCACTAATCCTTTCTTAAATAAAAAATTTAAAAAAAAAAAAAAAAAGAAATTAAAGGAGCCTTAGAGGAAATAGTGGGACATCGTTCCATGAACTGAAGTAAAGTGATTATTGTCTGTGTATTCTCATTAATTCTGAATTTTATGGCAGCAATGGCAAAGCTTAAAAGCATAATGATCTCTGTCATTTCTATTGTCCAGTAAAAATTTACTTGGGGTAAGAAATCTTTTCCTTATTTTCAATGATAAGAAATCATGATTAAACATTATATATTGCATTTTATTGTATTTTATTTTTATTGTATTTTCTTTGTTGGAGGGGCATTGACTAAGAAGGTGAATGTTGCTGTGATACATCCTCTAGTAGGACCCAGTTTTTTGTTTTGTTTTGTTTTGCCTTCAGGGTGATCAATGGGGCTCAGGGCTAACACTACGAATCCACTGTTCCTGGCAGCCTTTTTTTTTCTTTCCTTTCCTTTCCTTTCTTTAAATAAGGCAAAGAAAAATCAAGAGGGGAGGGGAAGGTAAGGAGAGAGAAAGACAGACACCTGCAGACCTGCTTCACCACTTATGAAGTGACTCCCCTGTGAGTAGGGAGCCGGGGGCTCAAACCGGGATCCTTGTGCTGGTCCTTGCACTTCATACTATGTGTGCTTAACCCAGTGTCTTACCGCCCATACCCCAGAACCCAGTTGTGTTGATCACCATATCTGTTCTTTGAGAAGTCTATTTCTCAGTCTCAGTCAAATGGTTGCAATGACAGTTGCTCTGTTTTCATTCCAGAGCTTTTGTCTAAAAGGATCGGTTGAGCAAACTTACTCTGAGTTTTTTGACTTGGGTGGCTAGCTTGCTGGTTTAACTCACAGAATACAGGCTGAGAATGAAAATTCATGGTTTCCACAACATGAAAGGAGTGAGGGTTAGAACAATAGAGCTGATACGCTAGGAGAAACCAACCAAGAAGACAGCACTGTCAACAATTGGGTCCACTCCGCAAGTCTCTTAAAGTCTTGCTAATCCTCTTGTCCCTTCTTTGGGTGGTTCAAGCTCTTTGCACTTGTAGAGCAGGAAATTATTTTCCATTTGTATTTTTGTCCCTTGCACGCAAAAGGATCATGGCTATTACACGTACAAAGCTTTGGACGGCTTCACATTTTAGATGCATGTTTGAACTTCTAACCTGCTATTTATTTCAGCTTTCTAAATGGCCACAGGTCTCATGTTTAACTTTTTTATATTTGCATTATTTTATTAAGGGGATTAGTGGTTTATACTCATTGACACATGGTTGCAGTTTCTTTATGCACCCGGACCTCCAAGTTCTCTTCCTCTCCTACATCCCCCACCTTCTCCAGAGGTTCCTGCTTTGATGCAGTACACCTTGTCCAGACCAGGTTTCACTTTGTAAATTATGACGTCATTTCCTCTGCATCACCTTGAATGGAACTTGAAGAAATCATATTAAGTGAGATAAGCCTAAAGGAGAAAGACAAATACCAAATGATCTCTCTTCTAAGCAGGACTGGGGAGGGAAGGAATATTTTTAACTTTTAAAAACAGATTTCTTAAAATAAAATAAACAGATTTCCTAACCAAAAAAAAAAAAGTACTAATTGGAATGAGAGAGTTGTAGATGAAAAGAAAGACCACTTTCAAGTGTGTGTGTCCTAGTTTTGGAGAGTCTGTAATGGTTACCAGGAAATACCTAATCTATCCCAAAGGTACCACCATGCACTGTAGCTTGGCACCATCTGTGCTTTTCCTATTGAAGAATGAGCCAGAGTACAGATACCACTGAGTCACTTCCCTGGCTCAGTCTTTCTGTTTTGAGGGAACAAGAGAGAGAGACACAGAGATATCAGAGCACCAACCCAGCATTCATGACGTTCCCTTGGCCTTGTCTTGGGTTGCTCTGATATGGTGCTAGGGATTGAACTGGTCTTTATGCCCAGTAAATTCTGTGTTTTGCCCCCAAACCCATCTGAAAGTCTCTTTGAGTGAACACACAATTGAGTCGTGTACCACTGCCCCAATCTAAGCCGGAAGAGCAGCAGTGTCATTGTACACTTCACACTGGATGTAATTACCGCAAACATGCCTCACGTGTATCATTTAAGTAACGTGTATAGTTATAACCCTCCTCGTTTCACCGTTGTACGTCATCTCTGTTTTCTGGACATGACAGTACGGATTTAGTTTGGTATTGATTTCATCAAGTGTTGGTCTAAGTCATATACTTTTGAGCTGGGCACTGGAAAAGTTGCCCGTCAGGAATGTCTCACCACTAATCCTCATTTTCAGACATTCCACACTTACATCCCTACCCTTTCTGCCCCAGACCAGCCCCCACCACTAATGTACTATGTATAACACTTGGGTAAGTCAAAAGAAAAAAAAATAAAATCTGATCACCTAGAAAGTATTTCCTTACGCATTCAGGAAAGAACTGTGTTATTTTCAATCAGATTAACTTCACGCACACAGAGTAGTTTTCCTGTAGTTTATTTTTAGCAATTCTGGGTCAAAATGGAATATTGAAAGGTGAGAACATTTTGATCAGTTTGCCAAAGGAATTCATTCGATATCAGACTCTTATTTATTCCCTTCTCGTGTTACGTGAGCCTCTGTGTTTAGCTTTTCAAAGTCCCAGTTCTCTTCCTGTCTGCAATTTTGTTCATGGTGACATGGGATTCTCCCTGAGGGCTAAGGATTCCATGTAAGGATTCTGACAACTGGAAGCAACAAAGGAAAGAACCTGTGGACTGAGTGTGGCTGTCTGTTTACTCGCGTCTTTCTTTTGTTTATGTGACATGATTTGTTATGTATGAACTCTATTTCTTTCCCTTTTATTGCCTCCAGCGGTATTGCTGGGGTTCAGTGCCTACATGACGAACCCACTACTGCTGGAGGCCATTTTTTCCCCTTTTGTTGCCTTTGTTGTTTATCATTGTTGTTATTGTTGTTGTTGTTATTATTGCTGTCATTGCTGTTGGATAGGACAGAGAGAAATCTAGACAGGAGGGGAAGACAGAAAGAGGGAGAGAAAGAAAGACAGACACCTGTAGACCTGCTTCACCATTTGTGAAGTGACCCTCCTACAGTTAGGGAGCCTGAGGCTAAAACCGGAATCCTTACCTCTGTCCTTGCACTTTGCACCACGTGTGCTTAACCTGCTGCACCACCACCCGGGCCCCTAAACTCTCTTTCCCTTGTATCCTCTCACCTTGTTTAACTAGTATTTTCACGTGTTGTTTCTTTTTTTATTTGCATTCTAGACACTCAATTTTGGAAAGCCTGGGACACTGGAAACATAGATTATCAAAAGCTTGGTCTCGAGCCTGCCATGCGCAGTTTATTTTTTCTTTGTTAACTTCTAGTTATTTCCAACTTTGAAATAGTTTAGATTCTCACTTGTGTAAATTCAACACTTATTAAAACCAAGTGATGTCACAAAGATGGCAGAACAAGAAACTTCTTTTTTTTAAGATTTTATTTATTTATCTTAGAATTTTTTTTCTTCTTTTTTTCCCCTTTTGTTGCCCTTGTTGTATTTTTATTGTTGTTGTAGTTATTGTTGTTGTTGTTGTTATTGATGTCATCATTGTTGGATAGGACAGAGAGAAATGGAGAGAGGAGGGGAAGACAGAGAGGGGGAGAGAAAGACAGACACCTGCAGACCTGCTTCACTGCCTGTGAAGAGACTCCCCTGCAGGTGGGGAGCTGGGGGCTCAAAGCAGGATCATTCCCTCTGTCCTTGCACTTTCTTTCCTCAGAGCCTTTGTCAGCCCAGGTCCCATTGTTGACGACCAGTGCTGAGGAGACCCTGAAGCAGAGTGTCTGTGGAGACTCTAGAGTGACAAGAATGTGTGTTGACAATCAGGGACCCTACAACTTCCCATGATCCTTCGGGCTGGCGCTGGAACACCCAGGATGTGTCTGCAAACAGCAGCCACTCCTGTCTCACAGCTGAGCAGTGCACACTGCCAGGGACACTGGACCGAGAGGTGACGCTGAGGGCTTGAACACTCCTGACAGCTACTGTAGACGTCCCACACTCTCTGCAGGACCACCCAGATGTTGATGTCCTGGACGAGGAACCACTGAAGATTCAGAGTGACAGCACCCCGCCTATCCCTTGCCACAGGTATTACCTTTTGTTATTGACGTTGCCATCCGGGTTATCACTCAGGCTTCGACATTCGTCCTGGTGGCTTTTTTTTTTTTTTCTTTCACTTGATTTTCTGAGAGAGCAAGAAAGAAATAGATGGAAGGGTGGGAGTGAGAGAGAGAAGGAGATACACTTTCAACACTGCTGCACCACTTGTGAACACTGCCCCACCCCAACACACACGCAGAACCTGTCTTATCACATGGTAATATGTGCACTCTACCAGGTGTGCTACCACCTGGCCCAGAAAGTATTTATTATTGAGTGAATTCAGAAGGTATGGAGGAGGGCAGAGGAAAGAACTCACTAGGTATGCCAAGTTCCTTGTCATAATGGTGGATCGGAGAGGAGCCATAGCACAGGATGTGCAGTATCTCTCTTGGTTTCTCTCTCTCTCTCTCTCTCCCCTCTGTCTCTCTACCTGAATGAAAAAGCCATCCTGACAACAGTAAAATCACACAAGAGTGAGAACCCGATTCAGAAAACAAAAAGTCTAGAAGAGATGAGTGCTCCTTTAAGTGTGCAGACACCTCCTCAGGGTTCTAGGTTATTATAAAGAATCGGGGAGTCGGGCGGTAGCGCAGCAGGTTAAGCACGCGTGGCGCGAAGCACAAGGATGCATAAGGATCCCAGTTCGAGCCCCCGGCTCCCCACCTGCAGGGGAGTCGCTTCACAGGCGGTGAAGCAGGTCTGCAGGTGTCTGTCTTTCTCTCCTCCTCTCTGTCTTCCCCTCCCCTCTCCATTTCTCTCTGTCCCATCCAACAACAACAATATCCATAGCTACAACAATAAAACAACAAGGGCAATAAATAAATAAATATATTTTTTAATATTTATTTATTTTTATTCCCTTTTGTTGCCCTTGTTGTTTTATTGTTGTAGTTATTATTGTTGTAGTTATTGATGTCGTTGTTGTTGGACAGGACAGAGAGAAATGGAGAGAGGAGGGGAAGACAGAGCTGGGGGGAGAAAGATAGACACCTGCAGACCTGCTTCACCTCCTGTGAAGCGACTCCCCTGCAGGTGGGGAGCCGGAGGCTCGAACCAGGACCCTTTCGCCAGTCCTTGCGCTTTGCGCCATGTGCGTTTAACCTGCTGAGCTACCGCCGGACTCCCAAATAAATATATTTTTTAAAAAAGAATATGGAAGTCATGACAGCACCAAAGATGGGATGGTGGTGACACACCTGGTTGAGTGCACATGTTGCAATGCAAAAGGACCCAGGTTCGAGCCCCCGGTCCCCACCTGCAGGGGGAAAGCTTTGCAAGTGGTGAAGCAGGGTTACAGGCATCTATCTCTGTCTCTCTCCTTTCTCTGTCACCTCTTTCCCTCTCAATTTCTGGCTGTCTGTATCCAATAAGTAAATAAAGATGAAAAAATAACAAAATAATAATACTGACAGGGGTCCAAGGGCAGTGAAACTTATTGACTAGCCATAAAGAAATAGAGAACTATGAGTCACCTTACAAAAACGGTCCATGTAATTGTCTCAAAAGTTAGGAGAACTACATCAAAGCAGAGCAAAAGATAACATAAGGAAAACAGTGTAAGAATGCACAGAATAAGTTCAATGAAACATAGACTGTATTTAAAAACCAAGATTTTCAAAGGTGGTGAATACTAAGACAAGTGAATAATTCAACAATGAACAACAGAAGACTGGAAAAAAAAAAAAAAGAAGGAAAAGATTGTTTGAGTTTAAAGACAGATCATTGGGAAGTACCCCCTTAGAGGAGCGAAATAAAAAGATAATAAAAATGAAAGAGAACTTAAAGGGCACCTTCAAGAAAAACTATCTGCATTATTGGAGCGCCACAAATGGGCAAGTGAAAGGTGTAGAATTTCACTAAAAGAATAAGGGCTGTGGGCCGGCCAGTGGTGCACCTGGTTGAGCTCACCTGTTACACTACACAAGCCCCAGGTTCAAGCCTCCAGTCCCCACCTGCAGGGGGAAGCTTCACAAGTGGTGAAGCAGGGCTGCAGGTGTCTCTCTCTTTCTCCCTCTCTACTTCCCCCTCTCAATTTCTGTCAGTCTCAATCCACTAGATAAATAAAGATAATAATAAAAATATTTAAATAAAAAAATAAGGGTGTAAAGCTTAGAGGTGTAGAGAGAGGTGTAGGTATTCAAGGTTTTGAAGTTAAGAGGCCACTTACAAAATTTAAATCCTATACAAACTTCTCTAAGATAATTTACTATAAAACTCAAAAATCAAAGACAGAGAGAATTTTAGAAGCAATAATAATAATAATCATCATCTCTCTCACAAAAAGGGACACCCTCTCATTTCTCTCTTACCATAGTTCTCATCAGAGACCGAGCAGACTAAGAGAAATGATATGAAATAAACAGTAAGTGAAACAGTTAAAAATTGTCAGCTGACATCACTTTGCTCAGCAAAGTGACACATCAGACAGGGATGTGAGATTAAGACTTTCCCAGACAAGCAGAAGCTGAGGGAATTTATCATTACAACTTCACAAGAAATTCTGACAGCTCTTAAAACTGAAGCAAAAACTATACAACCCATGGGTAACAGTAAATATGTAGTAAAACTCAGAAGACTCTGCCACTCTAATGTGGTCATGCGCGTAGGTTTAAAGGAACATATTAAAAAGAAAAACCGGGGATCAGGTGGTAGTCAGCAGGTTAAGTGCACATGTCGCAAAGCCCAAGGTTCGAGCCCCCGGCTCTCCACCTGCGGGGGGGGGGGGTCCCTTCACAGGCGGTGAAGCAGGTTTACAGGTGTCTGTCTTTCTCTCCCCCTCTCCATCTCTCCTCCTCTCTTGATTTCTCTCTGTCCTATCCAGCAATGAGAACAACAATAATAACAACAACAAGGGTAACAACAAGGGCAACAAAATGGGAAAAATGGCCTCCAGGAGTGGGTTCCTAGTGCAGGCACCGAGCCCCAGTGATAACCCTGGAGGCAAAAAAGAAAGAAAGAAAAAGAAAAACCATCACTATGACAATTTGTTAATGTAAACAGTATTGAAAGTTATAAACTGTAACATCCAAAGCATAAGAAAGTGTGAACATTCGCTCAAATTGTTAGGAATGTTTTATAGAGTACTCACATATGATGGCTTTCACGTTATTAAAAATAGACTGCTATATAGCAAATGATATTTGAAGTATTCTTCAGAACAGTCACATAACAAAATTAATGCACAGGTACATGGAAGATAAAGGGAAGGAGGTCAAAATATACCACCAGGAGACATCATATTCCCAAATTAAGCCTAATGGAGTAATTCAACTACAAAACACAAACTCTAGTCTACAGTGACCTTTCTCCTTCCTGAAGATCCACGGATGTTTCTCATTGGAATCATACACTTTTAGCATTTAATTAGTTTGGGCTTGGCTTTCTCAGCCAGTTCATTTACTTGCATCCTGTCCTCCTCCTGATAGCTTTGAGTTGGGCACAAACAAGACTGTCTTGCGCTGTTTTGGCGTGTACTGTAGTTAACCGTGTGCTAAGTGCCAAGTGCCCCGAGAACCTTTGTGCGGAATTTATTGTTTCCCTTGATAGTGTAGAGGCCAGAAATAATCCCTGGATGGAAATGTTGATGCAAGAAGCAGTAGTATATGAGGAACTGACCCTTGGGATCCTGTCATTCTTCACCTGGATTTAGGAAATGAACAGAACCCTGAAGATACCACCAACTTCCTCTGGCGGGGATTCTAAAGGAACTATTCTATTATACTTAAGTGTCAGTGACGGATGATATTAACATCCTGAGATCCTCAAGGAAGTTAATCATAACATGCCACAGGAAGGCTCTGGTAAAATTGCCAAGAATAACTGTTTTTCTCCTCCCCCTCCATCCTCCATCTCCTTCTCTTTAATTTGGGTAATACTCTTCTTTCAAGATATTCAGAACAGGGGCCAGGGGCCAGTGCACGAGGACACAAGCTCAAGCCCCCAGTCCACCTGCTTATCCTAGAGAAACAGAGATGCAAGTGTCTCTCTGTCCCTCTTCCTCTCTGTCTCCCCCTTCCTCTCAGTTTCCTCTCTGGCCATCTCTACCAAATACATAAAGATAAAAAAAGGCTATTCAGAACATAATGCCTAACCACTTTTTTCATTCCTAAATTTTACCTCTAGATTGAAATACTGTGAGGAACAAACCTGCATGCAAATCAGTTCTCTAACTCTTACAAAATTAATAAAGAAATAAATAAAATCTGTTGGCTGGCAAAGGTAGAAAAGCAAGCTGAACACCATCATGAAAAACTTAGCAGTGGGGAGTCGGGCGGTAGCGCAGTGGGTTAAGCGCACGTGGTGCAAACCTCAAGGACTGGCGTAAGGATCCAGGTTCAAGCCCCCGGCTCCCCACCTGCGGGGGAGTCACTTCACAGGCAAGCAGTGAAGCAAGTCTGCAAGTGTCTGTCTTTCTCTCCCCCTCTCTGTCTTCCCCTCCTCTCTCCATTTCTCTCTGTCCTATCCAACAACGAACGACATCAGCAATAACAATAATAACCACCACAAGGCTACAACAACAAGGGCAACAAAAAGGGGGAAAAATGGCCTTCAGGAACAGTGGATTCATGGTGCAGGCACTGAGCCCCCGCAATAACCCTGGAGGCAAAAAGAAAAAAAAAAAAAAGGAAAACTGAATTGTATTGGGCAAGAGGGGGGTCCTTGTAGTCAACACCATGTCGTTACAATTTAGAAGTCAGGTGGTTTCAAGTGGAGGAGAAACGGACTTTGTAGACAGGAGGTTGAGCCGGGTTCAGGTATTTTTGAAACTTCAGTGGCCAGTTTCTTCTCTCTGATGGTTTCCAAGTGGAAGTCCCTTCTCCAGTTTATCTTGCCATAAATACTTGTCATGTCCCCAAGGAACTCTCAGTCCTCGGCAACTGTTTCCCTAGTAAAAAGTAATCCCTGTGGCCAGTGCCTTGTTTCTTGCTCAGTGGTGTCCCTGATTCTCATCTAGGCTGTGCTGCATGTGGAAGCAGAGAGACTTTTAATTTATTATGAATGTCCTCGATATTTCAGACATCCCGTCACAGTGAGAAATGGGTCCTAGCTGCCTTTTCGGCAGAGATGCTGACTGCCCAGCTCCAAAACCGAGATGCCAAAGCCAAGCTCCATCTGACAGTAAAACTCCCACTGTGGTCTGCAAGAGTGCTTTCCAAACTCGAGATCTGCGGCCAATGACCCACCATGTACAATGGTTATGCCACTTTTGTGTTCTAGTAGCTCGTGGCTATTTTTATAAAAGCTACACAAATTAATACAAGATGCAAAGTCACTGTGCTTCATGCCATCTGTATGCTCCTCAGTTAATCTTTGCAGACATAAGAATAAAGTTTGTTTAAAAAACAAAAACAGCTGTATAGAGCTGCGTTTTCATGATTTATCTCCTCTCTTACAGCTGCTTCTGGGGAGGTATTCACGACTGACTGAGGAGGCATTAGCGAAACTGAATTTTAATCCCAGTCACATCGCTACCGCTAGGCCTATATCTAAATATCAAGGGACTGTTTCTGTGTGTCTGTATTTCTTGAGCGTGCTGACATATGCCTGTCCTAAAGTAAAAAAAAAAAAAAAAAAAAAAAAAAGGGAAGCACAGATGTCAAGATTTCTCATCTTAAGCAGCCTTCTTTTCATTTGTAAATCTAGGCACTAAGGAAAAAAAAAAAAACTGCTAGGAGCTTGGAAGTTATTTGTAGCATCAAAGATGCTTTTTATTTATATAGGGACATAGTCATTCTTCCCACCCATTCCTAACCTGCCCTGTTTTTTTTTCACATATCAATTTTTTTTTCAAATATAAAAACATGAAAGATTAGTTTGAAGGCAAAGGAAAAGAAGGTACGGTGCTTTATTATTAGAAAGGTAATTGTAATCTGTAAACTCAATGGCCCTGGGCTAGTCACAAAGCTCTCTATTGGGTGCATGTGACAAAGCTTACCTAAAGAGGCAGCCACACTATTGGGGGGGGGGGGGGAATGCAGTCCTTGAGGAGTCAGATGCCTGAGAGAGATTTAAGGCATTTTATACTTTGATAGAGCTTTTAAGAAATGTTTATCTATTTTCCTTTGCTCTGTTCACATACTGAGAGGGCTAAGGAAGTGTTTACTTAAGAGTGTAGATCTGTAATTTTTTTCCGAGTAAAGTAGCCCCTGATTTCTAAACAATTCCTGTGGCGCGTTACCTTACATTGAAAAAGAAAAAAAAAAAAAAAAAGGAAAAAGAAGAAGAAGAAAAAGAGGAGGAAGGAGAGAGAGGGAAAGGGAGAGGGGAAAAAGTAAAGAAGAGGGAGAGAGAGAAGAGGGGGATAGAGAGAGAGGTAGAGAGAGAGACAGGGGGCGGGGAGAAGGCTTTCAGAGTAGTAAGAAGTTGTCAAAATCTACTTAATGGAATCATGTCTAAAAACAAACATCAAGTTTTCCCTCCCTCCTCTCCCTGGCTGTGTTCGAATTGCCTGCAGATGGCTATCCTAGCTAGAATTTATCTTCTACATCTGGAAAAAACAAAACAGAGAAAAGAAGTTCTGTGAAGGTGGCAGATTTAAAATGTTTTCTTGTGGCAGAGATGGCCACGTGTATTCACAGTCACACTGTGCCTCCCCCCACACTAAGCCCTCTACTCCCTCAGCACAATTCAATTCAGTAATGCCAAGAGTACACCAAATCAAACTTGAATGTGACTAGTAGAGACTTCAATGCAAAGTAGAGTTCTTAATATTTTCACTTTCTTTAGTGAGAGTATCAATTTTTAGTGCCCAACTAGCTAGTTTACTGGAAAATAGTCGCTAGTTGTTTCCCTTATTTTTAATTTTCCATAATTACCCAATATCTAAATGTACAGTCCTGAAATATACGTAAAGGTATTGCAGGTGGCAATATTGTAGAATATCCAAAGTGGGAATAAAAAGGTCTACATTCATATGTAATTTAGAAAGATTGATCTGAAATAAATTTCCTCTTGTAAGGACGCAGACTAAGAAAGACATGGGGGACAGACAGAAGCAGAAATGACTCTGTAAAACCACGACTATATTTTCAAGTAAATGTTTTAAAGTCAAGCCAAACCTCAACACAAGAAAGTGCGTGGATTAGAAGTGAAGGACTCCAAAAATCTTTACAAAGTGACCAGCACCTGTGCAAGCATTACTGATAGATCAAGAAACTGGACTAATCCCGCTCCGTCGACAGCCCCCTTTCAGTCTTTGCCTCACTTCAAGGCTATGGCCTGACAAAACCAGAGGTTCATTGAGCCTGCTTTTGAACATTTTTTAGAAACGAGACCCCACAGTTGTCATCATCCTTTCTTTGTAAAATTCACCTCTGTTACCACATAGGATAAGTTGACTAATTTTTGTAGTTGCTCTATATGACTCAAGCAGAGTTGATTCATCATCCTAGGAATGGACATTCAGGAAGTTTCTGGCTTGGGATTTATATGAGTAGTTATCCAGCAACTGTCCTTTGTAAAAATATGAACAAGGAACTGCCCCGCTCCCACCTGTAGCTAGGACGCTTCACAAGCAACGAAGCAGGTCTGCAGGTGTCTATCTTTCTCCCTTTCTGTCTCCCTTCTCAATTTCTCTCTGTCCAATCAAAGAAAATATGGAAAGAAAAAAAAAAAAAGGTCTCCAGGAGTGATGGATTTGTAGTGCCAGCATCAAGCTCCAGTGACTGGAGACAAAAAATAAATAAAACCAAAAACATGTGCACATGTCTCTTGGGCATAACGCTTAGCTGGAATTGCTGGATCACAGTGCATATGCCAGCCACATTCCCAACATTTTCCTTAGGATGTAATTCCCTACTAATAATGTATATCAGTTTGATTCCCTCCAACTCCAAAGCAATAGATTATATAGTTCATTTTAAAACATTTTCCATTTTGATGAGTGCTTACAGTAGATCTGACTTTGCTTTGTTCTAGTAACTCATGAAATTTAACATTTTTTTTGTAAGAATGTTATTTGAATCTCCAACCAAGAAATGCCTCTTCAAACCTTTGGCTCTCATGTTCACACATTGAATTCCTTAGCTATCTAAGGACACAGGAATACAATGTAGCACTATAGTCTCTAGCTGATACTTTTATCATCCTCATAATGCTGTTTGTTAAGCAGAATTTGTCAACAGGTTATCAAAGTTGCCCTGTTACAGTTCAGTTTTCATATCCAGTTTAAGAATCATTTCACTGGGAGTCAGGCGGTGGCACAGCAGGTTAAGCGCACATGGTGCAAAGTACAAGGACCAGCCTAAGGATCCCAGTTCGAGCCCCTGGCTCCCCACCTGCAGGGGAGTTGCTTCACAGGTGGTGAAGCAGGTCTGCAGGTGTCTGTCTTTCTCTCCCCCTTTCTGTCTTCCCCTCCTCTCTCCATTTCTCTCAGTCCTATCCAACAACAATGACATCAATAACCACAACAATGTTAAACAAGGGCAACAAACGGGAAATAAAATAAATAAATAAATATTTTTAAAAAATTAAAAATAAAAAAGAATCATTTCACTGTCCCTGGGGAGAAAGAGTTATATTTAAGTATTAATTTTATCCTCAAAATAAAGAAGTATGCCTAGCTAAGTAGTTTATATGTGATTTTATATATATATATATATATATATATATATATATATTCAAGTATCTAATATACATATTGTTCTAAAGGTAGAATGTATAAAATTTGATCACATTAATGTGCTTTGGAAAAAAAAAAAGCCCCATTTCTATAGAACTCTGAGCTGAATATTCTTTTCTCTAGGTCTTGATATAGCAAGATGTGTGGTAAACTCAGTATCTGGTTTTCCTTATTCCCTGTAGAGTAAACTCAGGTATGCAGGCTGGTTTGAAGTGGAGTTTGGAAGAGGATGTGTCCTCAGGAGCAGTGGGAGGGGTTCTGTCTTGTGGTGGGAGAGTGCTGGCAGGGCTCTCTGTCCTTGGGGCCCTGGAGAAAAGACATGAGAGCTGGAACTGCTGTGGTTGTTCCTGGCAGGTAAGGGCACAGAATCTTGATGGTGGGTCTGGTATGGAAATACACCTATTACCTCCCCCACCCCTCCAGGGTTTTCTCTAGGTCTTGCATTGCATATGCACTCCTTCTGGTGGTCATTTATTTCTTCACTTTATTTATTTGATAGGGCAGATAAAAAATGAGAAGGGAGAGGAGGATAGACAGAAAGAAAGAAGGGAAGAAAGAGAGAGAGAGAAGGAAGGAAAGAAACCTACAACACTGTTTCACCACATGTGAAGCTGACACCCTTTAGGAGAGGAGTGGGGGCTTAATAAGGGTCCTGGTATATGGTGACGCGTGCTCCTATCCAGGTGTATTTGATGATCTTATAAATCACTTATGAGAAAAGGGCAAAAGGGGGGCGGGTGGTGGCGCACCTGGTTGAGTGCACATGTTACAATGTGCAATGACCCAGGTTCCAGTCCCCGGTCCCCACTAGCAGGGGAAAAGCTTCCCAAGTGGTGAAGCAGTGCTGTAGGTGTCTCTCTGTCTCCCTATCCCACCCTTCCCTCTGGATTTCTGCCTGTCTCTATCAAATAAATAGATAATTTAATTTTTTTTAATTACCTGGTATATATTCAATAGTTAGTGAAGTAAGGGAGGAAGTGAAAGGAAGTTTCACTACTCATATGTGGGAGACAGAGAACTGAAACACATGAACTTCTATAACAAAATAAAACAAAGCAAGAGGGGGGAGGAAGAAGAGGAAACTATCTCTAAGACTACAGAAACCATGGTGGTTTATGAGTGGGGGCACAGAATTGTGATGGGGGGGTTGTAATCCGGAGCTGTACACCTGTGATCCTGTAAGCTTACAAACTATTATTAAATCACTGATATAAAACTGCCTTAAAGATCAGCACTGTCATCTCAGTTAAATATCTGTCTCTGCACTCTTGTTCCTACTCTTTTTCCAGTCTCAGGAAAGGCTCCATATCTCTGATCTAGCTGGTTCACACATCTGATCAAAGTGCCTGCCTTTGTATCTCTTTGCCCTAAATTAAGATAGCAGCAGAAGCTGCTTCACAGGTGTGAAGACAGTGAGTGGAAAGAGGCTGACTTATTAACAGTGAAAAATGAAGAACGAAACAGTAGGACAAGTTGAAAGTTTTCCCGTAATTTGACATGTTACAATACAATAGAGAAAGATTGTCATTACTAAAATAAATAAATAAATAAATAACCAAAAAATAGGAAAAGATTCTGAAATCTTATTCAGGAAAACAAGTATGATACTTAGATGTTAAAGCCTAAATATTCAGAACCTACAGTTTCCTGACTTCTTCTTCTAGCGTTTGCCCTTCTTCCGTAGCCAGTCAACAGCGTCAGGTTGAAAGCTGTCAGGAGCTGCTTGTTGCTGGCTTTGAAAGTGACTGGGATCCATATGGATTCAGTCGGCTAGGAAGGATCGTCAGTTTCCCCAATGAATGGGTACTCACGGGATGCACCACGAGAAGGTCGATCCAATGCATCCCAGTTTCCTGACTGATCCTTTGGAAAGAAACGGTAGAGAAAATCACAAAGTAAATGAGGACAAGAACCCTGGCATATCAAGTGTGCGGTTTAAAACCAGATTTTGCTTTACCTCCCCTTGATCAAGGACATCAACTTTGAGCCAAGCAAACATTGACTGACTAATTTAAAACAATTGTAATGGAAAAAAACCACTTTTAGGGCTTTCTTATTCTTCAAATAGTTAGCAAGCAAATATTGGATTAGGAAGCATAAGGATACTTGGACTTTTAATTTTAAAATTTTTTAACTTCCATAAGTATGTGTAAAAAATAACAAGCCATTCTTCAGCTGGCAGGCCAGGGTGAGGTCAGGCTTGCTATGTCCTTGATTACAGGACTAGGTTGAAATTAAGGCCATGATTGATAGATTACTTGGAGCTTCCATAGAAGGAGAAATGCAGTCTGTCTACAGCCTCTGGTCTCCGTCTGTTCTTTACTTGCCTTCCTGGCCTGCTCTCTGAATGAGTCATGACTTTCACTGCTTGGTTTCTTGCTTGGCAACCTGTGGGTTCCATCTGCCCACATATGACTCAAATCACTCCATCTCCCCTCCTTGACACTTTTTTCCATGATTAATTCTGGGAATTCTCATTAGTTTATTTATTATTATTACTATTATCATTATTTTAAGCCAGAGCACTGCTCAGCTCTGGTGCATGGTGGTGCAGGGGACTGAACCTGTGACTTTGGAGCCTCAGGCATGAGCGTGTTTGCATAACCATTATGCTATCTATCCCCATCCTCATTAGCTTATTTTAAACATAGGATTGTTTTCTAGAAAACCTTGAAGTGTCTTAAAAATGTACCTTGATGTTGGTCTGCTTCTAAATTTTGCTTCTAAGACCCCTTCTGTTGTACTGCTTAATTGCTGTGGTCTATTTACATAACCACTAGAACCACCCTGCCTGCAGGGTATTGGTTTAATCCCCACTGGTTAGATGGAAGCTTTCTATGTTCTTTTCTGGTTCTTTTTTTTTTTGCTCCGCCCCCTCTGCTAGTCATTTCCTTTCCCTTGCCACTTCCGGTGAAGAGATGCATAAAAGGCGATGTATCTGATTAATAAAGGAGATACTGCTTCCCAGCTCAGCCATGAGTCCCTGGTCGTCTGTCTCCCACCCATGAAGCTAGCCTGGCACCTTGATAGACATACAGATAGGAAAAAAAAAAAATAGGTAGGTAGGTAGGTTGGTAGGTAGGTAGATGATAGATAGATAGATAGATAGATAGATAGATAGATAGATAGATAGATAGGACTGAACTGGAGAAGAGTTATAAATGAGCAGCTAGTCATTCAGAAGTGGACATTTGGTAGCCATACAGAGCAGGTGCATTCTTCTTGCTGTCTTTCTCTCTTTCTTTAACTCATTTGATACTTACAACTCCTTGTGACCTGTTTCTGGCTCTTCCCCCGAACAAACCCTGCATTCTGCTTATCACTCACTGAACATTCAGTATGAATAAGCTAGACACTTGGCTTTTGTTCCTGGGAAATCACTAGCTAGCAGCCAACACAGCAAAGACACCATCTACTCTGCTGGTTTGTTTCCAGCTGCTAAGTCCTTTTTCTTCTTTCCCTGCAGTTCCCAGGCCCGTGACCTTTCTTCTTCCTCACGCTACTCCTTCCTCATGACAGGCAAGGCAAATAGGACCGTGTGTTGTTTTGAAAGGTTATCACCACCTCCTTCTGTGTTTTAAACCACCCAGCATCATATGCTGGAATTAAATACACACCGCAGGGTTATATTCCTTAAAACAGGCTAAATGCAGAGTGAATCATGGTGATTTCCTCCAATAATTCTCATAAGCATATCAGTAGACTTGAGTGCCTCTATACTGACTGATTTCAAGATAAAGTAAGAGATGAATGGGAAAAGATGTAACTGTAATGACTAGGAGGTTGACCTTCAGTTTTCCCTCAAGTTCCAAACCAAGAGAACTAGAAAAAGACATGCATTTATCAGTACCAAAAGACTTTAACCAAAATCTTAGAGGAATGTTAGAATTTAACTAGTGTCAAGCAAAAGCCCCAAAATCTCAGATTACATTATGTGTAATCTTTAAGAGTCTATTCACATAATATGTTTGTATCAAAAACATCATAATCTTCATTATTATTTATTTTATTTCCTCATTCACAACTCCCTGGGCATACCCTAGGGGTAACCACGGTAGTCTTCCATAATTCCCGAGACTTTGTTCTCCTTTATGTAAGAAAGTTCATTTATCATGAGCAATTGTCTTCTTTCTTTCTCTTCTAGAAAAATATTTTTTTCCATATTCTTCAAGAATTAGTCTCATCTCGAAAAAGGCAGGAACCTGCAGAAAGAAAAATCTCCCTTCCCTCTCCTCCAAGACCAATGTTTACTGCTTTTTTTTTAAAGAAACATGTAGAGCTGTGTTAGAGCTTTAAGAGTACTTTCACCATGGTGAAACATTTTCCATATTTTATTTGTGAGTGCACTGCTGACAAATGACCACTAGGTATAGGAGTTAAAATTATTACATAGTGGTGTTTGCTTCCTTGCAAAATCTATTTGAATGTAGAAAATCTGTTCATATTCATGGGACCACAAGGGACTGGTAGTAGTGTCTTTTCTGTACATGATAAAAGGAAACGATTAAGAATACACAGCTCTGGACACTTTGAAGCATTGATGGACTAGCACTGCTGACATCTCGGTGGTGTATCCATGTTGAATATCTAAGACTTTCTTCCTTCTAGTCTGTTACTGTGCTAATGCATGTCTAGTTCCCAGTCTCATTTTTGAAAATTTGATCATTCCTTTACCATTGATTCTTTTTTTAAATTTCTTTATTGGGGAATTAATGTTTTACATTCGACAGTAAATAGTTTGTACATGCATAACATTTCCCAGTTTTCCATATAACAATACAACCCCCACTAGGTCCTCTGTCATCCTTCTTGGATCTGTATTTGCAATATGCCAATTCTAGTTCAGGTTCTACTTGTGTTTTCTTTTCTGATCTTGTTTTTCAACTTCTGCCTGAGAGTGAGATAATTTCATATTCATCCCTCTGTTTCTGACTTATTTCACTTAACATGAATATTTCAAGGTCCATCCAAGATCGGCTGAAAATGGTGACGTCACCTTTTTTTTACAGCTGAGTAATATTCCATTGTGTATATATACCATAACTTACTCAGCCACTCATCTGTTGTTGGACACCTGGGTTGCTTCCAGGTTTTGGCTATTATAAATTGTGCTGCTAAGAACATATATGTACACAGATCTTTTTGGATGGGTGTGTTGGGTTCCTTAGGATATATCCCCAGGAAAGGAATTGCAGGATCCGTTTATAGCCTTCTGAGAGTTCTCCAGACTATTCTCCACAGAGGCTGGACCCATTTACATTCCCACCAGCAGTGTAGGAGGGTTCCTTTGACCCCACAACCTCTCCAGCATTTGCTGCTGTTCCATTTTCTGATGTATGACATTCTCACAGGAGTGGAGTGGTATCTCACTGTTATCTTTATTTGCATTTCTCTGACAATCAGAGACTTGGAGTATTTATTCATGTGTTTCTCAGCCTTTTGGAACTCTTCTGTGGTGAATATTCTGTCCATGTCCTCCCCCCATTTTTGGATGGGGTTATTTGTTGTCTTGTTGTTGAGATTTGCAAGTTCTTTATATATTCTGGTTATTAGCCTCTTATCTGATGTATGGCATGTAAAGATCTTCTCCCATTCTGTGAGGGATCTCTTGGTTTGGGTAGTGGTTTCTTTAGCTGTGCAGAAGCTTTATTAATTTGATGTAGTCCCATAGGTTTATGCTTGCCTTAGTCTTCTTTGTAATTGGATTCGTTTCATTGAAGATGTCTTTAAAATTTATGCGGAAAAGAGTTCAGCCAATATTTTCCTCTAAGCATCTGATATTTTGTGGCCCAATATCCAAGTCCTTGATCCACTTGGAATTTACTTTTGTATTTGGTGAAATATACTGGTTCAGATTCATTCTTCTGCATATTTCAACCCATTTTTTCCAACACCATTTGTTGAAGAGACTCTGCTTTCCCCATTTAATAGTCTGGGCAACTTTGTAAAAGGTTAGATGTCCATAGGTGTGGGGGCTTACTTCTGGGCTCTCAATTCTATTCCACTGGTCAGTGTGTCTATTCATGTTCCAGTACCAAGCAGTTTTGATGACAGTGGCCCTATAATGCAATTTGATATCTGGGAGTGTGATGCCTCTGGTTCTGTCCTTTTTTCTCAAGATTGTTTTGGCAATTCTAGGTCTTTTCTGGTTCCAGATAAACATTTGTAGCATTTGTTCTATTCTCCTAAAAAATGTGGTTGGGTGAGTCGGGCGGTAGTGCAGCAGGTTAAGCGCACCTGGAGCAAAGTGCAAGGAACAGCGTAATGATCCCTGTTCGAGCCCCCGGCTCCCCACCTGCAGGGGATTCACTTCACAGGCTGTGAAGCAGGTCTGCAGGTGTCTTACCTTTCTCTCCCCCTCTCTGTCTTCCCCTCCTTCCTCCATTTCTCTCTGTCCTATCCCAACAATGATGACATCAACACTAATAATAACTACAACAATAAAACAACAAGGGCAACAAAAGGGAATAAATAAATAAATAAATAATTTTTTTTTTAGAAATGTGGTTGGGATCTTGATGGGGATAGCATTAAATTTGTAGATGGCTCTGAGCAGTATATTCATTTTGATGATGTTAATTCTTCCAACCCATGAACATGGAATATCTTTCCACTTCTTTGTGTCTTTTTCAATTTCCTTGAGTAGTGACTCCTAATTTTCAGTATACAAGTCTTTCACTTCTTTGGTTAAGTTTACTCCTAGATATTTTATTGTTTTTGTTGCTATAGTAAAAGGAATTGATTTCTGGATTTCACCTTCTTCTAACTTAGTGTTTGCATAGAGGAATGCCACTGACTTTTGAATGTTCATTTTGTAGCCTGACACCTTATCATATTGCCTGATGATTTCCAAAAGCTTCTTGCTGGATTCCTTAGGTTTTTCTATGTCTACTATCATGTCATCTGCAAATAGGGAGAGTTTGACTTCTTCTCTTCCTTCCCCACTGATTCTTTACAACATCAGAAGCACCATTTGGGGTTTCATTAATAATTATTAACTACAAGAGCAGAAGCTATGGCCACACTTAAAGAGCGCTGTCCTCATTTAAATTGGATGTTGATTTTCCTGAAATCAAATAACTTGTTACAGTAACTCCAAAATTTTTAGTTTTTTGTGACAGATTCCTAATTGATAAATTCTTAATGGAATTTATTTCAGCCATTGTCTGATAAGCTAGAGGGTAAAGAGAAAGAGAGGGAGGAGAGAGGAAAAGGAAAGAAAGTAAAAGAAACAGAGAAAGTAAGACGTGTTCATGAGTCAAGATATTCTACAGACAGATTAAATTTACCCGAGAATCCCCCCTCTGATTTTTTCCCCTCATAAGTAGAAAATTAATTTTTGTGTATATTTGTCCAACTGAAATCTTCCCTAGACTTTTATACTTATGCTATAAGAATCATGATCTTCTTAAAAATGAAAAGAAAGATATAATTAAAATTAACATTTTAAATGCAGGTAATAGTGTTGGAGGGTATTACAATAAAATTGCCCATATAAAAGTCAGGTAACTGTGCACATTCTCGCCATAAAAATAAGAATTGAACGATTAAAGGTTAAAATTTTAAAAGTAAATAGACAAATCTACCGGTAACAAGGAAGATTTGACAACCTGAGAGCACAAAGAAAGTAAACTCACTTGCCACCTACCACTGTTTTGAAACGCAAATTGGCCTAGTGGGGCAAAAGAAGCTAGAAAAACAATAAAGTCTTGAATTAAGCTTTAAAATGGCACAGAACAGTGAACTTGCAAATTACTGTCTTACAAATCAGACATTAATACTTTTTGAAATAATAAAACACATATTAACAGGCTATTTGTGAACATTTTGAGAACAATAGAATCCTGAACTGCGTACAAGGTAGGTGATAAAAAGAAAACTCAGCTTGTAAAAAAAAATAATAATAATAGTAAGCTATTACATGAAGGGGAAGGCATTTGTTTACTGGGACAAATGAACATATGAATGAAATATCATCTTGTATATTTACAAAGCACCTCTACCCCCCAGGTATCCAAAGCAAACCCTTCTTTAATGCGTTTTCTGTAGCTTTATGAAGAAGAGTTTAGTTGTCCTTTGTTTGTTTGTTTGAAATACTGTTTACAGAAAGCACTTAGGATATCTAGGACATCCGGTACCAATATCAAGTTTAAGGAACTTTTATTTTTTCATTACCCCATGGAGAAGAATCATCCTCTCTACTAAACGCTCGGCTTCCTTCTGTTTTATTCTTATTTTTCTATTTACTTATTATTAGATAAAGACAGAGAGCAATAGAGAGGGAAGGGGGAGGTAGAGAGGGAGAGAAACAGAGTGATACCTGCAGCCCTGCTCCACCATTCGTGAAGCTTTCCCCCTGCTGGTGGGGACCCAGGGCTGGAACACATGACCAGGTGGTGGCACACCTGGCTGAATGCACATGTTACAGTGCACAAGAACTTGGGTCCTCATGACAAGAAAGTAAACCTTGGGATGGCAAGTTAGTTCACATGGGGGTGAACTGCTTTGCCATGTGTGAGACCCAGGCTTAATCCTGACTGCCCACCGCACTGGGGGAGTTTTGGTGCCGTGGTGTTTCTCTCTGTCTCTGAGCCTTGAAACCCTGGAAGTAAAGGAAAACAACAAAAGGAAACAATCACGTTATTAGTCAAGGTTTCACATCTACTCAGTAACAAAGTTAAGATTTTTTAGGGTCCTGCAAGTGAAAAAATAAATTCCAAATGTCCTAAGATAAAGACAGAAGTCAAAGAAGGAGGAGCAACAGGGACAAGTGTGGACAAGTCACTGACGTTTTCATTAACTGCTCAGATGCATTTGTGAAATGGGAGTTTAAAATGTGTGAGTGAAAGAGAACTAACCAGAGCAACAAAATCCTGGAGTGAAGTCCATAGCAAATGTTGGAGAAGGTGATTCCATGATTCAGAGGGAGCTAGCATAACCCCTGCTGAGAGGCACTGAAGAAGTGTGACATAGTTGTGAAACTCAAAACAGTCAGCCCCTTGTGAGCAAACTTGCTGTCCCAACATTTACCTTCTTGTTGTGAGGACCTAACATGTATCAGTTTTCTATTGCAAATTCAAGTTGTCCTAAACTTGGTAGCTTCAACTTGCAGAACTCTATTTCCTCATAAGTCTGGAGGTCAGAAGTCCAAAATATATCACAGCATCAGAATCAAGATGCCAGGTCCCTTCTAGAGGACCTGGAAGGAAATTGGTTAGGTGTGTTATCTAGTTTCTAGTGGCTGTTTGCATTTCCTGGTTTGTGGTCACGCCACTCCATCCTCTGTCTTTATGGTACACTGTTAAGGAGAGATGAGGGCCAGAGGGCCCTGAACCCCAGTTCCACAGAGACTACCTGAGACCCAGACCTTTTGTGATCAGGACCCGTTGTGTTTGGTTCCATCACTGAGAGGGAAGAAAAAGGAAGAGCACAGGGCCGGGCGGTAGGTAGCACACCTGGTTAGACATGCATGTTACAATGCACAAGAACTTGGGTTCAAGCCCCCAATGCCCACCTTCAGGGGGAAAGCTTTGCAAACTATAACAACTCTAACACCTGAGACAACACCTGATCAGACCAAGTGCTCACTGCTACGTATTCCTATTGCTGTTTGACCATCCCCTTCAGTTTTCTCTCTCAATCCCCCTTTTCAGGAGGAGACACAATCAGTAGGATGTTCATGTCCCTCAGTTCTGTTTACTATCTCATCCCCACTAGTTGAGTTCATCTTCATCATGGAATATGATAACTTGCTGCCCACTGTACCTCCCACACCTCCGAGTCTAAACCTACAACACAAAGACCAGACCGACGGGCTCTGGTCATTCTCAGCTTACCACTGTAGCTTCTTTGTCCTGTTATCTTTTCACTGATTCTTATCTCACATATTGCATACGGATACTTCATCATGGCTGGCTCACCCATACGAATCATGGGTATTCCCTACACGGAGATTAATTTCACCAATTTTTTTTTCTTTTCAGAGCAAGGACTTATGCATGCATGAGTTGACCACATCAATCTGCATCTTAATTCAGAGAGAGAGGAAGAGAGACCTACAGAGAGAAGGAAAGGCACTATTGCCCAGGAACGTCCCATGACGTGTGTCAATCTCATGTGTTGCCAGAGCTTGAAATTGGGTCTCTAGCGTCAAAGCACATTGTCATACCCTGTGAGCACCCCCCCGCCCCCAATAAATAACGAAATAACCCTTAATAGAACTGAGCTCCTGGTAGGAAAAAATCCTTGATGACCCACTTGGTCTCCAATATTTGATAACGATGTAACTTTTCAAGTCTTAACCTTATACATGTTTAAAGGGATTTGCATAGCTTAGATGCTTTTTCTCAGTAAAGAATAGGAACATTTAGCATCAGGGAAATTTTACAGACAAGTGAGAAATTTGAGGCAAAAGCAAATGTTTCCAATCCTGCGCTACTTTAGAACTTGGGCTATTTTAAACCATTCAGTAACATGACAAATTCGAGTAAAGTTTGAAATGTTTTATAAAGAGATAGAAAAATAAATGGTTGCTTTCAGCTTGAATTTTATGACCCCAGTGTTTTCTTACTTTTTTTTTGGCCTTTGTTTCTAAAGACCACGCATTAGCTAAAACGCTCTGCCTACACAGCAACACCTCATAAAAACAACCGGGTTCCAAACAGGAAGCTTCCCTTTGCGGATTATGTTCAAATCAAAGATTTGTCTGAAATATATATATATGCCTTTTAATTATATTCGCTCTTTTTTCCCCCAATCATTTTTCAGTTATGAGATAACACATTTCACACACAAAAGAGCCTTTCAAAAACATATACACACTATTAGGCTTAATAATTAGCCACCCACGATTGTGTTGATTAGCTAGATTTTTCACACTTCCCGTGTGTAGAGGTCAAGGCTTAGAGTGGGAAGGATGCTCTCTCTGTGACTGCACAGGCAGAGAACAGAGTGGGAGAGAAGGTACTTATTCAAACAACTGAACCCAAGCATTTTGATTGGGATTCAAACTCTCCCCCCCCCTTCCCCCCATCGTTAGTAGTTTTTCAGTGGCTATTTTGTGTTCACTTTTCCATCTGGAAAATACAATGACTTGGGGTGGATTCGGAGTTCCCCCAAAGCAGGGACATTCTCTAGTACCTGTATTCTCTAAGTGTGTTAAAGAAAAGGGATTGTATGCAACAGCTTTTCCTGGAATTACCGCTGTCTTGAGTAAAGTCCTTATATAACACAAACCTACCAAGGAGGAACAATCAACAGAGTATTTACTGAACCATGCAAAACCACTAGTGAGTGCTGCTTTGCAGACCTAGCCAAAAGATAACTTTGAAAGTGATTCAGGGGAAACCCAGAAACTTAAAGCATTAAAGGTAACATATTAAGGCAGTGAAAGAGGAGAAGAAACCACCTTGGTTGTAACTTCCAAATCATACTTGATTTGAGACTGAATATACTTAGACATTGAAAGAACACACTAGAGAAAGACCACAATGTGTATTGTTTACTTGAAACGGTCTTTTTCTAGTAAGAATGGACAACACCCACAGTTAACTAAGTATAAACAAACAATAATATAATTGGTGGTTAAACCAATGCAATTTGAACACCGGCTTTTTCTGTTTGTTTGTTTGACAGTTTGTCTCTCAAGATGTGACAAGGAAGGATTTGTCAGGGAAAGTAGTAATAGATGGGGATATTCTGGTTCATGTCTTTCTGGGAAGGGGGGATGGTGAGTGCTGGGGTGTTGTGTTAAATGCTCCACTATCCTCTGCTTCTAATTCCCTGAGCAACTAAGTTCTTATTAAAAAATTTTTTCATGTATTTTTTTATTATTTTTTTTTATTTTTTTTATTTAAGAAAGGATTAATTAACAAAACCATAGGGTAGGAGGGGTACAACTCCACACAATTCCCACCACCCAATCTCCATATCCCACCCCCTCCCCAGTAGCTTTCCCATTCTCTATCCCTCTGGGAGCATGGACCCAGGGTCATTGAGGGTTGCAGAAGGTAGAAGGTCTGGCTTCCGTAATTGCTTCCCCGCTGAACATGGGCGTTGACTGGTTGGTCCATACTCCCAGTCTGCCTCTCTCTTTCCCTAGTAGGGTGGGGCTCTGGGGAAGCTGAGCTCCAGGACACATTGGTGGGGTCTTCAATCCAGGGAAGCCTGGCTAGCATCCTGATGGCATCTGGAACCTGGTGACTGAAAAGAGAGTTAACATACAAAGCCAAACAAATTGTTGAGCAATCATGGACCCAAAGCTTGGAATAGTGGAGAGGAAGTGTTAGGGGGGTACTCACTGCAAACTCTAGTGTACTTCTGCTTTCTTACTTTGGTGCCATACTCCAAACTCAGTCAATTTCTGCTTTGCATTTCTACTTCTTTTTTTTTATATATGCATAACATTCCCCAGATTCCCATTTAACAATACAACCCCCACTATTTCATTCATCATTTTTCATGGACCTGTATTCTCCCCACCCCAGAGTCTTTTACTTTGGTGTAATACTCCAATTCCATTTCAGGTTCGACTTGTGTTTTCTTTTCTAATCTTGTTTTTCAACTTCGGCCTGAGAGTGAGATCATCCCGTATTCATCCTTCTGTTTCTGACTTATTTCACTCAACATGATTTTTTCAAGGTCCATCCAAGATTGGCTGAAAACGGTGAAGTCACCATTTTTTACAGCTGAGTAGTATTCCATTGTGCATATATACCACAACTTGCTCAGCCACTCATCTGTTGTTGGACACCTGGGTTGCTTCCAGGTTTTGGCTATTACAAATTGTGCTGCCAAGAACATATGTGTGCACAGATCTTTTTGGATGGATGTGTTGGGTTCCTTAGGATATATCCCCAGGAGGGGAATTGCAGGGTCATAGGGTAGGTCCATTTCTAGCCTTCTGAGAGTTCTTCAGACTGTTCTCCACAGAGGTTGGACCAATTGACATTCCCACCAGCAGTGCAGGAGGGTTCCTTTGACCCCACACCCTCTCCAGCATTTGCTGCTGTTACCTTTTCTGATGTGTGACATTCTCACAGGAGTGAAGTGATATCTCATTGTTGTCTTGATTTGCATTTCTCTGACAATCAGAGACTTGGAGCATTTTTTCATGTGTTTCTCGGCCTTTTGGATCTCTTCTGTGATGAATATTCTGTCCAAGTCCTCCCCCCATTTTTGGATGGGGTTATTTGTTGTCTTGTTGTTGAGTCTGGCAAGCTCTTTATATATGTTGGTTATTAAACTCTTATCTGATGTATGGCATGTAAAGATCTTCTCCCATTCTGTGAGGGGTCTCTTGATTTGGGTAGTGGTTTCTTTTGCTGTGAAGAAGCTTTTTAATTTGATGTAGTCCCATAGGTTTATACTTGCCTTAGTCTTCCTTGTAATTGGATTCGTTTCATTGAAAATGTCTTTAAAATTTATGCAGAAAAAAGTTCTTCCAATATTTTCCTCTAAGTATCTGATAGTTTGTGGTCTAACATCCAAGTCCTTGATCCACTTGGAATTTACTTTTGTATTCGGTGAAATACAGTGATTCAGTTTCATTCTTCTGCATGTTTCAACCCATTGTTTCCAACACCATTCGTTGAAGAGACTCTGCTTTCCCCATTGAATAGTCTGGGCCCCTTTGTCAAAGATTAGATGTCCATACGTGTGGGGCCTCATTTCTGGGCTCTCAATTCTATTCCACTGGTCAGTGTGTCTGTTCATGTTCCAGTACCAAGCAGTTTTGATGACAATGGCCCTATAATACAGTTTGAGATCTGGCAGTGTGATGCCTCCAGTTCTGTTCTTTTTTCTCAAGATTGTTTTGGCAATTCTAGGTCTTTTCTGGTTCCAGATAAACATTTGTAACATTTTTTCTATTCTCCTAAAAAATGTGCTTGGGATCTTGATGGGGATAGCATTAAATTTGTAGATGGCTCTGGGTAATATATTCATTTTGATGATGTTAATTCTTCCAACCCATGAACATGGAATATCTTTCCACTTCTTTGTGTCTTTTTCAATTTCTTTGAGTAGTGACTCATAATTTTCAGTATACAAGGCTTTCACTTCTGTGGTTAGGTTTACTCCTAGATATTTTATTGTTTTTGTTGCTATAGAAAAAGGAACTGATTTCTGGATTTCAATTTCTTCTAACTTAGTGTTTGCATAGAGGAATGCCACTGACTTTTGAATGTTAATTTTATAGCCTGACACATTACTGTATTGCCTGATGATTTCCAAAAGCTTCTTGCTGGATTCCTTAGGTTTTTCCATGTATACTATCATGTCATCTGCAAATAAGGAGAGTTTCACTTCTTCTCTTCCAATTTGTATGCCTTTAATTCCTTGCTCCTGCCTGATTGCTATGGCAAGAACTTCCAACACTATGTTGAATAGTAATGGTGATAGTGGGCAGCCCTGTCTAGTACCTGATCTGAGTGGAAATGCTTCCAGTTTTTCACCATTGAGTATGATGTTGGCTGTAGGTTTGCTATATATAGACTCCACTATCTTCAGGAATTTTCCATCTATTCCCATTTTTTGTAGTGTTTTGATCATAAAGGGATGTTGTATTTTGTCAAAGGCTTTCTCTGCATCTGTTGATATGACCATGTGGTTTTTGGTCTTGCTTTTGTTGATGTGGTGGATCACATTGATTGATTTACGTATATTAAACCAACCTTGCATGCCTGGGATAAAACCCACTTGGTCATGATGAACAATCTTTTTGATATACTGCTGTATCCGGTTGGCTAGAATTTTGTTCAATATTTTAGCATCTATGTTCATCAGAGATATTGGTCTGTAGTTTTCTTTTTTGGTTGTGTCCCTGTCTGCTTTTGGTATCAGGGTGATGTTGGCTTCATAGAAGCTAGCAGGGAATATTCCAGTGTCTTCAATCTTCTGGAAGACTTTTAAAAGTAGAGGTATTAGTTCTTCTTTGAAAGTTTTGTAGAATTCATTTGTAAAACCATCTGGTCCAGGACTTTTATTTTTGGGAAGATTTTTGATAACTGTTTCAATTTCATTAGCTGTGATGGGCCTGTTCATGTTATCCACTTCCTCTTTACTTAGTTTTGGAAGTTGGTAGGTATCTAGGAAATCATTCATTTCTTCCAGGTTCTCTAGCTTGGTGGCATATAGTTGTTCATAGAAGCCTCGCATGATATGTTTAATTTTTGCCGTGTCTGTTGTGTCATGTATTTTTTAATAGAGACAGACAGAAAGTGAAATAGACCACAGCATGGCAGTTTCTTTTTTTCTTTTTTCTTTTTATTTATTCCCTTATGTGGCCCTTTTTTTTTTTTTATATTGTTGTAGTTATTGATGTTATTAGAAAGAAAGCTCACCTGGGAGTCAGGTGATATTGCAGCGGGTTAAGCACACATGGAGTAAAGTGCAGGGACCGGTGTAAGGATCCTGGTTGGAGCCCCCAGCTCCCCACCTACAGGGGAGTCGCTTCACAGATCACCATCTGTGAAGCAGGTCTGCAGGTGCCTGTCTTTCTCTCCTCCTCTCTGTCTTCCCCTCCTCTCTCCATTTCTCTCTGTCCTATCCAACAACATCAATTCTCCATTTCTCTCCATCTCTCTCCATTCTCTCCATCCATTTGTCTCCATCCTATCCAACAACGATGACATTAACAACAACATTTCTCTCCATCCTATCCAACAATGACGACATTAACAACAACATTTCTCTCCATCCTATCCAACAACGACGACATTAACAACAACAACAATTACTACAATAATAAAACAACAAGGGTAATAAAAGGGAATAAATAAATAAATAAATTTTTTAAAAAGAAAGCTAGCTCTCCTGGGAAGATGCCTGCTTCACCATGTGTGTAAAACACAGGTTCAAGTCTGTGGTACACCACATGGGAATATTACAGCATTAAGGCCACATAAAGCTTGGGATTAAGTTATTTTACAATTTCATCTGCAGTCATTTCAGAGGGAAATGGTTCTTTTAGAGGAACTAAAAGCTTCTGAGATAAGATGAAGTAATAATGATGGCAACAAAAGGCAGTGACTACCGACTGAACCACACCATTGTAAACCTGTTTGGTTAGTCTTGACATCTGCGGTCCCCCCCAAATCTCCAGTCAATAGAAAGGAGTCATGAGTCTTCCTATATTATTTATTTCTGCCCTAAATTTAATTATTTCAGTCCTTCTGGTTGCTTTAGGGTTTCTTTATTCTTCTCTAAGTCCTTGAGGTGTGTAGTAAAGTTGTTTACTTGAGTTTTCTCTTATTTCTTAATGTATGCCTTTATGGCTATAAATTTCCCTCTCACTGCTTTATCTGTGTCCCAAATATTTGAGAACTTGTATCTTACTTTTCATTTGATTCTAGAATCATTTTAATTTCTTCCTTAATCTCCTCTTTGACTCAGTAGTTATAAAGCAGTGTACTATTGAGTTTCCATATTTTGGGACCTTCACAAATTTTCTGTTTGTTGTGAAGTGTCATTTTAATTCCTTGGTCATCAGAGAAGATGCTGGAGACAATTTCAATGCCACTGAATTTGATGACATTGCATTTGTGGCCTACCATACGGTCTGTCCTTGAGAATGTCCCATGTATATTCAAAAAGGATGTATATTTGAGTTTCCTAGAGGTGAAGATCTGTGTACACTTATGTTCTTAGCAGCACAATCTGTAATAGCCAAAATCTGGAAGCAGCCTAAGTGCCCAAGAACCAGTGAGTGAGTGGCTGAGAAAATTGTGGTCTAGATACACAGTAGGTGGAGTAATGACTTCACCTTCTTCGCCTCATCTTGGATGGAGCTAGAAGGAATTCTGTTAAGTGAGATAAGTCAGAAAGAGGATGAAGATGGGATGATCTCACTCATGGACAGAAGCTGAGAAATATGAACAGAAGGGTAACACAAAGTGGAACGTGGACTGGGTTTGGTGGACTGCACCGAAGTCAAGGACTCTGGAGGGAGGGGTGGGCTTCAAGTCCTGGTGCTGATAGTGGAGGAAGACTGAGGCTGGGAATGAGTGTTTTGCAGAAATCTGAGAAATTTTACACATGTGCCAACAACCGTATTTGCTGCAAACTGTTAATCCTCCCAATAAGAAATGAATTGTGCAAAGTCCAAAGCTGCTTGGAATAGATGCCAGACTTATTAAACTATGCAACTGATTTTTTTCATCTGATTCTGAAGTTTCAAAGCCATAATCTTTTAGCTTTTATTAGTTAATCCAGCCTGCTATATCCATAGATAACAAACTGGGTGGGCTTAACCACAGAACTAAACATACTTTCTCATATGTCTGGAGGGGAAGGAGGTTGGGAATGGAATTAATGATTGATGATGCCTGCAAGACTTCATTAAAAAATGAAAAAGACAGAATAGTGAGCTAGGGAGACTGCCTGCCATATCTGGGGTTCCAGCTTCCTCCTCAGCAACATCTTAAGTCAGAACTAAGCAGTGCTCTCACCTCTCTCCCACTCTCTGTGTAGCTTGTTAAAATACATACTTTGAGAAACCAGAATAATAAAGCGTGTGGAGGGATGGGCAAGTTGTTCGCCTCTAGAGTGGCCAGTGTGATGCCCCAGGTTGGAGCAGCAGATTCTATGTGGGAACACCGGCAGGGGTGGGGAGGCGGTGGTGGAGTGGTGCTATGCTGTCACTCCTTTATCTTTCTCTCCCTGCCTCTCTGTCTCTCACCTTCTATCTAAGAAGAAGAAAAGAAAATGATGCGAGGTGTGGTGGAGCTCTGCCGGCACTGGGTCTTAGCAAACACATCCACACGGTAGGAAGATGACACCACAAGAACAACTCCACAAGAACAGAAGTTCTTGACTGAGGAAACTTCTGGTCCTTACCCTCTCATCTTCATTTTGCTTTTCACTGCTCCCCCTTGTCATATGCTCTGTCATAGAATGTACTGGTCAACATCAGTGTTTGGACCTGGGGAATCGGGCTTCATTGACTCGCAATTGACGGGTCCAACTCGTCTTTCTGCCGTCTCTTCACTACCATGATCCGGAAAGGCAAGTGAACGAGCTAGGGTGAATGCATCTCAGAGGTCTTGTGAAGGGTAGGCATAGTAACAGTGGGATGAGCCTCTTGATTTCCTAAACAACTGAAATTCAAGCAAGTTAATCTGATCTGTTCTCATTTCATGTTTCTGGAAGTGGCACCTTGACAGTGCTGGGAGAAGTAGAATACATAGATTTTTTGTTGTCTGTTTTGTTTTGTTTTTCATTCAAAGACTAAAGACTATAGACAGGCTGCGGGATAGCCCATAGGGCTCATCTGGTATAAACTCTCCTCGCTCAGGCTTGAGTAACTCACAGCAGAGCCACTCAGTCTGGCTTGACCATGGTTATATTCCAACATTTAGAAGAACAAATAAACTCAGAAGTGGAGCTCCTGGCTCATAAGAAATGCAAAAGAAACCTGAATCATTTTTTCTGTGTGTGTGTGAGAGAGAGAGAGAGAGAGAGAGAGAGAGAATGAGAGAGGCAGAGAGAGAGATTGATTCTGGTTTCTGTAACAGTTTTGTATAATACCCTGCTATCAGAAAACCAGAAGCTTTTAACATAATTGAACTGCAGACTTTGCTAAAACGTACATTTTTCTGTTAATCGAACTTCATTAAGATCTTAAATGAAATAGAGAATTACATCTTTCTTCTTTTCCACACACACAGTAGAATAAATCAGAAGAGATTTTGTCTGGAGCCAATCAACAGAAGCTGTTTTTGTGGCTTTTAACTCACCCATAAAAATTGGGTGGGTCCTAACTTCTTCTTACTATATTTAACTAGTATTCCTTACAAGAACTTTCACAACATTTTATTTTGAAACTTTGCAGTCCAAAAGGTTTTGTGGGGGAAGTAAGGAAAAACACAAATTGATGTCCATTTCCTCTCATATTCCATGAGCTTCTCTTTGGTTTCATAAATCCTCTAAAAATATAAAATGTTTTGTGCATTAGGAAAATGCTTTGGAAGGCATATATATTGTTTATACTCAGTGGCTCAGTCAACAGACTAGTTGGTGTAACTGCTGGACTAATAAATCCAGTCTCAAGCCACAACCACTGGCCCAACGAAACTTGCAATTATGAAGTGAAATATTGCAAAAGTAAGTGGGCAAGCAGAGCCTGTAGCTGGTAAACCTGCTTCTCAATTATGACGGACCTGAGTAATCAGCTTACTTGACCCTTTCTGCGTCTGAGCGTTGCCACAGAAAGTGACCTGGGCAGTGGGCAGCCATTTTGTGTGGCCTATATTTATGCCCAGCTATTGTCTGGCACTGCAGGAACAGTTAAGGGCCCCACTATTGCAAAAGCTAAACAACAGAGACTTAAATGGGAACAAGAATGTAGTGACCTGCCAAAAAAAAAGAAAACCCTACTCAACCACTAACAGGATGCTACAGCTCCTTGTTTTGCAGAGTCCAATTTGCACATCAGACTAAGGAAAATGACTTGTTACCAGAATTTTTTTTTTAATAGCCAGGGAATAATTTACAAGACCACAGAACAGTCTTGAAGATGGGATTATTGTGATGTGAGACGTGTCAAATGTAGACTTGACCTTTAATGCTACAAATCCCTATGCACAGGTAAGATAATCATATGCAGTACCTTTTGGAAGCAAAGCTCTATTTAGCAAGTCAGTGTGGGTCTATTCTGTCGGGATAAAGGCTTCCAAAGCATTGAAGGCGGGTTGCGTATAGACAGATGCTGAGAGAATTTTTTAGAATTCATTCAGTTCAGCCATTTGGTTATATATGCCACAAGCCTCGTCTAGAACTACAGTTAGTAGACTCCAGGCCTTCTATAGTTGTATATCCTTAACACTACTAAAGTTCTGTAAAGCTGGAAGTGATCTTTTTCATTTGTTCATTTATCAGGAGAAGGGGGAGGAGAGGGAGAGAGAGAGGAGAGCAAGGCCACTACTCATTTCAGGCATAAAGTAGTGCTGGGTATTGAACCTGTAGCCTCTAGGACTTCAGGCTCTGTCTCTCTTCCTCTCTATCATCCCCCTTTTTCCCTGTCAATTTCTGACTGTCTCTATCCAATAAATAAATAAAGATAATTGGAAAAAAATAAAACATAAAATTATTTTGTTTCTAACACTATTATCTATAGACACAATTTTTTTGGCTAGTCTGTTTAGATTTTGGACCATTCAAATGCGGTACACTTCTGCTTTGTTCCCGACTGTGCACTGCCTTGTAAGTTGCAACAGAACTCTTTCTCTCTATCATCATCATCATCATCATCCATGTGTCATGTACCCAGTTCTTCCGAGACATAGATTCAAGACATTTCCTTCACATGACAGATGAGAAAATTGAAATCCAGAAGAGTTAGGTTGACTTGATAAGATCAGAGTTTTGTGGGTGAGCAAGGACAGATTTCCCAGCTCTCAGTGTTGCCTGTCTTACTGCACCCCTACTCCATACATTTCCCGTGTGCACATATAGATTCCACGGCCGAGTATAGTCCTGCTAACTGGACATGGCTTGCAGTCACCACTCTGTAGTCATCATGGACACCGATCTACACCGGCCCCCAGAACGGACAGTGACAGAATGAGTGTTTTTCATTTGCTAAGATCAGAACGTCTAAAATAAGTCAGGAAGGAACACGTTGCCCTGATTCACATATCCACTCCAGCAAAGTTGGTAGAAGTGAGAGGAATCTTGGTAAACCAAAGTCTGACTCACTGGCCACTGCCTCTGATTTCTTCCAGGGGGACGAGCTCCTTTCAAGCTCACTGGGCCCATTTCTCAAGCCAGCAGAGGATCCAGTGTCACCTCCTGTCAGCCTCAACTGACCTTCTGGGGTGAGGGGTGTGGATGTGGTCGAGTGAGGAATGTGTTTCCCTCTCAGCCTGCAAAATACACAAATTCAATCTGGCAGGAAAGTGGAGTTGAGGGGGGGGGACTCTCTTTTAGAACACCACAAATACACTTTAACTTTGTCTCATAGCTTAAACTGGGTGGGGTCAACGACTGTCTGTCTCTTCTAGAAGTCAGGCAACACAGAGCTCAAAGGGAATCGGAGATGCAGTAGCTGTTGTAATGACAACACCATTATTAGGACCCTGTATAATTTTTTTTTTCTTTTCATAAAAGGTCACAGTTGTTATGCTGAGAGCCACTCTGAAGACATGCTGACAGTATATGAAGGCCTTTGGCAGAAGGCGGTACGAGGTGGCATCAGAAAAGCTGTATCGCTGGACCAATTCACCTAGAAAGAACATCTGCGTTCTTTCTGCCTATGATCAGGATTTGGGGGGGGACAGGGTGGGGTGGGATCTGGCCCGGGATTCTGTAGGTACTTTGGTTAAGTACTTGCAGCTGTGAGTTAGTACGGGGTAGTGGAAAAAAAAAAAAAAACGGGGCTGGCGACTACTTCAATTGCGTGCAGTGCATGTCTGTTGTTCGTCTTCCATAGCTGAAGACACTGCCGCTCAAATGCATTTGGCAATCGCCTGTTCCTCTAAACCGCAAACACATGTGATGAGTGTGTCTCCTCCGGCTGTGATAATGTCTCTCTGTGTAATGGGATTCACCACGACTGCACTGCACACGCCCTGGGGCTGCACCTGCGCCAGGCGGACCATCTAATGAGGGTTAATTGCGCGGCTAATAGAACGATAAACTCTGCAGTCTTCAGCAGCTGCAGGTGACTGCGGGAAAAGCATTCACAGGCGCCACCTATCTTGTGGCTACTGCTCTCAGCACCTCGAAGAAGCCAGAGCTCCAGGAAGTGTTTCTCCTTGTAACATGAAGCTGGGCATTCATGACTGGCCAGAGTGTGTTTTCTTACGAATTAAAACCAGATTAGGAAGACCTAGTGTAGCCAAGCTTGCTCTGGCCGTGATAAAACCTAATAAGGGTGCAGTTAAACTTTGCGTTCACCAGACGCTACTGAGTGGTGTGTGTGTGTGTGTGTGTGTGTGTGTGTGTCCATCCATCTGTCCATGTGTCTCACTGGTGAGGGAAGGTTAGATTAGCTCCGCAGGGCTCTATTCCAGTTTGAAAGATGATACCACTGATGGAGATGAGGAACTCTGGGCTTCCGGATTTGGCCCATGCTAGAACAGTAGTTTGCACTACACAGCAGGAAAGGAAAGCGGGCAGTCAAGATTGGATTTTAATGAGTGTGGAAAAACCAAGAAATAAGCTATAGAAAAGAAAAACAGCTTTGCTTGGAACTGTCAGCACCAGGATGGTTAAGCATGGACTGGGAGCTTTGTCACGAGTGTTTGCTTCTCCAAGTGGCTCAGGAGTGAGGGAGAGAGAGGGACGGAGGGAGGAAGGGAGGGAGGGGAGGAGCACAGGAAGCCTGTGGCCAGTCTGGTCCGCTAGAGTTGTTGTTGAACATTTTGTGCAGTGAGTGGGAGTGTTTATTCCACTCGAGAAAAATGTGGAGCTGTGGTCAAAAGGACAACCGAGTCAGTGGAGAGAGATAAATTCTAGTGAAGCTCCAGTTCACTTGATGGAAATTTGGCAAGGCTCTCCAACTGTTTGCATTTCTGTTTTACTACCTATGATGTCATTCTTTAGACCGGTAACTTGAGGCAGAAGCTCAGGTTGTCAAGAAAAGGAATACTTTTGGGGGGAGAGGCTTTGCTGCACTGCGAATCATGGTTTTGAGAGAAACTAATGGAATCTCTTTATTAAAATTCACTATGAGAGAAAAAAAAAAAAGTCCCATTCCTCTTGCCTGGAGATGGACCCAGGATACTCTGCAGGTGAGAAGATGATCTGCCTCTTTGGGTTCAGTTTTTAGTTCTATACGTTTAGAGAAAGGGGAGGAGAGACAGAGACTGAAGCACTGTTCTACCAGCTGTGGAGTTCTGGAGTTCCTTTGTGTTGCTCACGGAGCTCCCAGGTGGTGGCGGGAATTGTGCCCAGGGTTCTTTTGTGTGGTTAAACATTTAGCTTATTTGCTGAGTCGTTTCCTGGACCCCAGAAAAGAGTCCCTTCCTTTAGAATTCGCTGAAAAAAAATTTTTTAAGTCAAATCAACCAAGACTGCATGGTGGCACACCCACTAGGGCACACGTTACCATGCTGGAGGACCTGGGTTCAAGCCTCTGAACCGCCCCCTGCCCAGCACTGCAGGGGGAGCAGGGAGAGTGGAGAAGCAGGGCTGCAGGTGACTCTCTTTCTCTCTCCATCTCTATCCTTTCCCTCTCAATGTCTGTCTCTATCAAAAAAAAAAAAAAAAGTAAGAAGGAAAAAGAAAGGACTGGTGGTTTCAGCCACCAAGTCCCAGTGATAACCCTTAGGGCAATAGAAAAAAATTTTGTTAAATTAAAAATCAACAAAATCAACCATTTTTATAATACGCCTCATGGGGACATGTATTCAAGTGACTAGCTTGAGCCAGCACGAACAGGCTGGCAAAAGCTAGAGCCTCTCGTCTTCAGTCACATGCAGTAACCCCCAAACACACAACCCCCCTCTAACTTGATCCGGTAGCTAAATTAAACTTGCACTCGCCACAGATCTGATCTTACATCACTGATGAATTGACTGATTGGTCGGTCGGTTGACTGACTGATCGCAGAGCTGAGGCCTCATGACTGCAGACCCCTTTGGAATCTAGACACTTGGAGAGGAGGAGGGATGCACTTGCTGTTCCGCTGGGGTCCTGGCCTCTCCTGCAGTGTCTGGACTGAGCCCGGGACCACCCGCAAGGTAAGGCACGCACCCTCCCTGGAGCGCTTCTTAGCGGAGCCTTGAAGAGCTCCCCTTCTGGGGAAATCAAAAAATAAGTAAATAAAGATGGCAGGGTGTGCACACTCCACCCCGCCGAGTCATCACAGAGCTGGAGGGCAAGGCTCCAGCAGAACCGGCAGGCAAACACAGCGGGCACCACTGTGGAGCAAGAGGTCCTGAGTTCAATCCCCAGTAGTATATGTACCAAAGTGATGTCTGTCAGGTTCTCCCTCTCCCTCCCTTCCTCCCTCCCTCTATCTCCTCCTCCTCCTATCCCTCTCATAAATAAATAAAGGTAGAAGGGAGAAGTACTACTTTATACAGGGCTGATCTGAGAGGGACTCTAACAGATGAGATTTCTGTAGAGTTCTTTAAAAAAAAATTTTTTTTATTGTTGTAGTCGTTGTTGGATAAGACAGAGAGAAATGGAGAGAGAAGGAGAGAAAGATAGACACCTGCAGACCTGCTTCACCCGCCTGTGAAGTGACTCCCTTGCAGGTGGGGAGCCAGGGCTTGAACTGGGATTCTTAAGCCAGTCCTTGCGCTTTGTGCCACCTGTGCTTAACCCACAGTGCTACTGCCCAACTCCCTCAGTAGAGTTCTAAACAGAATGAGGAAGGAGGCCCTGGAGAGGTCTGCAGGGGTGTTTGGAAGAGAAGGAATCTGCCAAGTCCAGGCTAGACTTTAGTGAGGGTGCTGCAAGGAGGGAATTCAAGTCAAGAAGAGATCCTGAAAAAGTAACTCTGGATTAGAAAGAGAAGGGTGAATCTGGGATGAGCTCACTCATAGACAGACCTTGAAAACGAAGATCAGAAGGGAGAGCCCAAAGCAGAACTCGGAGTGGAGTTGGTGAATTGCAGCAAAGGAAGGGACTCTGGGGTGGGGTGGGGGTGGGGGATTCAGGTCCTGGAACATGACAGCAGAGGAGGACCTGGGGGGGGGGGGGTGTTAGTGTGTTATGTGGAAAACGGAGAAATGATAAAACACATACCAACAACTGTATTTTATTGTTGACTGTAAACCATTAATCCCTCACAATAAAGGGGAAAAATATCTCTGGATTATATTTTAAGTGAAGTGGAAAGTCATAGACGTATTTTTGGCAGAGGGATGTTTTTTTTTTTTTTTTTTGAGAAGGTCCCACTGAGCTAATGCAGAGAGAATGGAGGGTCGAGGGTGGAGGGTGACAGGGAGAAAGAGACCCTTGGGGAGGCTATGGCCACAACCCAGGTGGAAGGCAACAGTGCCGATGGAGGTGTTGGAGGGATTGACGACAAGCAGTCTGAATAAGGTCTGAGGGATTTATTTAAATTCTGTCTTTCCTTATTAAATTATTCAGCTAAAGAATCTCAGAATTCAGGAGGGCCAGGTGACGGGGCATCTGGTTAAGCGCACATTGTATACAAGCACAAGGATGCGTGCAAGGATCTGGGTTCGAGCCCCTGGCTCCCCACCTGCAAGTGTCTCTCTTTCTCTCTCCCTCTCTATCTTCCTCCTCTCTCTCAACTTCTCTCTGTCCTACCCAATAACAATAGAAGGAAAAAATAAAAGTCTCCATAAAGAGCCCCAGTGGTAACCCTGGAAAATAAATAAATAAATAAATAAATAAATAATCTCGAAATTCAAGAGGAGTCCAGAAAGTCCAGGCTTGAGGGTAAGTCACTGAGAATAGGGGTGAGAAGCAGGTCTTGTGAGAGGGAAATGGAGCTTGGTTTGGAAAATGCTGCATTGAGATACCTCTGTGGACACTCAGATCACGCTACAAATAATAACACTGGGGCAGGGTGGTGACACACACATTACCATGCCTAAGGAACAGGGTTCAAGCCCCCAGTCCCCACCTGCAGAAGGAGAGCTTCCCAAGTGGTGAAGCAGGACTGCAGGTGTCTCTCTTTTGTTCTCTCCCTCTCTACCTCCCCCTTCCCTCTCAATTTCTCTTACTATACAAAATAAATCTTTTTTTTTAAACTGCCACCAGGGTTATCACTGAGGTTCCGTGTCTGCATGAAGAATCCACTGCTTCTGGTGGTCACTTCTTTATTTTTCTTTATTTGATAAGACAGAGAGAAATTATGAGGGGAAGAGGAGATTGAGAGGAAGAGAGAGACACCTGCAACACTTGCTTCACTGCTTCTGAAGCTCCCCCCACCCTCAGGTGGGAGCAGGGGTTTGAGCCCAGGCCTTTGTATGTGGTTATGTGTGTATTGAACCAGATGCATCAGTGCCCGGCCCTCAACAACTCATTCTTAAAAAAATAATAATAAATAAATCATAACTTTTTCCTACCAACCAGAGCTGGCTTCACCTGCACTAAGTATTGCTTGAAAATCCCAAGGAGGTGACTTCCTCAACGTATTCCAAGGAGGTGACTTTTCTAGGCATCTCGTTTGCCTTCTGGTTACATAATATGATTCTACCAGGAGTTGGGCAGTAGCGCAGCGGGTTAAGCGCACATGGCACAAAGTGCAAGGACCAGCGTAAGGGTCCCGGTTCGAGCCCCCGGCACCCCACCTGCAGAGGAGTCACTTCACAGGCGGTGAAGCAGGTCTGCAGGTGTCTGTCTTTCTCTCCCTCTCTCTGTCTTCCCCTCCTCTCTCCATTTCTCTCTGTCCTATCCAACAACAATAATAACTACAACAAGGGCAACAAAAGGGAGTAAATCAATTAATAAATATTTTTAAAAAATAGATGATTCTACCAAGGGTGGAACTCAAGTGAGAGACCATGAAAAGTAGTGGGCTTTCTAGTGCCTTCCAAGAGAGCCTCCTCTTCTTCTAGAGGTAAGGCAAGCGCTGAAACACCCACATGTGGAGTGTGTTGTTGTTGAGGTGGTCTGGTGTCGGGCTGCACCGCGGAGAAGAGAGCGGACGTCCAGAGCAAAGGGGTACACAGATCTTTATTATAGGATGGGGGGGAGGTTTGGTTCAGACCACGTGGAGCCAGCCAGCAATGGCCGACCACGGGGGGAGAGCAGGGAGCGAGACCTCAGAGAGGGAGAGCCGAGAGCCCAGAGAGAGAGGGGGGGAGGGGTGAGGGGGCTTTTTATTGGGCGACAACCAGGGGTGCCGTGTAGGGCCAGGATTGGTTGAAAGGGGGCACTCTAGGATTTAGCGGGGCATAGGAAAACCTGGGGGCGGAGCCAGGATTGGTTGAAAGGGGGCACTCTAGGATTTAGCGGGGCATAGAAAAACCTGGGGGCGGAGACTGCATCAGAATAAGTCCTCAGCAACAGTGTGTGACTGCACCAGCCCTGCCCTCTCTCCCCCCGCAGGCTCCTTCTCCAGTTCACTGTCTAAAATCCCCCTCCCGCCTTGTTAGACAGTCACATTCTCCTAGGACCTTCTCAGTCGTCTGTCATGTAAGCCTGTATTTACTCCTTCCCGCCTCTCCTAGGGCTTGTGCATGAATCTCGGATTCATGACCTGACTTGCTGGTGTCTTTCGGTAGCTCATCTTTTAGCCTTAGTGTTGTCAGCCATGAAGAAGCCCATCATATGGGCTCCGTCTCTAGGCCACTCGGTCTTGCAGAAGTGTGACTTGTGCTGTGGAGTAAGCGAGAAGTATGCTCACAACTACCAGGTATTCCATGAAGTTGTAAATGTGTGCACACGATTATTATTATTATTATTATTTACTTCTCCGTGTGTTTGCAACTCTTATTTTCCTCACTATAAGATCTGCAAGAAGCAATCTGGTTATATGATTTAATAAGATACACAAGCTTTCACATTTTTAGGCAAATTAAAAATAAAGAGTACTTTAAGGTAAAAAGAAATGTATTTTTTAAAATGAAAAATTACTAGGAAATTTTTGGAAGCCTCAGCAATTTGGAATTACTCATGTTATATCCAATAAAGAAAAAAGAGAGGGCAGGTAAAATCACTGTCATAAACTGCTCAGAGTTTCATGCATGAGTAGGAGCTCACTTCACATCTTTTTAAAATCACTCAACTTACGTAACAATAAAGAGTGCTATAGGAATTAAATCTTAACCATCTTAAATAAAGAAATAGGGAGCTAATTATTTTTTATCTCAAAGGTAAAAAAACAAAATTGGAAGCTAACCATCATTTTCACTAAATGACTCAAAAAAGTCACACTGGTTAAAATGAATTTTTCGAAAGACATACGTACACACACACACACACAACAAGGTAATTCCAGTCCTTTTTATTTTATAGTCTATCAAGGCACTTACACTGACCTTCAGAGAAAGTCACACTTAAAACAACCTGAACCCAACTGCCTTTCCGTCAGAGCCCTGCTCCCTCTACCTTGCCCATAATTCATCATCTAAGTCAAACAGTTTATGGAACAAGATCATAAATTCTAACCCCAAGTCAGGCATGCTATCAATGGGTTTGGAGTTTACATTCTGTTGGTGTGAGGTCACTGTTTGCTGTCACCCTTGATCAATGACCCAGCAAGTGTCTTTAGCTGGAGGCTATCTTGCTGGGTTTAGCAAGTTTCCCCTGCTTTTAAAACAGGTTTCATTACATATCTTAAAAAATAATTTCCTATTGAAATTCACCAAATCACATTTCAGTGATTTCAAAACAGTGGTAGCCATCCAAATCCAAAGGGGTTGGTATTTTAGAAAAAGGCCCTGGTGGAAGCCAGGAGGGAAAAGGGATTATTTCTATAAATAAACAGAGACTTAAGACCTTTTAGCAAGATCATCCAAGTCATCCAGCTTAAGCTTTTATGACAATAGTTTTCATCTCTGGCAACTTGACAATCTCTTCCAGTGATTATGAAGGTATCATTTTCTTCCTCCTATTCAACACACAAAGGAAAGGGGGGTGGGGAGGCACTGTGGTAAAGTTTTTTTTTACTGAATTCTGGGGGGGAAAAATGGACTTTTCTCTGTCCCGGTGGGTATTGACATTTTAACCCACTTATCTCTGATTTATTCCGGTCCTTGACAGTGCCAAGGAAGAATGTATTTTGCCTGAAGGATCCACAGGTAAGGCCATGTGACTGGTGCCTTTTCTCCTCTCTGAAGGGGGGGTGGTCCCAGCTACAGCTGCCATTTCCTGGAGCAGCTGACATTGCGACTGCCTGCTAAATAGCCATGTTCACAGATACCACAGGTTGTCCAGAACGTTCTACAGAATTCTCAATGATGACTCACATTAAATCCCCAATTTTTCCAGGAAGCACTCACATATTTCAATCTGAAATCATAGTCAGATACTCTCCAAAGGCCCAATGTCATTTGGTAAAGGAAATACAATCATAAGGCTCATCCAGTAATCCCTGCTCATGTATTTCCCATCTTGCTTGAATTGCCTCTCTGATCTTCTTTCTTTTTCCTTTTCTTTCCTTCCTCCCTTCCCTACTTCCTGCTCTCGTCTTCCCCGCCAGCTTTGGCTTCTGGTAGTGCCTGGGATCAAACCTAAGACTACTTATGCCCCTCAAGTGTGAAGATCTATTACATAAACAGGCCCAAAGATTTACAAATGTACTTATGAGAGAGAGAGAGAGAGGCACAAAATACCAAAGCAGAAGCACTTGGCCACATGTGGTGCTGAGGATCAAACTCAAGAGTTTGGTGCTTGTGACAGGCAATAACATGCTGTTACATTGGAACCCCCTCTTCAATATTAATGATTTATTAATATATTTCTTGGTTAAGTTTCTTTTTAGGTTTTAGTGTTAAGTTCCTTTTTTTCTTTAGAGTTGAGCTGTTTTGCTGAGTGAAGTGGAGAGCCTCTTGCTCTCTCTCCTTGAGAAACAGAACTAATCAGTGAAGGCCATCAGGTGTTTCGCAGAAGTTCTATAGGAGGGCTGGAGGCCCTGCCTAGAGACTGGTTTTATCAAGACTTCTGCATAGCCCTAGCAGTATGCGGGTCACCAGATGGCCTGGTGAGATGGAAGGGGGATGAAAGGGCCTAATACCTGGTTAAGTCTTATTGGTTGTGTGATCTTGCAATGTTTGAAATTAGCCCGCGCTTTGCTTTGAATGGGTCCCGCTTTTTGCTAGGTTTGAAATTATTGGATTCCACGTTTTCTATGACATATAATTGGGTATAGATTGTTAAAATGGAGTGTGTCCCCTCCCTGAGTGTGCTGGATTTCTATAAATTGTGTGGTTTGAGCCCTGTTCAGGGTCGAGCTTGGTAGACTGCTGCCAGTCTCCATCTCGGCCCGGATTGCAATTCGTCAATAAACATCTTTACTTCCTTGCAGTGGATGGTGGTTTGATTTATGCTCGCTAACATTTGGAGGCCCCAGCGAGATACCTCAGACAGGTATTCCTGAGGACACCCCATCCTGGGTACGGACCCTCGGAGGCCTTGGAAGCCCTGCCCGGCGCCCGTAAGTCAGGCCTGAATTTTGTATGGTACCATTTCTTTTCTAGCTCTGTGCCTCCGGAGGACCAGTGAGTCAAGCTTGATTTTTGTGTAAGTCCCCGCAGGGCCTGGGGGTCTGTGGATTGCGGGATGCCTCGCTAAAATCCCAGACCGCAGTGCTGGAGAGTGAGGACTCCCAGGCTGCTAGGGTAAGGATCTGAAACAGGGTCCGCCTCCGAACTGTCTTTTGTGGCCACTCTTTGTCTGTCTCTTTTGTTTTTCCTCACTTTGGCAATTCGCGAAAAGGCTGAGTTTGTTAGTGCAATTGAGTGGGTCTGGCCGGAGCTACTCTCCGGTGACTCCTGAAGGCCTAACTGGCAAAAATCCTTAGTAGCGGCGGCCGGAATGGTAATTGCCCAATCTTGACTGAATGAGTGATCTGCTGCATGCGTTGTGTGTGTGTGTGTGAATGCCGCTTGCCTCACGGCCTTAAGGCTACAGGGCCTGAGTGGGCCCTAACCTGCGTGTCCGTGGAGTCGTCTCAGCTAAACGGGGATTCTCAACTCAGTTGAGACCAGGGCCGGGGATTATACGGCTACCCCTAAAGCTAAGACTCCTTAAGGTCCCGCTAGGGGCCCGGCCAGGCGGGAACAGCTGAGTGTCTGACGTCCTTCGGATGTCAGTTCCATTTTCCCCACTAACAATCTGTCTTGTCGGCCTTGTAGTCTTAGCTGGTTGTCTCTTCGTTTGTCTCCTCCCCTTGTGCTGTGTTACGGTACCACAAAGAGGTTAAAAATTAGGAAACTGGAGTCACCACTAATAAAAGAAGTCCATAACCCTGACACGGGAGAAGGTCCCAAGTGGACACCTTTTGGGTTATTGGAAAAAGAGAAAAGGTGTGTGAGTGAGAGAACGTATGAGAACCTTCTGTGTGCTGGCCAGCACGTGAGTGGAAGAAAGAAGGTAATCCTAGGTGCGATTGCAGTGACAATTGTTGCCTTGTTTGTTTCCTTATTATTTCATTTTGACAGGAAGATGGGACAGGCCTCATCAAAACCCTCCCCACTCTCCCCCTTGGAATGTTTGATTAAGGATTTCTCAGATTTCTCTCGCAGGGCAGCCGGATTTGGAGTCCAGGTAGATGCCTTCACTCTACAAAAATTTTGCGCCAGAGAATGGCCCACGTTTGGAGTGGGCTGGCCAGAGGAGGGGAGCCTGGACCCTGGCACTTGCGCGGCAGTGCAGGATGTAATTTTTGGTGAACCAGGGCACCCTGACCAGATGCCGTACATTGAAGTCTGGGCTGGTATCATTTATGATAAACCTAAGTATTTGCTAAAATGTCAGAAGGGTTCCAAGGAAAAGGGAGAGTCAAAAGAAAAATCTGGGATGTATGTGGCACGGGGGGGCAGGAAAGCGGGGTTGCCCCAGCGCCCCAGCTATCCCGTCCTCCCGAGCTCCCCTGAGTCTCCACCGAGGCCAGGTAGAGGGAGAGGTGATGGTCCTCCCCCATATTCCAGCTCCCTTAGGCCCACTGCTCCAGAGCCTGACTCCACCTCAGGGGCCCCTCCCGGGTTCTTTAGTCCATCCCACACCAGAGCGGGAACGACTTTTGGACCCGGGGAGACCCATGGGGAGGTGGTACCGGCTGGGGTTTTCCCCTTAAGGGAGGCTGGGGAGCGAGAGGCAGGGGGGAAACCTCTAAGGATATATATCCCCTTCACAACCTCTGATTTGTATAATTGGAAAAATCAAAACCCTCCCTTCTCCGTGGACCCAGAAGGTGTAGCAACCCTGCTTGAATCAGTCTTTTACACTCACCAACCTACATGGGATGACTCTCAGCAGCTGTTAAATACCTTGTTCACTGTAGAGGAGAGGGAAAGGATTAGACTGGAGGGAAAGAAGCAGGCTCAGAATGGGCAGGGGGAGGCGCTCACAGATGCTGAGGCGGAGGAGGTGTTCCCACGCAGTCGGCCAGAATGGGACCCGAACACACGCGCCGGATTTGAAGCCCTTTCCAGGTATCGCCAGACTCTATTAAAGGGCATTCGAGCAGCTGGCCGAAAGCCCACTAATTTATCTAAGGTGACCGAGTGTATCCAGGGTGCGAGCGAGAGCCTGACGGCTTTCCTAGAGAGGCTTTACCAGGTCTATCGGACCTGGATCCCCATAGACCCTAAAGCCCCCGAAAATGTGCAGGCCGTCATTCTCCAGTTCGTAGCCCAATCCGCCCCAGATATCAGAAAGAAATTGCAGAAGCTGGAAGGTTTTCAGGGGAAGTCTCTTTCTGAGTTATTGGCCATAGCCCAGAAGGTCTTCGAGAATAGGGAAGATCCGGCTAAGGCTACAGTGGAGCTCAGTAAGAAGATGACCCAGGTACTTATGATGAGAGAGACAAAGGGTAGAGAAGGGAGAAAGTTTTAGGAAGAATAATAGGGGAGAAAGGAGTGGGGGACAGCGGAGGAACCCGGGAAAAGCAAAGCCTTTAGGAAAGGATCAGTGTGCATTCTGCAAGAAGGAAGGGCACTGGCAAGTGGACTGTCCGGAAAAAGGGAAGAGGAGGAAGCCTGAAGAAGAAGCACCTCTATTAACCTTTGATTAGGAAGGTCAGGGCTCCCTCAGCCCCCGGGAGCCCAGGGTAAAACTCTTGGTAGGGGGAAAGTTAGTTAATTTTTTAGTGGATACCGGGGCCACATATTCAGTAATCCAGCAACCAGTAGGACCCACTGGAAGGGAAAAAGTTAGAATTGTGGGAGCTACGGGGGAAGTAAGAAGTTACCCAAAATCTACTGGGAGGATTGCTGGCCCTGGCCTACAGACTATCACCCATTCCTTCCTGGTAATCCCCGAATGCCCGGAACCACTCCTGGGAAGAGACCACCTCCACAAGCTACAGGCAACCATTTCATTTGAGGTAGATAAGGGACCCACAGTGCAACTTGGTGGGCGCATCCTGCTTACTATGCCAGCCAGTGAAGAATACTGACTGTATGAGGACATGAGGCAGGCAAATGATTAGGACCTGTTAGAGAAGTGGAGGCAGGAGATCCCTAATGTTTGGGCCGAAACTAACCCCCCCGGGTTAGCTAAACATGTGATCCCCATAGTGGTGCAATTGATCAGCTCTGCCACCCCAGCCCGCGTGCGCCAGTATCCCATGAGCCGAGAAGCCCAGCAAGGCATCAGGATACATATCTAACGCCTGAAGAAGGCTGGTATTTTGGTGCCCTGCAAATCGGCATGGAACACACCTCTCCTCCCAGTTCAGAAGCCTGGAATGAACGACTACAGGCCAGTGCAAGACCTGCGAGAGGTAAATAAGAGAGTAGAAACTGTTCACCCCACAGTTCTAACCCTTACACTCTTCTCAGCCTCCTGCCACCGGAACGGACTTGGTATAGTGTCTTGGACTTGAAGGACGCTTTCTTCAGCATCCCTCTGGCCCCCCAGAGCCAGCCCATATTTGCTTTTGAGTGGACAGACCCTGAAGAAGGGGAGACTGGACAGTTAACTTGGACCCGCCTGCCACAGGGGTTCAAGAACTCCCCAACTCTGTTCGATGAAGCCTTGAGTAAGGACTTATTTAGTTTTCAAGGCGAACACCCAGGGTGCAGCCTTCTACAGTACGTGGATGATTTTTTAATTGCTGCCTCCTCCTGGAGAGATTGCGAAGAGGCTACTCGTTGAACCTGTTGAAGGTACTGGGGGCTCTGGGGTACAGAGTGTCTGCCAAGAAAGCCCAATTGTGTGCCCAAGAAGTAACCTACCTGGGCTACCAAATAAAGGAAGGCCAGCGGGCGCTGTCCCAGGCAAGGATCCAGACTGTCTTGAAGATCCCGACCCCGTCCACAAAAAGACAGGTCAGGGAATTCCTGGGGGCAGTGGGCTACTGTAGGTTATGGATCCCAGGATTCGCAGAACTGGCCAAACCCCTCTACGTTGCCACTGGAGGAAGTGATGCATCGTTAAAATGGACAGAGATGGAGGAGAAGGCCTTCCAGGCACTGAAAACAGCCTTGGTCAGTGCCCCTGCCCTGAGCCTCCCTGACCTCAATAAACCTTTTCAGCTGTTCGTCGCAGAAAGTGTTGGGGTGGCCAAGGGGGTGCTCACCCAGACCCTGGGACCCTGGAAGAAACCAGTAGCCTATCTGTCTAAGCGCCTGGATCCTGTGGCAGCTGGGTGGCCGGGGTGCCTGAGAACAGTGGCTGCCGCCGCTTTACTGGTAAAGGAGGCTACTAAACTGACATTTGGACAGACTCTAGAAATTGTTACTTCCCACAATCTGGCTAGCTTGCTCCACTCTCCTCCAGACCGGTGGATGACCAACGCCCGGATCACGCATTATCAGGTACTATTGCTCGATCCACCCCGTGTCACTTTCAAGCAGACAGCCGCTTTGAATCCTGCCACCCTGCTCCCCAATCCGGAGGACGAAGTCAACCATGACTGTGGAGAAATCCTGGAAGCCCTGACCTCACTGAGAGTTGATCTGACAGACGTCCCCCTGCCTGATGCACTGGTAACCCTCTACACGGATGGAAGCAGCTTTGTGGAGGACGGTGTGAGGTATGCGGGGGCAGCCGTGGTCACTAACCAAGAGGTCCTATAGGCAGCTTCACTACCTCAAGGGACTTCAGCTCAGAAGGCTGAGTTAATAGCACTGACACAAGCACTCAAGTGGGGAGCAGGGAAGAAGATAAACGTGTACACTGACAGCAGATACGCTTTTGCCACTGTCCATGTTCATGGGGCATTGTACCAAGAGAGAGGACTGCTAACTGCAGGAGGTCAAGCCATCAAGCATGCACCAGAAATCCTAGCCTTGTTGGCAGCTATATGGGAGCCTGAGAAGGTAGCTGTAATACACTGCAAGGGCCACCAAAGGGATGACTCGGATGTGGCGCAGGGTAACCGGTTTGCTGATGACACCGCCCGGAAGGCTGCCAGAAGACCAGTGGGGACTCAGGCCCAATTAGTAGTAGCCCCACCTACAGAGTTATCACCAGACAGACGACCAAGCTATTCAAAGCAAGAGAAGGAATTTGGAAAGAGACTTGGAGGAAAGCCAAGTGAAGACGGATGGATCATCCTCCCAGATCAAAGGATACTGCTGCCCCAACAGTTGGGAAGACAGGTTGTGACCCTAGCTCATGGAAGCACTCACCTGGGGGGGAGAGAAGTTAGCTGAACTAATAAACAAATTCTATCTAATAGCAGGTTTACACAGGATTTCCAGGAGCGTGGCAAGCCGCTGCATCACATGTGCCAGAGTAAACGCCAACCCCATCCAGGCCAAGCGGCCTGGAACCCGATGGAGAGGAGAAGAGCCTGGTGAACACTGGGAAGTGGACTTTACTGAAATGCCCACAGCTCCGGGAGGTTACAAGTATCTCTTAGTGATGATAGACACCTTCTCGGGTTGGGCTGAAGCTTTCCCTACTAGGAAAGAGACTTCCCAGGTAGTGGTGAAACAATTGGTCTTCGAAATTATTCCAAGGTTTGGTCTCCCTTATTCCCTGGGGTCGGATAATGGTCCGGCATTTATTGCCAAGGTCACCCATCAATTGACTGAAACTTTGCAAATTAAATGGAAGCTGCACTGCATTTATCGCCCTCAGAGCTCAGGGCAGGTAGAAAGAATGAATAGGACACTTAAGGAAACTTTGACTAAGCTAAAGATAGAGACTGGCGGGAACTGGGTTACTCTTTTACCTTTTGCTTTGTTAAAAAGTAGAAATACCCCTTATGTTTCTGGATTCACCCCATTTGAAATTGTGCCCCGGATAGGGGCTGAGAAACTGGCTGAAGTAGCTCGAGGTAACCTATTAGAATCTCTGCAGGCTCTTCAGGTAGTGCAGGGAAAGGCCAGACTCGCTGTCCAAACTGTTAAACCGGGAACCTGGAAGGAGGAAGGCCGAGACCGGATCGCACCCCTGTTCGAGCCTGGGGACTCTGTGCTGGTGAAGAAGCTGCACCCAGATCACCTGGAGGCCTGGTGGGAAGGACCATTTACTGTCATCCTGAGCACACCGACAGCGGCGAAAGTCGCCGGGAGACGGCATTGGATCCACCACACTCGCTTGAAGAAGTTTGTTCCAGACCCCACTGACCCTCCAGAAGCTGACGAGCAGAAGAAATGGCGTGCAGTGCCCACGTCGGACCCCATGAAGGTTCGACTGGTTTCCTCCTAATGCTACTGTTTTTGCTTTGTTTCAGCCGGAGCTTCCAGGCTGAGTTCCCCAAAGTAGCCCCGATACGCACATGGGAGCTGAGAGACCCAAAGGGGACGGTAATCAAAAGCCTGTCCACTGCTGGTCAGCTGATTTTCTCTCTTGACCTGTGTGATTTGTTTGGAAAAAACTGGACTGGTTCAACTACCGCTGATGGAGGGTGTGGCTCCACAAGCCTGGAAAATCGCCTTCGGGACCGGGACTACTACGTCTGTCCTAGGGAAGGACGTCCTCACCTGGCGACAGCTGCAGAGGAGAGAGATATTTTTTCTGTGGCCTTTGGGGGGACTGCAAGACTCTCTCTTCATTGAAAGACGATGACAGGGACTTGCAGTTTACCAAAGTGACTAGGTCTGGTGTCCTGACTGAGCAAGGCACCTGCAACCTTGGGGACTGCAACCCTGTGGAAATGAAGGTCAAGACCTGGCATGAGACTGACGCCTGGACAAGGGGAAGGATGTGGGGCATCCGGATGTTTATCGGAGAGGACCCAGGGGCGCTCTTCACCATCCAGCAGAAGCCGTGGTCCCAGGCTCCGGTCGGGCCCCTGCAACCCATTCATTTGGGACAGAACCCCCGGGACGCTCCTCCCCCACCAGCTGTGGCAGATGTGGCGGATGTCAGCCCGAATTTCACCAGGATGAGAAGACAGGGTACAAATGCCTCATTTGATGTACATCCCCAAGTGGAGCCACTGGTGAGGTCTGCGGAACTGATGTATAACCTTTTAAATGACTCTGCCCCAAATGTCACCCAGGACTGTTGGTTGTGCCTACACCCTGAACCCCCTTACTACTTAGGAGTAGCGGTTGTAGCCAAGATAGGGCCTGGTAAGGGGGACATTAAGAAGATAGGGAGGAATTATTCAGGAGGCTTGAATAGCCCAGGATGTAAATGGGGAACACAGCTCCATCCAGTAACTTTAAGGGACGTCCAAGGAAAGGGAACCTGTTTTGTCACAGCATATTATAAGCTGGATGCTTCCCCCTATCGGGTCCATTGCTCCCACACCATAAAGGCCAGCAGGACCCAAGAGTGGTCTGTCCTCCTAAATGCTCCAGAGAGAACCTGGTGGGTCTGCACCTCAAGAATGGCCCCCTGCGTTACTTTTTGGGGGGTGGATCAGGAAGAGCTTTGTATCCTAACTCACATCCTGCCCTGCCTGTATTATGCACATGGCAGGACAGGATGGGCTCACCTGAGGAATCAGGAGGAGGCTCACCATAGACACAAGCGTGCTCCGGTAATAGTTCCCCTACTTGTAGGAGTAGCGATTGCAGGATCAATAGCTGTGGGAGCTGTTGTTAAAATTCGGGAAGGCTCTGGCTGGCCGGGCTAGCTTCACGGCGGATAACAGAGACGCGGAGACAATGGCTGGGCAGGGAAGCTGTATTTCTTTATTCAGGAACAACGATTCATAAACTAAGACAAACTAATCACCAAACAGAACTCTGCTGTCTCTTTGCGGCGGCACAAGCACTCCCTCTTACTCTGTAACTTGGGAACTCTTGAACTCAGGAACCATCTCTTACTCTGGAACTCAGGAACCCAGGAACTCTGTCTCTCTGGCACTCTCTCTTACTCTGAAACCCTGAAACTCTCGAACTCAGGAACTCTGTCACTCTTGAACTCTGGCACTCAGGAACCCTCGGACTCAGGAACCCTCTCTAGGGGTTCCTTGGGGCGGGGCCAAGCAGGCCCGCGAAATTAACAGGACTGATCCAATTCTCTTGGCGGGGGGAGGGCTAGGACAAACCAATGTAAAGCATATGACAGGGAGCAACGGCCCTGGCCAAGGAGGAAACCATAGTTGAATTAGACCAACAGGTAGACCAAGACTTAAGGACATTAGAGGACTCAATGGAAGCTCTTGAAGGGTCACTGTCCTCCCTTGCTGAGGTGGTCCTCCAGAATCAAAGAGGACTTGACTTGCTTTTTTTAAGACAGGGAGGATTATGCGTTGCCCTTAATGAAGCTTGCTGTTTTTATGCCAACCACTCCAGATTGGTGAGGAGAAGCCTAAGTGAGGTCAAGAGGAGGATAGGAGATCGGGCCCAGAAATGGAAGGAGCTGAGTGAGGGCAATTGGTTTAAAGGCAATTGGTTCTCTAACTGGTTTTCAAACATTTTCTCCAGCTGGCCTTCTTGGCTTAAAACTCTGGTTGCCACCATAGCTGGGCCCCTGATTACTTTGTTGCTCATAGTCACCCTGGGTCCCTGCCTGTGGAGAACCTTGGTGTCTATGATCCAGCAACAGACTGGAAAAGTTATGAACTTAGAGACCTATCTAGAGGCTAATGGAGGTCATATTTATTATGACACAGATTATGACTCAGAAGAGGAAAGGAAAAGTAAAGAAGAATCAAGGATTTGATTCGCGGCTAAGACTAGTGGGGAATGTGACAGGCAATAACATGCTGTTACATTGGAACCCCCTCTTCAATATTAATGATTTATTAATATATTTCTTGGTTAAGTTTCTTTTTAGGTTTTAGTGTTAAGTTCCTTTTTCTTTAGAGTTGAGCTGTTTTGCTGAGTGAAGTGGAGAGCCCCTTGCTCTCTCTCCTTGAGAAACAGAACTAATCAGTGAAGGCCATCAGGTATTTTGCAGAAGTTCTGTAGGAGGGCTGGAGGCCCTGCCTAGAGACTGGTTTTATCAAGACCTCTGCATAGCCCTAGCAGTATGCGGGTCACCAGATGGCCTGGTGAGATGGAAGGGGGATGAAAGGGCCTAATACCTGGTTAAGTCTTATTGGTTGTGTGATCTTGCAATGTTTGAAATTAGCCCGCGCTTTGCTTTGAATGGGTCCCGCTTTTTGCTAGGTTTGAAATTATTGGATTCCACGTTTTCTATGACATATAATTGGGTATAGATTGTTAAAATGGAGTGTGTCCCCTCCCTGAGTGTGCTGGATTTCTATAAATTGTGTGGTTTGAGCCCTGTTCAGGGTCGAGCTTGGTAGACTGCTGCCAGTCTCCATCTTGGCCCGGATTGCAATTCGTCAATAAACATCTTTACTTCCTTGCAGTGGATGGTGGTTTGATTTATGCTCGCTAACAGTGCTGTAACCATTGTACCAACTCCTGGGAAAATCTCTTCTTTAAGCCGCTAATTCTGTGAGTAGACATTCCCAAGGAGCTTTTATTTTATTTTCATTCTTTTAGGAAGATCTGTGGCAGGGGCCGAGTAACCACACATTACCAAAGGCCCCGGCTCAAGTCTCCAGTCCCCACCCGAAGGAAGAAGCCTCAAGAATGGTGGAGCAGTGTGGCAGCTGACTCACCGTCCTTCAACATCTCTCTGACATCCTCCAGAAAAAAGAGAAAAGATTGCTCGGAGTGGCGGAGTCATGCAGACAACAGCCCTGGTGAAACAAAGCACAGCAAAGTAAAACAGGAGACCGGGGAGGTAGGACTTCCACGTGAGGGAGGACCCTGCAGCACAGACACTGGCATGATGGTCTGTTTCTCTCTCTCACTTACCTTCCCTCATAAGGTGTGTGTGATTTTTTAAAAATAATTCTTGTATTTTTTATTTGATAAGACAGAGAGAAATTGAGGAGGAAAGGGGGTAGAGAGGGAGAGAGAGAAACAGGGAGAGAGACACCTGCAGATCTGTTTCACCAGGTGGGGAGTGGGGACTTGAACCTGGGGCCTTGTATATGGTAGCGTGTGAATTCAATTAGGTGCTGCACCACCCAGCCCTATGTGTGTGCTTTTTTAAGGGTAAAATTGAGCTCCTAAACATTTCAAAACATAAGGTAATTCATAATGATGTGATTTACATTAAGGCTGGATTTATGATTTCTAGGGTTTACCTAAATAAATAAAAGTACATTTTAAAATATTCATAAAATGATCATGAAAAATTAGATTTAACTGCTTTAAAACTAAAATGATTCCAGACCTGGGAGGTGGCACAGTGGATAAAACTAAAGTGATTCCCAAGAGTGAGAAACTTGGACGTATGAGAATATTGTCTTGGGTAGGGGAGACAGCATAATGGTTATGCAAACAGACTCTTGTGTCCCAGATGCCAGGTTCAATCCCCTGTACCACCATAAGCCAGAGCTGAATAGTGGACTGGTCAAAACAAAACAAAACAAAACATAGCAAACAGAATATTGTTTTGGGGAACATGGCAAACAGAATTACTGAAACTGTTACAAGCAGGAGCAGAATTATTGTCACTGCAGAACCTCTCTAGATGACTGATAGTATTACAGGGAGAAAAAAAAAAAATCTGTCATACAGCTCGCTATTGTTACAGCTCAAAAATAACCAAAGAATGAGACCAAGGCTGTGTGGAGGACAGGAAGTTATGCTTATGTCTCCTCAGTGGGTGTCAGGTCGATTCCCAACAGGCCTGAAGACCTTTCTTTCTCAGCACCCAGCCTTGTCAAGCTGGGCACAGCACAAGCTGATTGGTTAAAGAGTCCACCAAGGTGCTGATGGTATCAAAAGTGAGAGCAGGTTGGCTACTGTCAAAACCCACCAAGGTTCCCTAGGATCCTGCCATGCAGATGTGAGAGTCCACCACTCACAGCTGTCTTCCCTCCTTCATTATTTATTTATTCTCTTTTGTTGCCCTTGTTGTTTTATTGTTGTAGTTATTATTGTTGTCGTTGTTGCTGGATAGGACAGAGAGAAATGGGGGGGAGACAAGAAGGGGAAAAGAAAGACAGACACCTGCAGACCTGCAGACACCGCCTGTGAAGCAACTCCCCTGCAGGTGGGGAGCCGGGGGCTCGAACTGGGATCCTCACGCCCATCCTTGCGCTTTGCACCATGTGCGCTTAACCTGCTGCAATACTCCCTCTCTCCTTCATTCTTTTGCCTGTGCCTTTCTCATGTTAATAGAAAGGGAAACATTCACCTTGTGAATTGTGTAAAATCCACATCTCCTGAAAACTCGGTGATACTTGAACATCAAGTCCCATTCTTGAGTGTCACGGCCCAGTCTCGGTGTGGGAGGCCTCCGATGGAGACGCAAAACTTCAGGCATCTCTAACAGCAGCACGTGTGCCACTGATAAAGAAAAAAAAAAATCCACATGCCGCTAGGACTGGGCCCAGCACTGCCTTCTCTGGCAAAATGGAAGTCAAACTAATACCTGGAACCATGGACATGGCTGGCGGGGCTGGCGGGGCCGGCCAGAGAAGGAGGTCCTGTAGTTCTCTCTTGCAAGTGTCCATTTCCAGTCAACCGAGTCCTTTCCTGTGAGTCATCTATCGTCTTTCCAGGTGTCCAGAGGCCTCGGGCTGTCTTCTCACCTGTCAGTCACCCTCCATTGTGTTAAGGGGGGGTGGTTTATGATGCCATTTTCCAGACCTGGAGGCTGAAAAGTGAGCACTGCTTTATTACATCCTAACTCAAGAGTTGATTCTCCATGACTGCTTCTTCATTCTCTTTGGTCATTTTTCCCCTGAGTTAGGAATTTGAAAACTCCTTAAAAAAAAAAAAATGAGAAAGATAGAGAAAAAGATACAGAGAGGGAGAGGCCAGAGCCCTGCTCTGCTCTGGTTTATGGTGGTGTTAGAGATTGAACCTGGGACCTCAGGGCCTCAGACATGAGAGGCTTCCGCAGAAACATGACACTGTCTCCCCAGCCCTGGAATCTGAAAAGTCTTAAGAGATGAAGTCATTAGAGATCAGCAACTGTTGGGAGGAGAAATTCAATCAATAACTCAAAATACCGCTTGAAAACCTGATTAAAGGAAGCGGCATGAGATTTAAAAAAAAAAAAAAAAAAGGGGAGTCGGGCAGTAGCGCAGTGGATTAAGCGCATGTGGCGCAAAGCTCAAGGACCGGCATAAGGATCCCAGTTTGAGCCCCCGGCTCCCCACCTGCAGGGGAGTCGCTTCACAAGCGGTGAAGCAGATCTGCAGGTGTCTGTCTTTCTCTCCCCACCCCCGTCTTCCTCTCCTCTCTCCATTTCTCCCCGTCCTATCCAACAACAACGACATCAGTAATAACTACAACAATAAAACTACAAGGGCAACAAAAGAGAATAAATAAATAAATATTTTTTAAAAACAAAACAAAACAAAATCAGGAAAGTCCAGAAAATTCAAGGGACTTCCAGGATTGTTCCAGCAGGTAAAGTCCATGGAAGCCTTCTTTAAGCCACAGTAACAAAGCAGTTCATTAACTATTTAGCTTAACGTAACCAGTTCTCCTGGACCTGTCAGAAAGCAGGGCAGCAGGCAGACTGACTCCCACCTTGAAATCTGGAGAAACAGGAACTTCTCCAACTTCCCAGGAGAGAGCGACCTGAGAACAGAAGGTACCATGCCTCTGGAAACCAGTCAGAGCAATTAAAAGGTCATTTTGAAGAACTGCCAGAGGTCCTATAGGTGTGTAGTAGGAACCATAGTTTAAAAGTCACACCCACCCACATTTTCATAGCCCCTGGGTATCCCTGAGGAGTCAGGAAGGCATCCAGGTTGAGTCTAGGTGGGGAGGAATAACCCGACTCTGAAAAAAAAAAGCCTAACAGGAAGGTCCCTCCGCCAGAGGCAGAATACTTTGCCAAGCTTTCCTATTCCTTTGAGAGGAAGGCTTTCTTCACCCTCTAGGCCTTCCTATTTTCACTTCTTCCAGCGTTTGCCCTTCTTCCGCAGCCAGTCAACAGTGTCAGGTTGAGCCTGATGTCAAGTTTCGAGACCTCCTTTGAATCTGGAGAGGTGGCAGTCCTTGACTATGTGGGCCATAGTCTGTCTGGAGCCACAGGGGCAGTTCGGGTCATCTCTGGCTCCCCAGCGATGGAACATAGCGGCGCACTGGCCATGGCCTGTTCAATAGCGATTGAGGAGGGCCCGATCATAACGTGCTAGGTCAAAGCCGGGTTGACACTCGCAGGGGTCTGTGATGAGGTGTTTGTTCTTGACCTCAGCTGACTGCCAACTCTGTTTCCAAGAGTCTGGAACAGAGAAGTTCAGTGTAGGCATAGGGGACCAGATTGGGTGACGAGACGTCAAGCGTTGGACAGGGTGGGCAAAGATATCCGCGTATATTGGCAGGTCTGGTCGAGCGTAGACGTGGGAAATGAACTTAGATGATGCCGCATCCGGACGAATATCTGGCGGGGCGATGGTGCTAAGAACTGGCAGCCATGGAACCGGGGTGGAACGGATGGTTCCAGAAATTATCCTCATGGAGGAATATAATTTGGAATCGACCAAGTGGACATGGGGGCTACGGAACCATACTGGGGCACAGTATTCTGCAGCGGAATAGCATAATGCCAGAGATGATGATCGTAGTGTGGAAGCGCTCGCGCCCCATGAGGAGCTGGCCAGTCTGGCAATGATGTGATTCCTCACGCCCACCTTTGCTGCAGTTTTTATGAGATGTTCGTGAAATGACAGGGTGCGATCGAGAGTAACGCCAAGATAGACTGGCTGGGCTTCGTGCCGGATTCTCGTATTGTCAAGCTGCACATTAAGCTCACGTGAGGCTGAGGCATGGTGTAGATGGAAAACAGATGAGAAAGAGACACTCAATTACAAGCTCATATCATGCTTCTGCAAAGATGCAATGGATATACTGTGCCCTGTTACTCCGAATAAATGCATATGAAGACTCAGGAAACTGTATATAAGCAAAACAAAAACTTTATTTTTTGCCTCCAGGGTTATCAGCCAGCACTAGGAATCCACTGATCCTGGAGGCTATTTTTCTCATTTTGATGCCCTTGTTGTGGTTATAACTGTTGTTGCTGGATAGGACAGAGAGAAATGAAGACAGAGAGAGGGAGAGAAAGACCAGACACCTGCAGACCTGCTTCACTGCCTGTGAAGCCACTCCCCTGCAGGTGGGGAGCCGGGGGCTCGAACTGGGAACCTTAGGCCGGTCCTTGCACTTTGTGCCTTGTGCACTTAACCCGCTGCGCTACTGCCTAGCCCCCACAAAAAAACTCTTAAAGCTAAAGGGAAGCAGATTAGCTATGGAATTTAGGATAGGGGCTGGGTGGTGGCACACCTGGTTGAGTGCACATGTTACAATGCTGAGGACCCAGATTCGAGCCCACCCTCACCCCCACCTTCAGGGGTAAAGCTTCACGAGGGGTGAAGCAGGGCTGCAGGTGTCTCTGTCTCTCTTTCCCTTGGCTTGACCCCAGGTCCTTGTGTACTGTAACTTGTGCGTTCAACCCGGTGCACCACTCCTTGCTCCCTGATGCAGGTTGTTAGAGGAGGTAACCTAGGCCCACATGGTGAGTTGCTCAAAATCAATGAGATTAAAGTAGGAAAAAAAAAATCAAAATATTGGGTTGTTGGAAAAGTCATGATACATGCATGTTTTTGCATTGAAAAGCATATTAAAATGTAACTTTTCCAACAGCCCAATTCTTAGAAACTCAGTATCACTTTTTTTTTTTGCCTCCAGGGTTATTGCTGGGGTTCAGTGCCAGCATTATAAATCCACTGCTCCTGGTGGCCATTTTTTCCATTTTACTGGACAGGACAAAGAGAAATTGAGAGAGGTGGGGGAGACAGAGAGGGAGAAAGACAGAGAAACATCTGCAGACCTGCTTCACCACCTGTGAAGTGTCCCCCTGCCAGTGGTGTGCTAGATCCTTGCTTGGGTCCTTGCACTTAGTAGCTTAGCCAAGTATGCCACCACCCTGCCCCTCAAAATCCCATTCTTTAATAATGCATTTGTTGAGCAGGAAGTTTCTGGGGCGATATGAATGAAGGCATAAAGAATGAATTGGTCTGGGTTTGAGCCCCGGCTCCCCACCTGCAGGGGAAGCTTCATGAGCAGTGAAACAGGGCTGCAGGTGTCTCTCTTGCTCTTCATCTCTGTCCCCTCTCAGTTTCTCTCTGTCCTGTCCAATAAAATGGAAAAAACAAAAAACAGCCACTAGGAGTAGTGGATTCGTAGTTTCAGTACTCAACCCCAGCGATAACCTTGGAGGCCAAAACAAGGCTGAAGGAATCAAGACTATTTGACTCTATGATATGTGGCACAGTGTTGTCTGAAGATGGACTTCTTGTTTTATAGCCTTTAGGATGACACTTTCCAAGCCATCTGCCAGTCAGTGATCTCTACTTGATCTTCCATTTGGTTCAGCTGTGAGCAGATTAAAATAAAAAAGATCCAAGTATGCCAGGAAAGTCTGTGGAAGCATCATTTATGGAAACTTATGACATTACCTGTATATGATGGGAAAGAAGAAATAGTTTAACTTAATTATGGAAGTTTCCACCTTAGGATATCAGAGAACCTCTGTGACTGGTGGCTCATTGCAGTGTGTCTGAGGACTCAGAAGGAGGGAGAGGAGCTTGGGGACCTCAGATCTTCCCGTGGAGTGGAGCAGGGTGCCAGTTTGGTGGAGGAGGCTTTGTGCTGGTGACCAGCTTCCCTGGGGAAAAATAAAAACGCGACAGTTGGCAGGGAAATGAGACCCGAGTCTCTTTCCCGACAGTGTCTTGTTCGCCACTATTTCTTTCCCCCGAGAAGTTCAGAGAACCATGGTCACAGGCACTGTAAATTTCTATTTAGGAAAATGGAAAGGACACACACACAGAGGCCGGTGGTTCATTTGGGCAGAAATGGTCGAGTTGTTGAGCCTGGGGCCTCTCTTCATGCGCTTCTTTCTTTTTAAACTTTTTTAATTTTTATTTATTGATTGGATAGAGACAGTCAGAAATCAAGAGGGAAGGGAGGGATAGAGAGGGAGAGAGACAGGGAGACACCCGCAGCCCTGCTTCACCACTTATGAAGCTTCCCCCTGCAGGTGGGGACTGGGGGCTCGAACCTACATCCTTGCACATTATAACATGTGCGCCACCACCTGGCTCTCCTCTTTCTGTTTTTGAAATGAGTGGTGCTAGAATCGGTATTCAGGAAGCAAGAACTAGGTCATCTGGCATCTCTCAACTGGTGGCAAAAGCTAAGGTAAGTTTTCCTCCCTGGACAACAGACGTTCATGCTTTGCCAGCACATAGGCCGGTGTTCAAATAGGATATTTTACTCTGAAGATGCTAGGGGTCAGTAGGAGCAATGGAGCTGCAATGCCAGCACTGAGCCCCAGTGATCACTCCGGAGACAAAAAAAAAAAAAAAAAAAAAAAAAGATTTGATTGAGTCAACCGTAATGACTTTGAGTCATAAAGAGAGATTCTGAAGTCCAAAGAGAATCCTGGTCAGCTGGCTTAATGGAAAGGGTGTAGGCTCAGGAGTGAATTAGAGACTTCACTTCTCAACAAGCACTAGATTCAGAGGCATACCTGACAACAGTCTTCATTTCTGGGCCCCTGTGATTCCTACAAAGTTCAAATCCACTTGATAAAGTTTAGGAGTTATGCTGTTTCTCTCGGTGTCTAAATATTATTGTCACTGAATAAACTTGTGTTAATATTTGCTACTTTCTAATTTTTTTTTTCTTTATGCTCTTTTGTCCCAGTGGAGATAGGAGAGTCAATCAAACTTAAGACAAAGACTGAAATAAATCATTAATGTTAATTCTGTTCAAAAGCCAGGGAAAGAAATCAATTTTTTTTTTTTTTGTTCTTCAGGATGCTAAGACTGAATTTATTTCACTTAAGGTATGTGCATTTGAATTTTCCCATGTTTGTTTCGACTGCTTGATAAAGCATCCTTGCTGTTTAACTTTCCAACTTTATTATGGGCATATTTGAGGTATAAAATTGTAGGTTAATTGAAGTGTCCAATGTGAATTTTTGGCATATGCATACAGTGTAACTGGTGAAGTATCCTTGACAAAGAGAAACTATCTGGTCATTTCTAGGGGATCATTTCTTGTTTGATCTCTGTTTTGGGACATTCTACCCACTGTACCAATTCTCAGGCCACTCTATTCTATTTTTTTCATTAAGTTATGTTTCTAGTTAACTCAGGATTTCTCTTTTATTACCATAAGCTGTTATCTATCAGAATATTTTAAATCCAAAAGTTTCATAGTGCGTCTTACTGTCACATATCTACTCTTAGCTTGTATTCTTTAGTTATTCCTAAATTTTCCTGCCCTGTTATGAACTTACTGAACAATGAAAGCTTCATATGATTTTTCTCATAGAATCATTTTGAGAATCAAATATTGTACTGCCGGAAAGTCATCTCAGTTTCAGGTCATGCCTTGTCTTTGAGTGGAGTGAAGGATCCTTCCCTCGTTCCTTTGTGGTTCAAATGGAACTTGTAGACAGATAGCCAGGGAAAATGGAAAACACTTTAGTTGACAGAGCTTCAGCATATTAATGAATGAAGAAAAAACAACAAGAATTGATTACATTTCTCCAGGAACTGAAGCAGTGGGAATTAGCAGGATCCCCAGTATCTGTAGAAAAGGCAATAGAAATAATAATAATAAAAAAACTAAAGCAATACATTTGCATTAGCTATAAGGTTTTTGAAATATGTGGAAGGTAAGAAAGTCAGTATGGAAAAAACAGTATAGATTATGGCTGGTGCAAAATTGTTAGCATTCCATAAAATACAATTCATTGTCTACTTCATATCAAAATGGACTTTCTCTGGGGGAATATATATATGTGTGTGTGTGTGTGTGTGTGTCCTTTTGCTTTTGAAAGCACAGTATGTAAGGGAAACATTTTAATTTTAACTTCCCCTCCGTAGCAGTGACCCCTCAACCCTCTCCATTTTATAAATTATTGACAAAGCGTCAGGAAGATTCCAGTTGTGCAACTGCTAATTGGCCCCTCTGGTCATTTCTCAACAGCCCTGAAAAGTTCACTGGTTTCAGATAAAGTCTCTCCTAGAGTTGCAAGCTCAAACATTCTAAGAGTTTGAACAAGTTTGTGTTCTTTATTTGCTTTTTAAATACAGAACTTGGAGGCCAAGTTGTGGCAAAGAAGTACAAGGTTAAGATGTTTACAAGCCAAGGAAAATAAAAACATGAGAACTAGCATTTGTCTTTTACATAAAATTAAATGTCTAGTTTAGAACAAGAATAGAATTTAGCTAATTATTATTTTGGCTTTGCAACCATAGGATAGAAAATGAAGGTAAGGGCGGGGGTGAATAGCATAATAGTTATGCAGAAGATTCTCATGACTGAGACTCCATAGTCCCAGGTTCTGTCCCCCACATCACCATAAGTCAAAGCTGATTCTGCCAGAATCAAGAGACTGTGGGTAAATGAGTGAACTACAGTCTCAATGTGCTGGGCCATCGGTGTTGATTGCTTTTGACAATTCAGATTTTCGACATTGCCAATTTGAAACTAAAACTAAGTCTATCGGATACTGTCATCAGAAACCTAATATTATACCCTACAAGTTGGGGGAAAAAAATTCTCTTGTCATAAGAACAAATACATCTTCGCTTCTAAAAGTAAATAAATTATGTACTCATTGGATTCCCAAATTTTTTTAAAAGCTTAGAATTTCTCAAACCTTCTTCCATGTGGTAGATTTTCAGATAAGAGGAAACCAGAGGAGTAATTTTTAGGTAATTATTTGACTACAGTTTGGAATGAAGATGGAGTTTCTTTGATTGTTGAAACTCTATGTAAGAGTGTAAACACATCTGAAACTATGTTCAGAATGTATATCAATGATAAGCAGACACTATTCTTAATCCAGTTAAGAGTTTGAAATGAATTGTTAGGGAGTTAGCACAATGGTTACACTAAAACCTTTTATGCCTGGGGCTTTGAGTTCCCAGGTTCAACCCTGCCACCGCCATAAATCAGAGATGACCAGTGTTCCAGTAAAATAATAATAGTAATAAGAAAAAGAATATTACATTTTTTTAAATGGAGCATGAAAGAACAAATGGCCCAATTGTATTCTGGAACCCAAACTGTTACTTTGGAAGCTTCCCAACATACTAAATAGTTCCATACATTAATGTAACTACAAAACACAGTTTTTAATCAGTATAGAGTTTATTCTTAATTTTTTTTAATATTTATTTTAATGACAGAAAGGCAGAGGGAGGGAGGCAAAGAGAGGGAGAGGCCATCTCAGCTCTGGTTTATGGTGGTGCTGGGGTTTGAACCTGTGGCCTCAGAGCCTCAGGCATGAAAGTATTTTTGCAGAACCATTATGTTGTCTCCCAACCCTGTTTCTCTGTATTTATAAGCATGGGCTCATGAAGACCTCCCTCCCCACTCTCCTCTCCACTTAGTTCAACACTCTTAGTCCAACTCCTGGTAGTCTTTTGCATAACCGGAATACTATTTTCACAGCTTTATTCTTCATTTATTTGGTGTACAGATACATTGCTTACATTTCAGGGAATATGATGAACCCTTAATTTTTTTTATTAAAAAATAGGTTATGTTGTAAAATTGTAATTACTAGAAGCATTTAACTCCTTACCTACCTTGACATTTTCAAAAATTTTCCCAAGCTGAAACGTAAAGAAAGACACGGTCATATTTCCATAATTCCAGTAAAAATAAAATCTTCAGTGTCTCATTTACTCATTCATTAATTGAGTTTTTTTTTTTCTTCTTGTATCTGGTTTGACCCAAGTCTCACCTCCATGTCCAGGTAAGATTATATGTGGTTGACAACACTTTTCCTCAAAACTTGTGTGATCAGAAAGGAAGCGGGTAGGCAGAGGAACCGTTCGCCTGTTTATCTGTGCCTATCCTTACCTTCCTCCAGCATCCTTCCCGTGAAGTCTGGGCACGTGGTCAGGTGGACAAGTACCAGGGCCCCTGAACACAGGGCTCACTGTTCAAGTATTGTTTTGCTTTGCAACTCCTTCCCTCTGCAACACTCCTCCCACCCCACCCCCCAAAAAAAAGAATTTTGGTCCATACCCCCTGAGGGGGAAATATTAAAGAAAGATGACCAGAGGGTTCTGAACCCCAGTTCCACTGGGACCCGGAACTTTTGTATATAGGAACTTTTGTTTTTGCACCATCATTGAGAGGGAAGCGAATCTGGAGAACACCTAAGGAAATCAGGGACTGTTTCCCTTATCTGAGAGGGAAGAAGAAAAAGGAAGCACACCTGGAAGTTGTAATAGTCGTAGATGTGGCTTACAAAGGAAGTGAAGGTGGGGGCCTTAGACTTAAATAAAAATGGGCAACAGCTTCTGCATGGGGTCAGCCATGTTTGCCCCAAAGGCCCATGTACTGCTCCGGGAGGGGGAAGGGATTTTCAGCAAGGGAATAATAAAAATCACTAACTGGACTCATAAACACGCAAAAGAAGAAAAAAAAAGCCATGGGACATAGACTCAGTCGAGTACTACTGAGCAGTTAAAAATAAGACTAGAAGGCATCTTTGGGGACTAAATAGAAGGAACTGACCATGATTATGGTTAGTGAAGAGCAACTAGAGGGTGATTCCACTCTGAAGTAGGATGCAGAGAACTGGAACAGGAGCAAGACGGCTCATCTGGTGAAGCACACACTACAGTTCAAGGGTTCGAGCCCCTGGTCCCCACCTGCAGGGGGGAAAGCCTCACAAGTGGTCAGTCTCTCCCTCTCCTGCCCTTCTCAATCTCTCTGTTTGCATCCAATCATGAATAAAATCAAAATAACATAAAATTAAAAAAAGAGAAAATTGAAACACATGAACTTGAAAAGAAGAAAAGGAGATATAAATATAGATAGATATAGATATATATCCCATTATCGATGGTTTTGAGAGAACTATAGTGGTTATCCTGGGGGGGATGCACAGAACTTCCGGTGGTGGGATTAGTGTGAAATTATACCCCTCTTATCTGACAATCTTGCAAATTATTATTAAGTCACTAAAACAAATATGTATTTTAAAACAAGAAGAGCTATGGTCCCAGAGGTGGTGCAGCGGTAAAGTTTTGGACTCTCAAGCATGAGGTCCCGAGTTCGATCCCCGGCAGCACATGTGCCAGAGTGATGTCTGGTTCTTTCTCTCTCCTCCTGTCTTTCTCATTAGTAAATAAATGAAATCTTAAAAAAAAAAAAAAAAAGAGTTGATACAAAAGACATCTGAATCAGGGCATTCCTTTGTACGGGACTTTTACTTATTTTTTTAAGTTAAATGTATGCTTGTAAACAGACTCTGTATGGGGGTTTTTCTCTTTGTTTTGGTTTGGTTTTTTTTTTGCCTCTCGTTGGGGCTGAGGACCATCACTACAAATCCACCATTTCTGTCAGCCTTTTTTTCTTTTTTTACTTTTCACTTGATAGGACATAGTGAAATTGAGAGGGGAGGGGAAGAAAGAGAAAAGAGAAAGATAAGACACCTGAGGGCCCAGCGGTGGTGCGCTTGGTTAAGTTCACCCATTACAGTGAGCAAAGACCTGTGTGCAAGCCCCCCTCACCCGCAGGGGCAAAGCTTCATGAGTGGTGAAGCAGGGCTGCAGGTGTCTCTCTGTCTCTGTCTCTTTCCCTCTCTATCTCCCCCTCCCTTCTCAATTTCTCTCTGTCTCTATCTAATAAATACACTATTAAAGAGAGAGAGACACCTGCTTGTAAAGCAACCAGCCCCTGCAGGTGGGAACGGGAGCTTGAATTGGGATCCCTGAGTGGGTCCTTGTGCTTCACACTAAGTCTGCTTAACCCGGTGTGTCACTACCCAGCCCTGCTTGCAAATGTAATTACTCGCTAATAAGCAACTCCTGGAACTGAGCAGAAGTTAATCTCTCTCTCTCTCTCTCTCTCTCTCTCTGTCTCTCTTTTCTTTTCTTTTCCTTATGCCCTGGTTCAAGTCTTACTAGTAGAAAATGAAAATTGTTCAAGAATAATTAGCCAAGCCCAACTCTAATAATATCCCTACCTCTGGACGCAAGACAAAAATAAATAAACTAGTGCCTTCTATAAAACCTCATTGATTTCAGTAAAGTAAACATGGTCCCCCAAACAGAATTTGCTACAGAGCCTTCAGTAAGTCATGATCAAGTATTTGATTCTTTGTAGGTCAGATGATCTCTGCAGGGACTACTATTTCAGTGGAAAAAACAGCTATAATCAATACTTAAAGTCAATGGCTTTTTCCTCCTCCCTCTCCTTCTTCCCTTCCTCCTCCTCCCCACCTCCCTCCTCCTTCCTTCTTTCCCTTTCTTTTCCCCCTCCCCCTCCTCCCAGTCACTTGGGCTCAGCACACTAGGAATCCATCACTTCTGGTGGTCCTTTTTCGCTTTTTCTTTTCATGCAACAGGACAAAGAGAAATTGAGAGAGGAGGGGTAGTGAGGGGAAGAGAGAGATAGATGCCTGCAGATGTGCTTCACCACTTGTGAAGCTCCCCTGCTGCAGATGGAGAGCATGGACTCGAACCCAGGTCCTTGAGCAGGTCCTTGCTGGTAGTACTGTGAGCTTAACTGGGTGCGCCACTGCCCGGCCCCCATAAAATTTTATTTGTAAAAACGTGGGGAGCTTGGGATAGTTAACTAAATCCCACCCTACCTTTAAAAACAAACAAACAAACAAAAAACATGACAGACTGGTAGTTGACACACATTAATTAGGTAAAAGGGAGTTCAGTTGTTAATTATCACTAGTCATCACACATATTAAGTAAATAGAAAGGGCATCTAACAATGTGGTAAGGAAACAAATGAATCAAATGCCTTAAAAAATGCAGAGATAAGTCCCTCTCCTAGGAGAAAATATTTCTAGCTCTTTGGAGTATTGCACCAAAGTAAAGGACTTGGAGGGGGGAGGCCGTGTCCAGGTCCTGGAACATGATGGCAGAGGAGAACCTAGGTGGGGGATTAGAGTGTTCTGTGGAAAACAGAGAAATGTCACACAGGCACCAACTTCTGTATTTGACTGTTGACTATAAACCATTAATCCCCCAATAAAGGAAATGCACATAATATATATATTAGTGCTTTGGCATTGTTTAGGATTAACAATAAATTAGAAGTTTGAGATGCTGGTCAGTGAGTTTAGATACATTTGATGTATTCATGAAGGTCTGTGCTTTGCATAATGAAATGAAATGTTTGATTATTTGATTACCAGCCCAGATCCTGAGATGCTGGCTAAGGCGGTATTTATTTTTCATGTTATTCAAGTAGTTATAAAACTATAAGAAGATAAAGTTTGATAAAAAAACAATGGCAATTTTTTTTTGAGAAGTGGCATTTATATAGCATTCTTGGGCTGGATTCTCATGAAGCGTTCCAATTAACTTATAATTCGTTTTAATGACTTGTGTGCTTTAAGATACTAAGCTTAAAAGGTGCTACATTAGATTGTGATACTAATTAAAAATTGGAACCTGACCATGTCGCCAGTAATGTGTACATGCAAGGGAAATCTTAACCTTACAAATCCATACAGATCTATGATAAATTTTCAGCAATGTATGACCATCTAGAGGGATTCATCACTTAATGCTTAAACGTTGCTAATTGCTTGACAAGTTAATAATATTGGACGCGACACAAAGTTCAAATGGCTTTCTGTCTTGTCTTTACCAAAATCGTTAAGCAGCTAAATTAACAAACTAACTGCTAAAGCTGTTAACAATTTACAGAACAGAAGTTATGGCACAAAGAGAGATACAAGAGGGGCCGGTTTATGGTGCACCTGGTTGAGCGCACATGTTACAGTGCACAAGGACCAGGGTTCGAGCCCCCAGTCCCCACCCACAGGGGAAAAGTTTCACAAGTGGTGAAACGGGGCTTCAGGTGTCGCTCTGTCTTTCTTCCTCTCTATTTCCCCCTCCCCTCTCAATTTCTGACTGTCTCTATTCAATAAATAACAATAACACACACACACACAACCACAAAAATCATCTGGGAGATTCAACCAAATGTCTAGAACATGCATAAAACCAAATCTGGGATGCTTCCCTGGTGCAGGTTTTTTCCTTTTCCTCTTTTTTTAAAGACTTGGGGGGGGGGGGTTGGGCAGTGGTGCACTTGGTTAAATGCACATAGTACAAAGCTCAAGGACCCCTGGAAGAATCCCAGTTCAAACCCCTGGCTCCCCTCCTTCCGGGGGATCACTTCACAAGAGGTGAAACAGATCTACACGTGTCTTTCTGTCTCCCTCTCTCTTTCTTTCTCTCCTCTCTCAGTTTCTCTCTGTCTCTATCCAAAAAAAAAAAAATGGAAAGAAAATAAATGGCCTCCAGGAGCAGTGGATTTGTAGTGCCAGAACCAAGCCTCAGTGTTACCCCTGGAGGGAGAGAAACAGAGAGAGAGAGAGAGAGAGAGAGAGAGGACACATTGCCCACTTCTGGCATAGGATGGAGCAGGGGGATTGAACCTGGGACCTCTGGGGCCTCAGACATACAAGTCTGGCATACTACCTCTGTTCTATCTCACTGTCCTGTTCTTTATCTGAGAGAATGAAGAGAAGAGAGAGAACACACACATTATTAGCTCGGCTCCACCCTACATGAGGCTCCCCTTGTTGTCTGTGGTGCTCTGACCAGAGCCCAAGGCCTTGTTAATGGCAAGACAGGTCTCTCTAGCCAGTGAGTTAATTACCTGACTCTGGGTTTGACAAGAGGCATGAGCTGTTTAAATTCAAGTTTAATTAATCATTTAATTTAGAAAGAAGCACTCGTGTTTTCATTGCAATGCAGGCCTGGCCATGTAGAAACTGGAGATAGGGTAGGAGTAGACAGCAAAATGGTTATGCAAAGAGACTTTCATGCCTGAGGCTCTAAAGTCCCAGGTTCAATCAATCCCCTGTACCACCATAAACCAGAGCTGATCAGTGCTCTGGTTAATAGAAGAAAGAAAGAAAGAAAGAAAGAAAGAAAGAAAGAAAGAAAGAAAGAAAGAAAGAAAGAAAGAGAGAGAGAGAGAGAGAGAGAGAGAGGGAGGGAGGGAGGGAGGGAGGGAGGGAGGGAGGGAGGGAGGAAGGAAGGAAGGAAGGAAGGAAGGAAGGAAGGAAGGAAGGAAGGAAGAAAGAGAGGAAGGAGAGAGAGAGAAAGAGAGAGAGGGAGGGAGGGAAAGGAAGAAAGGGAGGGGCCAGGCGGTGGCGCACTTGGTTAAGCGCTTACATTATAGTGCAAGGATCCAGGTTCAAACTGTGGCTCCCACCTGCAGGGGGCAAGCTTCATGAGTGGTGAAGCAGGGCTGCAGGTCTCTCTCTTTCTCTCTCTCTACTCCTCTCAATTTCTCTCTGTCTCTATACAATAATAAATAAATAAAACATTTAAAAAATTAGAAAGAGAGGAAGAAAGGAACTGGACATAAAAAGCCTTCTGTCTCGTGCCCAAAAGGTGGTACTATGAACAAAGATATCAGACTCTGAACTCTCAAGCACCGAGGTCTGGAGTTCGATCCCTAGCACGGCGCACTCCAGCATGCTGCTCTGCTCCAGATGTCTTTCTCCCCTTCTCACATTTCCCGATGAATAAACAGATATTTTTAAGCCTCACATCTGTTTATTTTTTTATTTATTTTTTAATTTTTTATTTAAGAAAGGATTAATGAACAAAACCATAAGGTAGGAGGGGTACAACTCCACACAATTCCCACCACCCAATCTCCATATCCCACCCCCTCCCCCGATAGCTTTCCCATTCTCTAGCCCTCTGGGAGCATGGACCCAGGGTCATTGAGGGTTGCAGAAGGTAGACGGTCTGGCTTCTGTAATTGCTTCCCCGCTGAACATGGGCGTTGACTGGTCGGTCCATACTCCCAGTCTGCCTCTCTCTTTCCCTAGTAGGGTGTGTCTCTGGGGAAGCTGAGCTCCAGGACACATTGGTGGGGTCTCTCACATCTGTTTATTTTGATGTCATAAAATTCAAGGACTCCTGAGCTGTAGAATTGAGATCATCTAAAGACTGTGTAAACTATCTTCTCTAACCATTCTTATTTTTAGAAATACTTGAAATTACTTGTTACTTGTTTTTTTAAATTTTTTTAAATTTTATTTATTTTATTTATTTATTCCCTTTTGTTGCCCTTGTTGTTTTTTATTGTTGTAGTTATTATTGTTGTTGTCGTTGTTGGATAGGACAGAGAGAAATGGAGAGAGGAGGGGAAGACAGAGAGGAGGAGAGAAAGATAGACACCTGCAGACCTGCTTCACCACCTGTGAAGCGACTCCCCTGCAGGTGGGGAGCCGGGGTTCGAACCGGGATCCTTATGCCGGTCCTTGTGCTTTGCGCCACCTGCGCTTAACCCGCTGCGCTACAGCCCGACTCCCTTTGTTACTTGTTTTTATCTGGTTGGCTGGTTTTGGTTTTTTGCCATCACAGTTACCACTATGGCTCGGTGTCTGCACAAAGAATCAATCCACCACTCTGAGTGGCCATATTTCCCATTAAAAAAAATGTATTTTACTTTATAGGAGAGAGAGAAATGGAGAGGGGAGGGAGAAGTAAAGAGGGAAAGAGGTAGAGAGACACCTGCAGACCTGCTTCACCACTTGCTTGTGAAGCTTCCTCCCCCACTGCAGGTGGGGAGCGGGCTTTGAACAGGTGTCTCTGAGCACGGTAACGTGTGTTCCCAATCTGTTGAGCCATTGCCCAGACCTCCTGAAGTTATTTGTTAATGTGTGGCTTATGATTCCAGAAAAGTGGGCCCTGAATTTCTTCCCAAGGAAGCTACAGTCCTCAAATGTGTCAAGCCGACTTGGGAAAATCCCATTAGGGAGCAGGAGAAGTTTCCCACAAAGATTCTGAAGAGACATGAACAATTTCAAAGAGTCATGCAAATCCGTCACGCTGTGTGCCACTTAGCACATCTGACTAGCGCACAGATGAGTGCGGTTTAGTGCTCAGGCAGTGAGCAGGCTCTGTCAGAGCCGTTAAAAGCAGGAGGCTTCAGCAGTCAGAATGCTGACATTAGCGGCTTATAAAATGTGGACAGTTGTAACCATGAATTCGAGAAATGAGAAAGGCAGTCATTGCAGAAGCGAGCACAGAGGCGGCTGATGAGACTCCGATGTCTCTGATCCCCCCGGCATCCCCCCCCCACACACACACACACACTGTATCGTGCCATAGTTCTCCATTCTAACATTTAGGAGGTTCTTATTCCTGTCCTTTAAGAGATTTGCATGTTTAGAGTATCCTGATCCAGAAGCAGGCATGGCAGGCAGAGGTGTGAGTCACCCCAGACATGACAGCAAAAGGAGCCTGTCACTGTTTCTCTTCCCTATTACTACTCAGAAGTAGTAATACATGGAGTTATGACTGAGACAAGAAGGCGGAAACAACCATAGAAAAATGGACCCCCCCCAAAAAAAAAGTGTATGTCTAGATATAGAAATAGTTACAGGTATAAAGTCAGTCCATGTCTGTGACCCTGGGAGAGCTACTGCAGTTCCCAGTGGAGGCGCTGGGGGTGGGAGTGGGCGGGAACTCTGGCGGTAAGAATATTATGGAGTTATATACTACCTTATAATTTTGTAAATCAATATTAAAACATAAATAAAAAAACAGTAATAAGGGCACAGGCCTCTAAGTCAACATTAGATATATGTTAAGAAACCATTACTGACGTGACTTAGGATGGTTGTGATGGAACCAGGTGGTAAGACACCTGGTAGGGAACACAGGTGAGAGGATGCAGGTTCAAGGCCTTGGTCTCCACCTGGGCCTTTGAGAAAGGGAGGATCTTATGCAAAAAGTGGAGCAGAGCTACAAGTGTCTCTATTTCTCTCTCTCTCTCTCTCTCTCTCTCTCTCTTTCTGTTTCTTTGGGTTTTGTTTGTTTGTTTGTTTGTTTTGCCTCTAGGATTACCTCTGGGGCTAGATGCAGGCACTACATATCCACTACTTCTGGTGGCCATTCCCCCCCCCCTCATTTTATTGGATAGGATAGAGAGAAATTGAGAGAGGAGGGCAGATAGGGAGAGAAAACACTACAGGAACAATCACTTTATGTGACTCCTATAGAAGAAGCATTTAAACAGTGATTTTAAGAATCTGAAAATTTGTATTATAGCTAAAGTAGATATTCCAAATTGGGAGGAGGGTACATTTCTGTGGGTCATGTAAAATTCTAAGTTAAAAACTAGATTTGAGGAGGTGGTGGTGGTGATGGTGGTGCAACCAGTAAAGCACACAAGTCATCATATGGGGGACCCAGGTTCAAGCCCCTGGTCCCCACCGGCAAGGGAGAAGCTTCCTGTGTGGTGAAGCCTTACTGTGGGTATGTCTCTTTTCCTCTACCTGCTTCTAGCCCTTTCTCTCACCCGATTTCTCTCTGCCTCTGTCATAATTTTTTAAAAAATAGTGGGGGGAATTGCTGTCAGGAGCAGTGGATTCATTGTGTAGGCACTGAGCCCCAGCAATAACTCTAGAGGCAAAACAAAAATAGAAAGATACACCAGCATCTATGGAATGTATTTAATAAGCGAACATTCATGAATAAGGTTAAAATATACATGGCATATTCAAAACAACTTCCAACCAGTATGTGTGTATTAGTATTGTGAGCACATAGGCTTATGTCTTATTCTATTTGAAATAACATTCAGAACAGAAAGAAGTAAAAAGGTAAGAAATTATATACTAACAACAATCATTGGGAGAAGAACATTTTCAAATGTCTTCTGGAAGATTAAAAAAATGAAAAGTGGGGGGCTGGGCAGTGGTGCGTCTGGTTAAGTGTACCGTGTATGAAGTGCAAAGACCCAGGTTCGAGCCCCAGGCTCCCCACATGTGGTGCGTACATGTGGGGGGGGGGCATGTTTCATGAACGGTGAAGCAGGTCTGCAGGTGTCTCTCTTTCTCCCTCTCTGTCTCCCCCTCCTCTCTCAATTTCTCACTGTCCTAGCCAGTAAAATGGGGAAAATGGCCGCCAGGAGTAATGGATTTGTACTGAGGGCATCAAACTGCAACAATAACCCTGAAGACAAAATAAAATAAAATAAAATAAAATAAATACAAGACAAAACCTACAAGCACTCTCTGAAGGGAGGCTGGTCAGCCTCCTCTGCCCCTCGAGGAAGACGGGTCCTGAAGGAAAGCAGCCTAGAATGTTTCAGCTGTGACCATGGACTGTGAGCTCAGACTGACAGGGAGTCAGAGGCCACACAGGCCCCTGTGCTAAATAGAAATAGACATGGGCCCTGGGTCAGATCGATGGGGTAGACAGTTAATTGTATTTATAGACTTTTTTCAAGTTTGGGAGCTACTTTCTGCCCTAATTCAGTTTTCTAGCCCTATAAAACTCTGACACCGTCTCTCCAGGCAGTATTTTTTAGTTCACCTACATGTTAGCTGTCAAACTTGAGCAAAAATTACTAAAGTCAAGGGTCCGTAGGACCCATGTTTGTTTTCTTGGGAACACCCCAATGCTGGTAGTTTTCTCTTCAATTTCCTCATAGAAAATGGAGGCCGATAGCATAATGGTTATGCAAAGAGACGCTGATGCCTGAGGCTCTAAAGGCCCAGGTTCAACCCTCACCACCACAAGCCAGAGCTGAGCAGTGCTCTGGTGAAAAAAAAAAAAAAAAAAAAAAAAAAAAAAACCCAGACACGTTATTTTGTTATTTATCTTTAACTTCTAGATATTGGGGGTTATGACATGACATTTTAAAAATAACTTGAAGGGCTCCAGGAGATAGCTCTCCCCAATTATGATGAGACCTCACTGAGTACCAAACCTCAGGTTCAGGTCTTAAGAGACCCAAAGTCCATGCAGGGTGGGAGGGCAAGCCGATTAAATACATTCCATAGATGCTGGCGTATCTTTGTATTTTTGTTTTTATTTTGCCTCTACGGTGATTGCTGGAGCTCAGTGCCTACACAATGAAACACCTTCCCTCCACCCCCACCCCGCGCCACAAGTGGGGAGCCCGGGGTTCATACCTGACTCTTTGCACTTTATACACAGTACATTTAACCGGGTGTACCACTGCCCAGCCCCCCCCCCCCCCACTTTTCAGTTTTTTAACCTTCCAGAAGATATTTGAAAAATGTTCTTCCCGAGATAACGCAAGTAGAACCTGAACTGGAATTGGCGTATTGCACCAAAGTAAAAGACTCTGGGGTGGGTGGGTGGGGGGAATACAGGTCCAAGAAGGATGACAGAGGACCTAGTGGGGGTTGTATTGTTGTGTGGGAAACTGGGGAATGTGATGCATGTACAAACTCTTGTATTTACTGTCGAATGTAAAACATTAAATCCCCAAGAAAGTAATTTAAAAAAAAAAGAAAAAAGGAAATGTTCTCCCAGTGATTGCTATTGTTAGTATATAATTTCTTGCCTTTTAACTTCTTTCTATTCTGAATGTCCTTTCAAATAGAATAACTCATAAACCTATGCACTCAGTACTCTCCCTATACCAGGGAGCCCAGTTCAGCTTCCCCCCTCTCCACATCCCCTCTCAAGGGCACAAGTGTTTTTCCCAAGGGGCCCAGAGTCTGCGCAAGGTGGGAGGTCAGGCTGATAGGTCCCTGCTCAAAGCTCTCGCTCCTGCTCACGCCAAAATAGACGTCCTAGCTTCTTCCCACCCAAAGACCTCTAGTTTCATCTGCTCTATTTCTACTTTCAGGTTCCTGTCTATTAAACAAATTGTCCTGTTTTATTTCTGACCACCTTTCAACCACCAAGTTGCAGATACTACTATGATTTCAACCTGACTTCCCTGGGCGGACGACCTCACCAATGTGTCCTGGAACCTCATCTCCCCAGAACCCTGCCCCACTAGGGAAAGACAGAGACAGGTCGTCAACACCCATGTCCAATGGAGAAACAATTTCAGAAGCCAGAACTCCCACCTTCTGCTCCCCATAAAGAATTTTCGTCCATCCTCCCAGGGGAATAAAGAACAGGGACGTTTCCAGAGGAGACGATGGAGCACGGAACTCTGGTGGTGGGAACTGTGTGGAATCGTGCCTCTGTTATCTTACAGTTTTGTTCATCGTTATTAAATCACTAATAATTATTTTTTAAAAAATGAGAAGTGACTTGTGTTTGCAGAGCTGAGCTGTTTGCAAATGCAAATGGTGGACTGGCTTTGACTGTCTATACTCCAAGTTATCAGCAAGCACGGACGCAGGCATTCTTGTCCAAAGGGATGCCGTAACGTCTTTGCAAGGGTCTACGGCAGGGTAAGAGCCATGTTTGAGACCAAGCCAGTTGTGTTCTCAAATTTATTGACCCCCCCACACACCTCCCAAAAAGACACTTCCAAACTATCTTGAGTGGGGAGGCAGTCCAGCGGTGCACACAAGCTCACTGTCCCCGGTGCCGTTGTCTCATAGTTATTGAAGAAAAGATTGGTGCTGGGGGCTGGGCAGTGGTGCACCTGGTTGGGCACACATAACACTAAGGCAAGGACCAGGGTTTGAGTCCCTGCTTCCCCACCTGCAAGGGGATCTCTCTTTCTCTCCCTCTCTATGTCCCCCATCGTCTCTTAATTTCTCTCTGTCCTATCTAATAAAAATTAGAAAGAAAAAAAAAGGCCACTGAAAATGGGGGATTCATAGTGCTGGCACCAAGCCCCATGATAACCCTGGCAGGGAAAAAATAAAATAAAATCAGTGCTTAAAATATGAAAGAAGACAATGTGTATGACAACAATAGAGTCAAGTTAAATAGAGTAACATAAATGGGGGTGGGGGCGGAGAGAAAGAAAGTCTCCAGAGCCAACTGACACATTTCAAGGAACTTAAAAATAAATTAATGGGGGAGTTGGGAGGTAGCGCAGTGGGTTAAGTACACATGGCTCGAAGCGCAAGGACCTATATAAGGATCCGGGTTTGAGCTCCCCGCTCCCCACCTGCAGGGGAGTAGCTTCACAGGTGGTGAAGCAGGTCTGCAGGTGTCTTGTCTTTCTCTCCCCCTCTCTGCCTTTCCCTCCTCTCTCCATTTCTCTCTGTCCTGTCCAACAATGACACCATCAATAATAACTACAACAATAAAACAACAAGGGCCATAAAAAGGGAATAAATTTTTTAATTTAAATAAAAAAATAATAAAATAGGAGTCGGGTGGTAGTGTAGCGGGTTAAACGCACATGGCAGGAAGCTCAAGGACCAGCATAAGGATCCCGGTTTGAGCCCCCAGCTCCCCACCTGCAGGGGAGTCACTTCACAGGCGGTGAAGCAGGTCTGCAAGTATCTATCTTTCTCTCCCCCTCTGTCTTCCCCTCCTCTCTCCATTTCTCTCTGTCCTTTCCAACGACAGCAATAACAATAGTAATAACCACAACAATGATGGAAGAATAAGGGGGAAAAAGGTCTCCAGGGGCAGTGGTTTCGTGGTGTGGGCACCGAGCCCTGGCAATAACCCTGGGGGCAATAAAATAAAATAAAATAAAATAATAGGTTGCCGGGCAGTAGCACAGCGGGTTAAGTGCACGTAGCGCAAAGCTCAAGGACCAGTGTGAGGACCCCGGTTGGAGCCCTCGGCTCCCCACCTGCAGGGGAGTCGCTTCAGAAGGGGTGAAGCAAGTCTGTAGGTGTCTGTCTTTCTCTCCCCCTCTTTTCTCCTTTTCTCTCTGTCCTGTCCAACAACGAAGACATCAATAACAACAACAATAAAAAACAAGGGCAACAAAAAGGAAATAAATATTTTTAAAATCTTTAATAAATAAATAAGTTATCAGCAAGACATTTGAACAGCTATTACAGCCAGAAAATAAAAAGCAAATGAGCTAAGGAAGAAACTCCAGGCAGGAAAGAGCTAAGGAGATGATGAATGCCAAAAGGAACACACTCCATCAAGTGGGTTTAAGAAAGATAGTACGGAAATTGTTCATGAGAGCAAAGTAAAAATAGCTAAACAAAGTTATCAGAGAAAAGACAAGTCACAAAGATACTAGGCCTAGCAATTCGAATCCCTCACTAGGAAGAATCGCACAGAGAACAGATGGAAAGGAGAACAGGAAATGGTCAAAGAAATGAGGGACCTTGAAGGTGTTCAGCATCCAGCCACCTTGGGGAGAGGTGGAGCTGGGCCTCTGACAACAGCAATTCTGTAAAGTGACATTTCCTCAGTAACGTGACTTACTAAATGAGAAAGCCAAAGACTTGAATTTGACCCAGTTAAAGCTACCATTCTCTGTAGCCAGGGAGGTGACTGGGCAGTAGAGCAGATTCCTTGCCTGCCAGAGGCCCCAGGCTAGAGACCAGACATCACATATGACGGTACAATCCTCTTGGAGCTCTCTTACTCTCTCTCTCTTCCCATTCCTTTCATAAAATTAGAAAAAAAAAAAAAAGAGATATATATATATATATATATATATATATATATATATATATATATATATATATATGCCAGGGACTTCTGGGAGGCATGGCCATGGAATAACAGGGAATAGAATGGATCTCTCCCAAAACAACAAATATCTCCCACCTTCTGCACCCCTAAAAAGAATTTTGGTCCATACTCCAAGTAGGGAAGCAATGATGGGGGGAAGATAACCTCTGGACTCTTGATTCCATCAGGACCCAGAGAGAAGAGGAAAAAGCGAGGGACGTTTGGATGTAGTAATAGGTGTATGTTTGACTTAGGAATGGAGAGAAGATAGAACCATAGGAAAAAAATGGACAAATATATAGACAGATAATTGTAGAAATAATAGTTATCCCATCTTTGCAACATTGGGAGAACTGCTGTAGCTTCCAAAGGAGGGGTTGGGGGTCCAGAACTCTGGTGGCTGAGTTGTATCCCTGTTAACTTGTCATTTTGTAAATCAATATTAAATCACAAATTCAATTCTTTAAAAAAGCTACCAGCCTCAGAGGGAAATGACTAGTACAATGAATGTTAAGAAATACCCACAATACTAAAGATAAAAATAAAGTCTCTAGGGAGTCGGGTCGTAGCGCAGCAGGTTAAAATAAAATAAAATAAAATAAAATCTCTAAAAAAGTAAAGAGCAGGATTGATATCCAAAGCAAGGAAGAGGTGTCTGTACAAAGAAAGAAAGGTCAACTGGCAGGTTAGCTATTCGAGACTAATACGGGGCACTGCTTCCAAATCCTGTGGCAACCATGGTTTACTTCAACATTACATAACTAGCCAAATACCTCACTGGGGCTGGGTGGTAGCCCACCTGGCTGAGTGCACCTGTTACCAGGTGCAAGGACCTGGGTTCAAGTACTTGGCTCCTAATCGCAAGGGTGGTGGCGGGGAGCTTGCATGAGCTGTGAAGCTGGTTATAGGCGTCTCTCACTATCTCCCCATTCCCTCTCAATTTCTCTCTGTCTCTATGCAAATTGAGTTAATAAAGAAAATACAAATGGGGAGCCAGGTGGTGGCGCAGCGGGATAAGCGCACATGGTGGAAAGAGCACAGACCAATTTCAGGATCCCTGTTGGAGCTCCCGGCTCCCAACCTGCAGGGGAGTCGCTTCACAGGCGGTGAAGCAGGTCTGCAGGTGTCTGTCTTTCTCTCCCCCTCTGTCTTCTCCTCCTCTCTCCATTTCTCTCTGTCCTATCCAACGACAGCAACAACAATAATAATAGCCATAACAATGATGGAACAACAAGGACAACAAAAAGGGAAAAATATTTTTTAAAAGAACAGAAAAATAAAGCATAGCTTAAAACTCTTTAAAACATACAAAAAGAACTCATCCAAATCAATAGCAAAAAAGCAAATCGTTCTGTTTTAAAATAACATTGGCAGCGGAGTGGAGCAATAGCGCAGTGGGTTAAGCGCACATGGTGCAAAGTGCAAGGACTGGCGTAAGGATCCCGGTTCGAGCCCCCGGCTCCCCACCTGCAGGAGGTCGCTTGGCAAGCAGTGAAGCAGGTCTGCAGGTGTCTGTCTTTCTCTCCCCCTCTCTGTCTTCCCCTCCTCTTTCCATTTTCTCTCTGTCCTATCCAACAACAAGGACATCACATAACAACAGCAATAATAACTACAACAATAAAAAAAGGGCAACAAAAGGGAATAAATAAATAAATATTTTTTTAAATAAAGAAAAACAATTTTTTAAATTCGGCAGAAGGACTGAATCAAAGCACAAGGGTGTTAAAATTCTTGGAGGGGTGAGGGGTAGACAACCTGAGGTATAAGGGAACAACATCCTAAAGTTTGAAATCAGAGTCTCCTCCACTTCGCTTCCCTCCACTGCAAAGAAAACAAACCCCAAGTTGTAGAACGCTGCGAGGCTTTCTCTGAGTGATGAGGAAAATTAGTGTCTCTGTAGCATTTTTGCCTGGCCTCCTATGTTGCCACACTGCCATGTGATCAGCATCTTCCTTCCCTCCAAACCCTCCCTAGTTCCTAGATCAGAGTCTCCTTTTTCAATTGTCTCTGAGTTTTGCTCTCTTTCATGATTTCACCGTCTGGCTAGGACCGTAAAGATCCTAATCAAGTCGGCACATTACATGTGAGCCAAGAAAGCAAGAGCTTCAGAGAAATACTGATTGGTAATTCCAGGTTAAAGGGGTCGGGAGAAAAATCAGTGGAGAAAAGCCCAGCCTGTCCCTTGAATGGAGCACTGGGTCCTTTTTCCCTCTTCTCCTTCCCTCCCCTCAGCGGGCTCAGAAAATTGCCTTTTAGTGACACCTGGCGGGGTGGACCTGGCAGGAGGGTCTGTAGATTTGCGCCAGTTTCTGGGCTTCCTCTGTGGGCTCCTGAGTCAGCAGTCCGCAGGGCTTCTCACGGAGGCTGGGCCGGCTCAGGTTTGAAACAGTCCCCTTCTCCCTGAGGCGCTGGTTTCCAGCCTCCTCATCATTCCTCAGGGAGAATGACCTACATGCCAGCGGGACAAAGATCCAGAAATTTATAGAAGGTTCATTGTGAGCCTAAAGCCTCTAACTGCCAACACCAAATGAGGAGAGGGCCTGCCGTGCAGCAAAGCAGGAAGTCATTAAAATAATTAATCACCCAGCTGGGTTTTGAACTACTTTCCCACTAATTTAATGGAAAAGATTTATTACCTTTATGATAGACACTTGAGAGAAATCATTTTTATCCTCACCTAAAGAAGGATCTCGCTGTTTTTCTTACTGGGGAAATGATAACGTGTGGAATCAACGCTTTATCTTGGGCAAAGTGACACCAGAGAGAAAAGAAACTCAATTCTTAGTTTAAATTAGAGCAACATTAAGCAAAGAAATTGCTCCCCACCCCACCGCCGCCTTCCTATAACTAAAAATGTTCCAAAACTCAGTTTTTTGTTTCCGCCCTCAGCACATCTGTCTTCCCACACAGATAGGCTGTTTTTCTTGAATGAAGGTTTCAGAGCGAATTAAGACGTTAACATTTGGCATGGACATTATAATTTGAGTAACTATTCAGAACCAGCTTGAAACGGATGACTTACAGACCTTGTAGTTTCTTTGAGCTTCACTCACTCTGTCAGAAGCAGACAGTGTCCACGTTGCTTTTCCTGTCTTGCTTTGTGTTGACTGAGTCTAAACAAAGTTTAATGGAGCCCAAATGTGCTCACTCTCCACCCCTGGCCCTCCCCTTTTCCTATTGTTGACAGTTTTTGCTTTCTCTGATTTTCAGATTCCACTCGATTATTTTAATGCACAAATCTAGCTATAAAAGTAATTTAAAAGCATGAAGAAATTAAAAACAAACAAACAAAAATCTCAGCAATGATTGCATCAACCAAATTCAGCACCAATAATATGTCAGCACAGTTTTTTAAAAAATATTTTTACAAAGGGGCCAGGTGGTAGCGCAGCGGGTTAAGCGCACATAGCTTGAAGAGCAAGGACCCGCGTAAGGATCCCGGTTCGAGCCCCCAGCTCCCCACCTGCAGGGGAGTCGCTTCACTAACAGTGAAGCAGGTCTACAGGTGTCTATCTTTCTCTCCCCCTCTCTGTCTTCCCCTCCTCTCTCCATTTCTCTCTGTCCTATCCAACATCGACGACATCAATAATAATTACTACAGCAATAATAATAATAATAATAAGCCATGAAGCAGGTCTGCAGGTGTCCCGGGGGCTCGAACCGGGATCCTTATGCTGGTCCTTGCCTTTTGTGCTACCATCCCGCCCCCAGGCCACTGTTATTCTAAATATGGTTTTAAATGTGTGAATAATATGAAATCTTACATACTAGTCACAGTTGACAAAACATCACTTCTTATGTTGACATCATTTCCAACTAGTTAGTGTTGAACAACGGCACAAACACACACTCTGCCACTCACTTCCCCGATCTCCTCTGCACATAGCGCGACCCTGATTCAACTCTTGTTTTCTCCTTTACAGAGGGCACTGGAGGAGAGGGACTCAGGCTTCTTCCCTGGCTGGTGCCGCAGGGCTCAGAAAGCCCATTTCCACCTTTAACTTACACGTTTAATAAAACTGGGGAAGTGTGGTACAGTCACAGCAGGTCAAAGATGAGATCACGTTGGGGGCCAGACAGTGGCGCACCTTGTTGGTTGGGTGCACACGGTACAGGGCATGAGGATCTGGGTTCCAACCCTTGGTCCCCACCTGCAGAGGGAGAAGCTTCGCAAGTGGTGAAGCAGGGCTGCAGGCTTGTCTCCATCTCTCTCCCTCTCTCCCTCCCTCTGCCCTCTCGATTTCTGTCTCTATGCAACAAATACATTTAAAAAAAAAAAAAAAAAGATCAGATCATGTTAATTAAATGTAAAAAGCATCTTGAAGCACTTCATTGTCAGTCAAATACTATGTCGCCCTTGACTAATAGTCTGAAATCATGTTTTGGAAAGAAGACAAAAAACTATTTCAGAGAGATTATGAGCTGTGTGATATATGTTTCCAATAACTGACAACTAGAACTAGATAAATTCGGTTGTGACGGAACTTTTATGAATTTCTCCATGATGCATATGGTTAGGAATATCGTGTATCTACGTTTTGTTTTCTTTTTCTTTTCTTTTCTTTTCTTTTCTTTCTTTCTTTCTTTCTTTCTTTCTTTCTTTCTTTCTTTTTCCCCTAGTACTATCTTCTCTCAACAAAATAGAGCATTTGCCTGGGTCAAGGAGCAAGTCAACAATAATTTCTTTTAAGCTTATACGTGAAATCAGGACTTTTCTATGTCACTCTTATTCCACATTGGGAAGATTTCCTTTTATGAGTTACTGATACAGTTAAAAGTCTTAATTACTGATACAATACTTGCCACATACATTTATGGTCTCCTTGAGAAGCTCTGGGCTATATAGTATCTGTGATTGTTTTATATCTGTCTAGGGGGCTGTAAGTCCTTTGTAGACTCTGGGCTAGTCATTTCTTTAGTTTAAACTGGCTATGACATTCTCTGGTCACTTGCACTAGACCTTCATTCAATGACCAATCCCCACTTCATTATTCCCGTTATTACCCACTGATGATATTATCATGGCCCAAGACTACCCGTCATGAGTTAGAAGAATTTCATCCTCCAGTGCATATACTCACTTGTAACAGCTCTAGATTTCTTAATTTAAGTGATTCCAGGGGGGCTGGGCAGTAACATACTGGGCTAAGAGCACACAGTATGAAGAGCAAGGATCCCAGTTCAAGTCCCCGGCTCCCTACCTGCGGGGCGGGGGGGGGGGGTCGTTTCACATGCAGGTATCTATCTTTCTCTCCCCCTCTCTATCTTCCTCTCCCCTCTCAATTTCTCTCTGTCCTATCCAACAACAGCAGCAACAACAACAAAAATGTGGAAAATGGCCACAGGAGCGGTGGATTTGTAGTGCCAGCACCGAACCCCAGAGATAACCCTGGAGGCAAAAAAAAAAAAAGTGATCCCACATCCCTCCGCGTTCCATAAGCTCTCACCCCCCCCCCAACTAATGCTTTGAAGGGGTACAGAAGATGCCACAATCCTTAATTCAACCTTTGTATTGGAGAAGCAGAAGCATTCTACACCTGTGTTAAAATCTTCTGTCTTCTTGTAAACGACATGGCCTCACCAAAAGCCTGCGGAAAAGAAACATGTTAGCTGTCCAGACACCGAGTTCTGTGAAAGTCTTTCCCCAAGCATATCATTGCAGGCCTCGACATAATCAGCGAACACTTGACATGCACAGTGCAGGGGAAGAAAGCACATTGGAAGATGTGAAGGCTTCGGAGCCCATCCCCCTTGAGCTGCCCACAATAGCCCTGTCGTTTTGGTGTTGTCGCTGCTTTGCTGGAAGGCTGAGCTGTGGCCTGACTGTGGGGAGTTATTTCACAGCGGAAGTTGGTTGTCCTCTGGTTTCATCCTAAGGCCTTTTTCATTTCCAGATCTCTGATTTCTCACAGCTCTGCAACAAACCTAAGAATAGACAGTTGCTGTCCCAAGAGGACTGCTAGAATCTGACAATTGCTGTTGACAAATATATTAGAGCTGTATGAAATTGAAACTCATGCAAGGGAGGACAAGGAACAAGGGAGCTAGACAGATTGATGTGATCCAGTGAGGAGTGATTTCAGGATTCCAGTAGAAAGGACTCTTTGGTATCGATGTCTCCAATGGTAATAATTAATGAACAGAATAATAAAAAATAATTCATTATACAATCAAATAAGCTATTGTGAATTTCTACATGACACTGGAAGAAACCATAGGCCTTGCTATTTTGTACAGAGACAGAGAGACACCTGCAGCCCTGCTTCACCACCCGTGAAGCTTTCCTCCTGCAGGTGGGAACCAGGGGCTTGAACCCGGGTCCTTGTGCACTGTAATGTGAGTGCTTAACAAGATGCGCCCCAGCCTGGCCCCAGCCTTGGCATTTTCTTTGCAGGCAACTGTGATTCTCACAGTCTTCACTACACTGAGACATCATGGTCCCCTTGTGAAGCATTGTGATGGTCATTGTTTATGTCTGTCTGGGGTCTGTAAGTCCTTGATAGAACTTGAGCTAACCATTTTCGTATTTTTAATTTCTTTTTATTGCCACCAGGGTTATCACCAGGGCTTAGTGCATGTAGGATGTATCTGCCACTCTCAGTGGCCGTTATATTTTTATTACTTTTTTCTTTGTACTTGACGGGACACGGAGAAGTTGGAAGGGGGAGAGACAGAAAGGAAGAGAGACAGAGAGACACCTGCAGCACTGCTTCACCTCTCAGGAAATTCCCCCTCCCCTGTGGGAGTGAAAGCTTTGTTTTGCTTTGTTTTTGCCCCCTCCCCTTTGCAGAAACCAATCTTTTTAGAAGTCGTTGGACACTTGCACACTGATAAAAAGGAATATCTGAGCATGGAGTGAGGTGACCTGTCATGATCTGAGCAAAAGATGGTCAAATGAACAACCATCAAGTGGAAACCGTGTATGTGGTGCTGCGGGGAAGCGGGTCCCAAGAGGTGGTGCAAGGAGCAGGTCACTGGCTTGCTAACATACTCACCCGGGAGCCCTGTCACCCCCTGCTATAGCCTCAGTGACTCAGAGACGGTGGCCTGTGACTAGATGTCTAAAGGCGTAAAGGAAAAAAACAAAAGCTCAATTATAAATGACTCTTCAAGGGACATGGTTGATCATCACCTGCTGGAAGTGAACTTCTTGAGTGTTCTAGCCCTGGTCCAGAGTGAGTCGTTGGGGGAGGAAGAAAGACTCTTCCCATAGGAAGACCCTGATTTATCATTCTCTATGGAAATGGGCTCAAGCTGGGACCAGAATATGCAAGTGAGACAGGGTGCAGCTGTTACATCTCTGGGCTAAGTAAATGTGTCCTCAATGCCTACAACGACTGACCGGAGAGAACCACAGTTACATTGCTTGTGCAGCTATTGGCTGCCGTTGCGTTCAATCTCAGGAGAAGTCTTCCATGGGACCAACGATTGTTTTTCTCGTGGGTAAAATTTATCTGTTAAAGACACATGATCTTGTTGCTAGAATTATCATCGTATCTTTTTACATGAAACCACAGCAAGCTAGGTGTATAATATGTAACTGCCGTCTTTCTAAGAAAAGGTCAAGAGATACATACACACATGGGAGGGAAGGTCACGTGAAGAAATAGACAGGGATCAATGCAGGGATCATGTGTCCAATATTTGTTTATTGATTTATTTACTTATTGTAATTGCCTAAAAAAAAAGAGAGAGAGAACTGTTGAGCTCTGGCTTACAAAGGAGAAGGGGATTGAACCTCAGACTTCAGAGACTCAAGCATGAAAGTCTTTTGCTAAACCATTATGCTGTCTCCCCACTCATTATCAAGGAATTACAAGTCAAGGTATGACATGGATCAAACATCACATGGTAGAGGAGGCAAAGAAAGAATTTCCTCCCAAGGTCCTTTGCGAAGAGCAGGGAGCTACCAACCTCTTAATTTCAGATTTGTAGATTCCAAAACTGTGAGGGAGGTATGTCTATTGTTTCAAGTGGCCCCGCCCGCTGATTTATGACAGCAAGCGTAAGAAGCTACACCTCACAACTCTTTCTTTTTCCATTGTATAGGACAGAAATTCAGAGAGGAGGCAGAGATAGAGAGGAAGAAAGACACCTGCAGACCAGCTTCCCTGTCTGTGAGAAGTGCCCCCACTGCAGGTGGGGGAGCCGGGGCTCAAACCCAGATCCTTGCAAGGGTCCTTGAGCTTAGATCTATGTGCATCTCGGCCCACCCACCCCCACCCAGTAACTCTTCTTTGGGGTAACATTACTGATTTTCTAGTCAGCCTGTAATCCCCTTCCTTGAATAAACTTAGAGATCAGTCAGTAACAGGGGTTCTCAGAGAGTTAGCTCCAAGGTCATTTAGCTCATTCTGAGCAAATAACAACAACAAAAAAATCACTTTTCCCCATCTCTAATCAACATTGTTCTCCTTTTTAAAAACATCAGTCTTCTACCATCTCTTAAAAATAGTAACCTGTGGGAGTCACACAGTAGTACAGCAGATTAAGCGCACGTGGCGCAAAGCGCAAGGACCGGCATAAGGATCCCGGTTCGAGCCCCCGGCTCCCCACCTGCAGGGGAGTTGCTTCACAGGCTGTGAAGCAGGTCTGCAGGTGTCTGTCTTTCTCTCCCCTTTCTGTCTTCCCCTCCTCTCTTGATTTCTCTCTGTTCTGTACAACAACAACGACAGCAGCAACAACAATAAACAACAAGGGCAACAAAAGGGAATAAATAAATATAAAAAAATAATAACCCGTTTAGGCTGCAGCTCTCTCTCTTTCTCTCTCTGTCTCCTGCTCTCTCTCTCTCTCTCTCTCCCTCTCTCTCTCTCTCCTGACCCTCCTCTCAATTTCTCTCTGTGCTATCAAATAAAATAGAAAGAAAGGAATGGAAAGAATGACCAGTGGGAGCAGTGGATTCATAGTGCTGGCACCAAGCACCGGTGGCAACCCTGGTGGCGATAAAAGGAAGCGAAACTGGAACCCACCACAAATTGTCAGCTATGTTTTTGTAGTGTTGTTGAATTTGTCAATAAATGCCTTGTGGTCTGTAGTGATAATTTTTATGTGGCCTTCCTCGTTGACCCATTTTGTGTTTTTCCCACTTCCTTCTTACATTTTTGTCTGCATTGATTTCATTAAAACAACTCCAGGCTGGCCCCCCATATCCTCTTACTGACAGCTTTAGTGCGGGGAGAGACAAAAAGACACACCTGCAGCACTGCCTTCACTGCTTGAGAACATCCTCCTGTAGATGGGAACCGGGGATTTGAACTTGGGTACTTGTGCATTGTAACATGTGGCTCAGGCCCTTCAATAATGTTTGAATCAGGCTTTTCTCTTCTGTATCATTGCCACTGTTCTATTTCAGGCATTGCTAATACCATGCCTAAAACTACTATTGGATTAGTCTTCACTGGTGGTTACCCCCCTCTCTCTCTCTCGTACCTCACAGATAATTTTCTAGAATGTAAAAGTTTTATGCATGACATTTTTGTAAACATTATTTACTTTAGTTCCCATCATCTGAAGGTAAAATACAAACTCACAAATATTCACATCAGGAATCAACCACTTTCATTCTCAAACAACACAGTAGACAACAGAACAGGTCACCTCCCCACAGAAGATGCACACACAGTTCTAACAGCTTCTTCCTACCCAAACACCCCTTACTCTTCCATCCCATCTGCTGCGACTACTCTTCACAAATTCTGTTAATTTACACATGTTCTTGGACATCCAGTTCCAACAATGACTTTTTATTCCCTCCACCTGCCTCTCCATCTGTGTCAGCAGGTGTGGGGTGGTTTGCGGTTGATTCAAAGTGAAAATGGGACCAGAAATTCCCTTTATATCTGACACTGAGTCTGCGATTCGAGACACCCTGACATTACAGAGGTGATGACATACCAAAGCTTTCAGAGAGGACACACTTCTGTGCTTTGTTGATAAGGGATCTTAAATTAATAAACACATTTCATTAGACAATATATATATATATATTTTTTCACCAGAGCACTGTTCAGCTCTGGCTTATGGGGGTGTGGGGATTGAACGTGGGACTTTGGAGCTTCAGGTATGAGAGTCTCTTGTATAACCGTTATGCTATCTACCCATGCCCTGATTCAACAATGTTTGAATTTCTTCAGGTGTTGTAAGAATTTCAGGACTGTTAACTCACAAAGATTTTCAAATAAAATCCAAGTATCCTCTCTGGTCTGGTCTTTATACAAAATATTCAAGTCACAGAGCAGATCCCCACAGGAATCCCAATATATAGATATTCCTATAAAGAGTGTGTCTGTTGGGGACCGGGCGGTAGTGCAGCGGGTTAAGTGCACATGGCGCAAAGTGCGAGAAATGGCAGGAGGATCCTGGTTTGAGCCCCCAGCTCCCCACCTGCAGAGGGTTCACTTCACAAGCAGTGAAGCAGGTCTGCAGGTGTCTATCTTTCTCTCCCCGTCTCTGTCTTCCCCTCCTCTCTCAATTTCTCTCTGTCCTATCCAACAATTACAGCAATAACAACAACAATAAACAACAAAGGGCAACAAAAGGGGAAAAATAGCCTCCAGGAGCAGTGGACTTGTAGTGCAGGCACTGAACCAGTGATAACTGCAGAGACAAAAAAAAAAGTGTATCTGTGGCGGGGGAGGGGGATTTCCTGTGTTTCACTGTTCTGGGCTAACTCAGATAGAAAGAGGGAGAAAAAGACAGAGAAAGAGAGGGTTAAAATTAAAAACAAAAAACAAACAAACAAACAAAAACAGCATAGAGGCTTCCTCCAGTGTTTCTTCCAATGAAGAACCTAGGTCAGGCCCAGGACAAAGCAGGTGCACAATCTAGGTGAGCTATCTTATTGATCGCTATTAAAGTAAAACAACAACAGTAATAATAATAATTTTTTAAAAATCAACATTTCTCAGAGGTCTCAGAAAGTAAATAATTAAATGCAGCCTCATAGATATTAGTTTTCCTCTCTAATATACTGAAGGTGTCCAAACATAGCTCTCTTCCCCATCCCACTACCACCTTTTAATTCCACACACAGATAAAATTTCATCTAAGTGTAGAATTTCCTTTGTTAGCACTAAGGCTTTGTCTACTGCTTGTCACCTGCCCTGTCCACAAAGGGACGTGCTGTAACTCAAGTAGAAGCAGAAGGTTCTTTTATTGTTATAAACCAAACTGATTTAACCTGTGATCTCTAGAAAGGTGAGCTCAGTACTCTGAGGACTGTGCTCTCTGGAAAATTGCTAGGTTGCTCTTTTTTGTTGTTGTTGTCCTTCTTTCCTGTCACCCTAACTAGGGTTGGAATCCCTTACACGCCCAGAGCAATAATACTTATGCAACCACAGTTTTCTAGTGTGAATTAGGAGGCCAGATGAGGTCAGCGGAAGTGATCACTGCTTTTATATATAATGTCATTTTCGTGGCTGTGAACTTCTTTATCTGGGTTGCTGGGATTGGATTACTCATAGTTCTTTATTGTAATCAGCAGGGTGTTAATTTGATTTTTTTTTTTTAAATCCCCAAATTCTGTCATTTTCATGACTAGTTTCCTAGTGGAAAAATAAATGGAGAAAATAAATGAAACCTAAATATTTTAATCCTAAAAACCCACTATTTGGGGGTTCCTTTCGCTGTTGACATCCATTGAGGCATACCTGCTTTGTAGTAGAATAATCCAGGTCTTTTTTTGCAGAAGGTATGGAGTTCAGGATTCTAAGTCAGTCGCCAATTGTGCACAGGTTTGGAGAAGGACCTGATCACATCCCATTCCCTAGCCTAAATTAAACATACAGAAAATTCTTGTAGCAGATAAGTTATGACTGACACATAGAAATGCCTTAAACTGCCTTAGTGATAATATCGCTGACGAAAATTTGGGGTTTGTGTGAAAATGATTATCTTCTGTTTCAGTAAGTTTAACTCAACCATTTCTGTAATTTTCTGGGACAGATAAGCGTCTTCAATAGCTGTATTTATAAACTGGAGCACTGGAATAGGAAGAAAAAAATACCATTATCCGTAACTATTTCCTGAGAAGCCTGTTCACAAAGTTTTCCGTTATCCTCCTTCCAAAATGGTTATCATGGGGAGTCGGGCTGTAGCGCAGCAGGTTAAGCGCAGGTGGTGCAAAGCACAAGGACAGGCATAAGGATCCCGGTTCGAACCCTGGCTCCCCACCTGCAGGGGAGTCGCTTCATAGGCGGTGAAGCAGATCTGCAGGTGTCTATCTTTCTCTCCTCCTCTCTGTCTTCCCCTCCTCTCTCCATTTCTCTCTGTCCTATCCAACAATGACAACAACAATAATAACTACAACAATAAAACAACAAGGGCAGCAAAAGGGAATAAATAAGTAAAATTAAAAAAAAAATTTTAAAAATGGTTATCATGACTGTAAGTTTTAGTTCTAATCATCAGAATGACCTAGAAGTCATTTTTCAGTGATATAAGTCATTAAGACTTAGAGGAAAGGGACCCTGGGCAGTGGTCTACTGGGTTAAGCACACATAGTACCAAACACATGGACCCACACAAGGATCCAGGTTCAAACCCTCTGGTTCCCCACCTGATGGGAAGACATTTCACAAGCAGTGAAATGGTCTTCAGCTGTCTCTCTGTGTCCCCAAACCTCACAGTTTCTCTCTGTCCTAGCCAATAAAATGGAAAATGGCTGCCAGGAGTAGTGGGTTCGCAGTTCAGGTATTAACCCCAGTGATAACTCCAGAGGCAAAAAAATTTTTTAAAAAGGCTTGGAGGAAATACATACAAATCTTTAGCTGGAAATGATTATGAGGTTATTATCTTCAATACTGCAAATTTAAATTTTTTTATATCTTTTATTTATTTTCCCTTTTGTTGCCCTTGTTTTTTTATTGTTGTTGTTATTGATGTCATCATTGTTAGATAGGACAGAGAGAAATGGAGAGAGGAGGGGAAGACAGAGAGTTGGAGAGAAAGAGAGACACCTGCAGACCTGCTTCACCGCCTGTGAAGTGACTCCCCTGCAGATGGGGAGCTGGGGGTTCGAACTGGGATCTTTATGCCAGTCCTTGTACTTTACTCCACATGTGCTTAACCCACTGTGCTACCGCCTGACTCCCAATACTGCAAATTTAAAGGTAAGAAAAATTTTCACTTCTTTTAATAATTATTTTTATTTATTCATTGAATAGAGATAAATCAAAGAGGGGTGATAAAGAATAATAAACACTAATAATAGCAGACTACTGTTACATGGCACACACAAGGACAACCCTGGTGGTGAAAAATAAAATAAAAGTAATAAATGGAGACGAGGAAAATCCTGCCACGCCAGGGTGGTGAAGTGTACACTCATAAAACAAATGTACACATGTGTGTCCGTCAGCATCATGTAACATGTGCGCTCAACCAGATGCAACACCACCTGGCCAGAAAATGCTTTCTTAGGGGAATAAATGAGGCAGTTCTGGACAGTGATGCTGACGGACACAGAACTGTCCAGAACTGCCTCATTTATTCCCCTAAGAAAGCATCTTCTGGCCAGGTGGTGTCGCATCTGGTTGAGTGCACGTTACAGTGTGCAAGGATATGGGTTTGAGCCTCTGATACCCACCTGCAGGGGGAAAGCTTTGTGAGTGGTGAAGCAGGGCTACAGGTGTCTCTGTCTCTCTCCCTCATTATCTCCCCCTTCCCTCTCAATTTTTGGCTGTCTCTATTCAATAAATAAAGAGAATTAAAAAATAGTTTAAAAAAAGAATCTTCCTCGTCTCATTGTAACAACACATTCTTGTAAATTTCTGTCTGGCCTTTTCTTGCATTTTTCTCTCTTTCTTTTCTCCAGCATCCTCCCTTTCCCAATCCACAATGGTATCTCCTCTTAGTTTTTTAAGCAATGTTTCAAACTGGTACTGTGTTTCACCACTGTCATCCTGGTTATGAGAGGGAATTTTAAGTTCTAAAAAAAAAAAAAAACAACTTCAAAATTAATAATCTAAACAAAAAGGAAAACTTCTATTACAAAGTCAATGCCATTTTGAATTTTTTGCATATATTTCCATTTCAATCATGTTTATGCTTTTTTTTTGTTTGTTTCCAGTGCCTCAGCAATCAAGGCTGGCATTTGCAGAGGGAGAGGGAGAGAATGAGAGACACAGAGAGAGAGAGAGAGAGAGAGACAGAGAGAGAGAATGAGAGAGAGACCCCATGGCACAAAGCTTCCCCCAGCCTAGTAGGGCCCAGGCTCAAACCTGGGTTCTGGACATGGGAGCACGTGCACCCTCCCAGGTGAACTGTCTCACTGGATCTACAATTTTATTGAAGTGGACAAGTTGTTTATTTACCAGAAATTTCTACAGATAATCCATCACATCCCCTTATTATGGGATTTCTACGTTTACTCGGCAAGAAAACCTGGTGCAAATGTAGGAACCGACCAATAGGCCTTTGACACAATAGTAGACATGAGTTTTTCTTTCTTTTTTTTTTTTAATTTTAGAGAAAGCAAGAACCCAGGAAAAGATTGTATACTTACCTGGCAGTGGAGGTACCATGATCACGAAGGTGGTTTTCCCAGGGCGAGGCTTATCCATTACTCTCCAGATGTGCTGACCCCTGCGATTTCCCCAAATGTGGGAGACTCGACAGCATAATTTCTGGTAGTGGGGGACTGCATTTGTGCTCTCCCCTGGAAAAGAAAAGAAAAGAAAAGAGAAAAGAAAAGAAAAGAAGAGAAGAGATTGTTAGTTAAAATAACTTATTATGCTTTAGATCACCAGGGCATATGAGCTAAGGTATTTTTAGACTTATAATTAAACATGAGTTTCTCTTATCCCTCTTTTCATTATCCCAATCAAATCACCTCATGTGTAGTCTCTGATTATTCATTACAAAAATACTCATGGTTATGTACAGGTCAGTAAAGAGGATTCCGTACAGATGAATGGTTTCCCTGTTAAGTTTTCCTACTGCTACATAAATCTTCCAGACACTTGACCCAGACAGTTCACCGGCTGTTGTTTTCATGAGAAAGAGAGCTAGACTGTGTTCAGGGTAACTGTCCTGAGGATATCAACAACTTTCTATACATTATATGGTGTCCTGAGCAACTAGCCCTGTTTTCGTCGACTGTCTCTGTTAAGATGGTTCAGGGCTAGATTTCACTGGCCTCATGAAGTATTCACCTTTCTCTGTTCAGTTCTAGGATCCTGCACGTCAACTCATGACTCCATGAGGCTCCTGGTATGGTTTAAAAATAAACATGTCTCTGTTTCACTTCAGACTGTGCCCAGAGACGCCAGGCGTGGGATCTCAACCCTGCCGCTTCATTACTCTGCCAGCAAGTTGCAGATGTTAGCACGACGTCAACCTGACCTCCCTGGGCAGACTATCTCACCAATGTGCTATGGAACCTCACCTCTCCAGAGCTCTGCCCCACTAGGAGAAGAGAGAGACAGGCTGAGAGTGTGGATCCACCCGCCAATGCCCATGTCCAGCAGAGAAGCAACTACAGAAGCCAGAACTCCTACCTTTTGCTCCCCATCAAGAATTTTGGTCTGGACTGCCAGAAGGATAAAGAATAGGGAAGCTTCCAGTGGAGGGGATGGGATATGGAGTTCTGGTGGTGGGAACTGTGTGGAATTGTACCTCTCTTATCCTAAGTCTTGTCAATATTTCCATTTTATAAATAAAAAAACAAATAAAAATAATTGTCTCTATCTTAATAATGACAATGACAATAATAGTGAAGCCTATGTGCTTATATCACCCTTAAAAAAGAAAAAAAAAAAAGGGAATCTGGCAGTAGCACAGTGGGTTAAGTGCACGTGGTGCAAAATGTAAGGACCAGTGTAAGGATCCCAGATCCCAGTTTGAGCCCCTGACTCCCCACCTGCAGGGAAGTCGCTTCACAGGCTGTGAAGCAGGTCTGCATTGTTGTATGCTTTACATTGGTTTGGTCTAGCTCTCCCCCTGCCAGGAAAATTTGTTTAGTCCTGCTAGTTTCGCGGCCCGCTTGTCCCCGCCCCAAAGGACCCCGACAGAGTTCGAGACTTCTTGGCGCCGCCATGTGAGAAGGATGCAGGAGAGTTCTGTTTGGTTATTAGTTTGGGTTAGTTTATGAATTGTTGTTCATGAATAAAGAAATACGGCTTCTCAGCCCAGCCGCGTGTCTCTGGTCGTCTCTGTTACCTGCCCGTGAAGCCAGCCTGGATAAAACAACACTGCAGGTGTCTTGTCTTTCTCTCTCCCTCTCTGTCTTCCCCTCCTCCCTTCATTTCTCTCTGTCCTTTCTAACAACGATGTTATCAATAACAACTACAACAACAACAACAAAAAAAAAGGGCAATAAAAAGTAAAATAAATGAATTTTTTAAAAAAAAGTGTTGTTGGGCCAGCAGAATAGCTCCCTGGATAGCAGACTTGCTTTTTCATGAGCACCAGCCACGTGTGAGCCTGACCCACAGTGCACTGGAGGAAACCTCAGTGCTGTGGCACTTCTCTCTCCCCACGCCACCCCATACATATAATTGAAAAAAGTGGGCCCAAAGTAGTGAAACAGAACAAAACAAAACAGCATTGCTATCACCTGTGCCTTCATGAGTATTTTAATTTATAATTTTAAGAGCTCAGAAGAAAGAATTTAATATTGACCATACTGTGAGCTATGTGTGTTTAATATAATCTCACTCAAAATAGCTTGGTGTATATCATTAATTAAACATTTTAAAAATCCTATTCCTTTTTTAAAAACTTTTTATTTATAAAAAGGAAACACTGACTAAACCATAGGATAAGAGGGGTACAACTCCACACAATTCCCACCACCCAATCTCCATATCCCATCCCCTCCCCTGACAGCTTTCCCATTCTCTATCCCTCTGGGAGCATGGACCCAGGGTCATTGTGGGATGCAGAAGGTGGAAGGTCTGGCTGCTGTAATTGCTTCCCCGCTGAACATGGGTGTTGACAGGTGGATCCATACTCCCAGCCTGTCTCTCTCTTTCCCTAGTGGGGAAGGGCTCTGGGCAAGTGGAGCTCCAGGACACATTGGTGGGGTTGTCTGTCCTGGGAAGTCTAGTCAGCATCCTGCTAGCATCTGGAACCTGGTGGTTGACAAGAGAGTTAACATACAAAGCCAAATAAACTGTTGAACAATCATGGACCTAAAGGCTGGAATAGTGCAGGTGAAGAGTTGGGGGTCCTCCATCTTATAGATAGCTAGCAGGCATATTTTAGTCATGTTCCAAAGGGCTATACTAGTTTTTGTTTTTGTCCCCTCCCCCCGAGTCTGAAATCTGATATGCAGGTGAATCCAAGTTATTGTCTGGGGAGATGATGTCATGGATGGAAAAAGGCCCAGAAAGCTGGATCAGGGAAGAGAGTAGCTCCCAAATACGGGAAAGGGGTATACATATTATTGGCTGAAAAAAGTCCTATTCTTAAGAAGAACCTACATAAGTAGATACAAAGTATTTGTACTTAATGATTGATACCAGACTTTTTCGTTTTCCAGATAACTTTATGAGGAGAAATAATGATTTACAAAAACATTGTTGTTACATAAGTTCAGGGGTTTTTTCTTTGTTTGTTTTGTTTTGCCTCCAGTGTTATCGCTGGGGCTTGGTGCCAGCACTACAAATCCATTGCTCCTGTGGCTAATTTTTCCATTTTGTTAGATAGGACACAGAAATTGAGAGGGGAGGGGAAGATAGAGAAGGAGAGAGAAAGAAAGACACCTGCAGATTTGCTTCACAGCGTGTGAAGCAACCCCCCTACAGGTGGGAAGCTGGGGACTCGAACAGGGATCCTTGTGTTGGTCCTTGCATTTTATACTATGTGCACTTAACTCAGAGTACTACCACCCGGCCCCCATAAGTAGTTTCTTTTCTTTTTATTTACTTATTTTCCCTTTTGTTGCCCTTGTTGTTTTTTATTGTAGTTGTAGTTATTATTATTCTTGTTACTGAAGTCATCATTGTTGGATAGGACAGAGAGAAATAGAGAGAGGAGGGGAAGACAGAGAGGGGGAGAGAAAGACAGACACCTACAAACCTGCTTCACTGCCTGTAATGTGACTCCCCTGCAAGTGGGGAGCCGGGTGCTCGAACCGGGATCCTCATGCTGGTCCTTGCACTTTGCGCCATGTGCACTTAACCCGCTGCGCTACCGCCCGACTCCCCATAAGTATTTTCTTATCTCTCTGTGTTAGGTGTCTGGGCACCACCTCCACTACTAATTGCATGACACTATTGCTAGAAGTCATTCTCTGCATTACCATGTGCAAGGACCAGACCAGAGTTCAACCCCTGGTCCCCACCTGCCGGGGGATGGGGGGAAGAGTCAGGAGTGGTGAAGCAGGGTTACAGATTCACTCTCTGTCACTACAAAAATAAATGAATAAAAATGAAAAAAGACTTGCTCTACAATTGTGCATTTGGTGATGGGTTGCCTTTTTTTTTTTTTAACAATAACCTAACATTAGAAAAAGTCTGAATACCTATCAAGAGGACAGATAGATTACTATGTAGCTATATAATGAAATATCCCACAAGAACATACAAAAAAAACAGTTGCTACACAGACATCCATCTATCTCAGTGTCATGTACTGAGTAGAAAGTTAGGCAAAAAATGACATCTATCACATAATTGCATGTTTTAGAATTTTACAAATTGGAAAAAATGATATGTGATAAGAGTAATTAGAGTAATGATCAGCTAAGTAGGATGTGTAATCGACAGGAAGCTGTAAGAGGGAATTTGTAGGAAAGGGTGCAGATATAGTTACAAGGGCACACAGGCTATAAATATATACACACAACTGAAAATTAAGCCATCAGGTGGGAGACACAACATAATGGTTATGCAAAAAGACTCTCATGCCTGAAGCTTCCAAGTTCTAGGTTTAATCCTCTGCACCACCACAAGTCAGAGCTGAGCAGTGCTCTGGTCTGTTTTTCTGAATCTTCCTCTCTGTATCCCTCTCTCACTAAAATAAATTAAAGAAAATATATTTCAAAAGAAAATTAAACCACATACCTAAGAACTATAAGTTTTACTTCATATGAATATATAAATTGTCTCTGTGATAAAGATATAAAAAAAGATAAATTCCACTGCGTGGGCAGAAAGTTAAGTTGCCCTCAAAAAATCTGTTTTCGGGGGTCGGGCAGTGGCGCAGTGGGTTAAGCGCACGTGGCGCAAAGCGCAGGGACCGGTGTAAGGATCCCGGTTTGAGCCCCCGGCTCCCCACCTGCAGTGGAGTCGCTTCACAGGCAGTGAAGCAGGTCTGCAGGTGTCTGTCTTTCTCTCCCCCTCTCTCTCTGTCTTCCCCTCCTCTCTCCATTTCTCTCTGTCCTATCCAACAACAAAGCAACGTCAACGATGGCAATAATAACCGCAACGAGGCTGCAACAACTAGGGCAACAAAAAGGGGGAAAAATGGCCTCCAGGAGCGGTGGATTCATGGTGCAGGCACCGAGCCCAGCAATAACCCTGGAGGAACAACAACAAAAAAATCTGTTTTCCTATCAATGTTTCCTGTCTTCCAAGGGCATCATGAATCACCACGCATGATTCTCATGATCGCATAATTCTGTTAGACCTTATCTCTTTCTCCCTATTTTAATGGGTCACAAGTGTTCAACAACCAATTTTTCACTTTGTCTTAGAAAAATTATTTCAGGGAAAGGTTCACAAGCAATGGAGCAGGGCTGCAGGTGTCTCTCTTCTCTTTCCCTCATCCTCAATTTATCTCTGTTCTAACAAAACAAATAAAATAAAAAATTTTTAAAAAGCATTTTTAAAGAAAAATATACTCTTTTTAAAAGAGGAAAATGATTTCCTAGTTTAGGTCCTTAGTTTAATCTATGTTCATTACAGTCTTTTTTTTTTTTCTTTTCTTTTCTTTTCTTTTTTCTCTTTACCATTGTTCTTACGTTTTGCCACAGTTTACGTTTTTGGAGTATAACAATCTGAATATAACGCGTGTCTTCTCCAAAACTTTTAAAAACTCTTTATGGTTTAAGATGTAAAAAATCATAGTGCTTGGCACTCTGTTAATACAAAATATTGTTCAGAACTCCACTCTTTCATTACCAGTATTTTCCATTTTCACATGGGTACCCAATGTTATAGTCGTATGAATTTATTATTTCTCTACAGGATGCAGAAGGTGGAAGCTATGGCTTCTCTCAGTTTTGCTAATGTTTTATTTTCTCTCCACTTAAAAGACAGTACTATCTTGTTGGTATGCATGAGACCCCTTCTGTTTCATTTGGTTTAAATCCCCCCTGCTTAACACTATTCTATTTACATAACCACTTCATTCTATTTACATAACCGCTGTTAACAAGCACCTCCCTCCAGGGCATTGGTTCAATCCCCACTGTTTCATGATATGTTTTTGCTCCACCCCCCCCCTCCTTGTCACACCCTGATCCCTTCTTTGTCACACCCTGATTTTCACCAGTCACTTTTCTCTCCACCCTCTCTATGTCACATCCTGTTTCCACCCTACTTGGGAAGTATATATAAAGACAGCATTGTGAGTTTTAGAGTACTGTACTTTGAGTTTAACTTAGCTCGTCTTAGATTGTGCTGCGTCCTGCATGAATAAAGAGATACTGCCTACAGCTCAGCCATGAGTCCCTGGTCGTCTGTTACCCGCCCGTGAAGCCAGCCCGGCGAGAACAACATAACCCATCGAAAACAACACTATCTGTCTAATATCTGCTGTTCCACAGAGTACTGTGGAATTAATTACTAAAATAATTTGTATTAGTGATTTAATAATGTTTAACAAAATTTTAAGATAACAGGGGACTAATTTAATTTTTTATTGAATTAAGCTTATTTCTTATTTCAACTATCAGTTATTCTTGCTGAGATACACTGGCATACAGTTGGCCTCATGGGTCTGTGGAAGGCTTCTTTTTCAAAGAGCAAAGAGTAGCATGAAGCAAAGGGGATTTTATTTGCCTCCAGGGTGATCGCTGAGACTCGGTGCCTGCACTACGAATCCACTGCTCCTAGAGGCCATTTTTTCCATTCTGTTGTCGCCATTGTTGTTATTGCTGGATAGGACAGAGAGAAATCAAGAGAGGAGGGAGAGAAAGACAGACACCTGCAGACCTGCTTCACTGCTTGTAAAGTGACCCCCCTGCAGGTGGAGAGCCGGGGGCTGGAACCGGGATCCTTCCACCCGTCCTTGTGCTTTGCACTATGTGTGCTTAACCAGCTACTTTACTGCCTGGCCCCTGCATAGGGGATTTTTTCTTAATATTTTATTTTATTTATTTATTCCCTTTTGTTGCCCTTGTTGTTTTATTGTTGTAGTTATTATTGTTGTTGTCGTCGTTGTTGGATAGGACAGAGAGAAATGGAGAGAGATGGGGGAAGACAGAGAGTGGGAGAGAAAGACAGACACCTGCAGACCTGCTTCACCACCTGTGAAGCGACTCCCCTGCAGGTGGGGAGCCGGGGTTCGAACCGGGATCCTTATGCCGGTCCTTGTGCTTTGCGCCACCTGCGCTTAACCCGCTGCGCTAGAGCCCGACTCCCATAGGGGATTTTTATTAGGATATTTGCTAACACAGAGGAGGCCAAATGTGAATACACTGGCCAGAGAGGTACAGTGGGCAGAAGGCACAGAGTAGCCAGCTGTGAAGAGGGAGAGAAGACTCAGCGTTTATACAGGAAGTCTCAGAGCTGGACTATGGTGGTGTTTTTCATGTCCTGCCCTCATATTTGGTGTAACTATGACTAGAGCAGAAGAAAAGATGGGACTATGGGGAAAAAGTGGACAAATATAGACACACAGTGGTAGAAATAATAGTTAACCCATATCTGCAACCTTGAGAGAACAAATTTAGATTGTAAAGGAGGGAATGGGGATACAGAACTTTGGTTGTAGTGATGGTGTGGAATTATAGCCCTGTTACCTGGTAATTCTGTAAATCAATGTTAATTAAATTAAAAAATTAATTAAATTAAACAAAATACTCTTGCCTTGGTAGTTTCTAATTTGTAGGAGAAAACTGCCTTAACTTTTGAAAACTATCATGAAATTCTGATACTGGTTGAGGTTAATATGTAAGAGAATGTGTCAAGGTCAGAAGATAGCTCATCAGAAAGGCCTTCTGTCTTGTCACGTGAAGACCAGGGGTTCAAATTCCTCACCACATGGAAAGATCTCAGTAGCTGAGAAGTCCCAGTGCCATATGTTTTGTCCTCTCTTTCTTTGTCTCACTGCCTTTTTCTCTATAAATCTGAAACTTTGAAGAAGGAAAAGTTGGCTGGAGAGCATTGGCATATGTGTACAAAATAACAGCAAACAAACAAACAAATGAAATGATGTCAGTTACGAGATTTTTTTTTTTCACAGACCCAGAGAAAGAAAAAATTTAGCTAATGCTGCAACCAGAAACAGAGAAACATAGGCACAGTGCACAGTTTTAAATTGCAAAATTGTTAGTACCTGCATGGTTTGGGGGAAAATGATCACAAGGAGAAATATTTGTTTATTGTTTCTTCTCATACTGGCCTTACACTGAGGGTTTTATGTAATTTTAAAAAATGGTATATTAAAAATCTAGCCTTTCATGCAAGAATTCCCCAAGTGAATTTTTACTTAAAATTCTTTAATCACCAGGGAAGATCCTGAGTGTGGCAGTGTTTTTTTTTTTTTTTTCCAGTTCAGATAAACACTGATAAGATCAAAGCTTGCACAATAAATTATCTGTCTTACCATGCCTTGACTGAATCTCAGAATGAAATCTTGCAGCTTTTCTTTATTTTGGTTACATCTTTGATCTTTTTAAAATACAGACAAGTCTGGTTAGGGAAAGAACTAAAGGGAAAAGAAAAAGGCAAAAAGACACGCAAAAGAAATGGTTAACCGTTACTTTTGCTATAAAATGGGTTCAAGTTTAGGGGCTTGACCAGTGTCTGAGATAAACATGTCTGGTTTATGAAGACAGGTAGCTCTCTTGGTATTTAGTTTTGGCTGAGGCAAATACCTAACTTTATTTAAATTCTTGAAAAACCTCAGAAATGTAAGCACAGCAAGCGGTGCTTTTTTTTTGGACTCCTGCATTGGATTCTATGCAGAATCTCTGAAAGAGTCAGAGAAGAAAATAAAAGCCAATTTAAGTAATAGTTTAGTTTACAACTCAGGCATAAACATAACATTCTGTAATAGAGAGGTTAGTACTGTTAATTTTCTTTAATAATTGATAATTCCGTTTAACTTACTCTCCATTCCTTATGTCACCTTTATATTTGAAACTTGAGTTATGACTGAATAAAAGAATAAATCTATATCTATATATACACATTTAGTCTTTTTAAAAACTGTTTGTTTATTTATTCCCTTTTGTTGCCCTTGTTGTTTTTTACTGTTGTAGTTATTATTGTTGTTGTTATTGATGTCGTCATTGTTGGATAGGACAGAGAGAATTGGACAGAGGAGGGGAAGACAGAGTGGGGGAGAGAAAGACAGACACCTGCAGACCTGCTTCACCACTTGTGAAGGGCATAAGGGGCTCCAACTGGGATCCTTATGTCAGTCCTTGCACTTTGCACCACGTGCGCTTAACCCGCTGCGCTACCGCCTGACTCCCACATTTAGTCTTTTTAAGCATTTAGATTGCAATCATGCCATCTTTAAAATTACTGATGATCAGCATATGATCAATTCAACTAGCTTTCTTTTCCAAAGCAAAGGAATAAAAGGCCACAGAGATAAGATAGAGAAGCAGAGAGCGCTGGGCAATAGCGCAGCGGGTTAAGCACACGTGGCGCAAAGTGCAAGGGCGGCTTAAGGATCCCGGTTGGAGCCCCCAGCTCCCTGCGTGGAGGGGAGTCGCTTCACAGGTGGTGATGCATGTCTACAGGTCTCTCTTTCTCTCCCCCTCTCTGTCTTCCCCTCTCTCTCTCTCTCTCGATTTTTCTCTGTCCTATCCAACAACAATGACAACAATAACAACTACAACAGAGGGCAACAAAATGGGAAAAAACGGCCTTCCAGAAGCAATGGAGGCACTGAGCCCCAGCAATAACCCTGGAGGCAAAAAATTTAAAAAATAATTAGAAAATATAATAAAAATACAGAAAGACAGAGAGAGAGAGAACCGACAGCAGGAAAACATCCTTCTGTGCAGTGGTGGTCAGGCGTATCCACATTAATTCAAGCCTTTCCCTTGATTTCAGAGACTAACTCATTGCTGCTCTGCTGGCATTCTACCTCAGGAGCTCTCTGATTAATGCTGACTTGGAATGTTGACAAAAAGTATTTCTAGGCCTCTCCCACAGTCTGAAAGCTTTACATCTCTTCATGAAAACCTACTACAAATGCTACCATGAGACACGTGTGCAGCCACAGGACTACACATGGTATTGTAAGCTTTCACCCTCAAGATCAACTTAGTTATTGTTCACAGTGGAGACTAGGGGTGCATTTTAGACAGGAGACATCTTTAGGGAAGTCACAATAAAAAAAAAAAGGTCATAGTTGCCGGGCTAGCATTGTGGGCGGGAGAGAGGATCCAGGGACTTGGGGGCATGATAATGCAAATCTTTATTAATGCGGGAAGCAGAGTGGGCATGAGCACATGAGCAAAGCTGGTTAGGCCACGTCGTGCCAAACCACAATGGCTGCCTCCCACTCTGTACACCATTCCTTCTCCAGGTCTAGACATGGGAGAGAAAACAGAGCAAAACCAGGAACAGAAGTGGGTTTTATGGGATAATACCGGAAGTGGCAAGTCGGAAACAGAAATGGCTAGGAGAGGGAATGGGGAGAGGCAAAAGGCATGCTGGGAAGGTGGAAGCATCCTTAGCAATTGTTGCGATGGTTTTAACTGGCAGGAATTAGCAATACCCTGAGGGGATAACGTGGTGGGGAGACCTTTAGTCATTTCTAAGGCAAAGCAGAAGATTGGTATGTAAATAATAATACTTGCATGGAAATATGGTGGTTTGTAGGCCCTGCCAATGTTCAACCACGTCTGTACAATTTCCCAACAATAGTTATACACCCTGAGGAAAGCAAGAGGAAAAGAGTGGAGTACATTCTCTGTCAGGACATGATATCATGTTCCCTCCCCCTTGTAAGACAGAGACAGAGAGGCAGAAAGGCAGAGAGAGGATGAAAGTGTGGGGTCAGGTGGTGGTGCGCCTGGTTGAGCGCACATATTACAATGCGCCAAGACCCAGGTTCGAGGCCCGGGTCCCCACCTTCAGGGGAAAGTTTCACAAGTGGTGAAGCAGGGTTGTAGGTATCTCTCTGTTGTTCTCTGTCTCCCCTTTCTCTATCAATTTCTGGCTGTTTCTATCAAATAAATAAAGATATAAGAGAGAGAGGATGGAAGGAAGGAAGGAAGGAAGGAAGGAAGGAAGGAAGGAAGGAAGGAAGGAAGGAGAAGAAAGAAGCCACACTATCCAAGTGAACTATTTCATCTGCTGTGGGATATGCTGTTTCAGTATTTTGTCTGTGGTCTGTGTGCTGCCCCAAACTACTCATGGACATAATCACCTGGTCTTAACAACCCTGGTGATACCTCAATTTTCTCAACTCTTCTTTAAGCAAGAGAAGGAATAAGGACATTCAGCAATTAATAAAGCATATTTATACAGGCAGAGGACAGCTTTCTTTTATTATTCCATTCTTTAAAAATATATCTGGTTATTTAATTGTTTTGTATAGATACAGAGAAACATTGGAAGAGAAGGGGGGGAAACTGAAGGGGAAAAAAGAGAGAGAGGGAGAGGCCTACAGCACTATTTCACTGTTTGTGAGCTTATCCCCACAGGTGGGGACTGGAGACTTAAACCCAGATCTTCACACACTGGAACATGTGCACAGTTGAGAGTACACCCCCACCTACCCCCTAGAGTCTAGTTTTCCAAAAGGTTGATGATAGAACTCTCTAACCCCACACCACCATATGTCAGAGTTGAGCAGCGCTCTGGTAAAAATAAATAAATACTTGTTCTTTTGGGGGATGGATGGTGGTGCACCTCATTGAATGCATGTTACAATGCAGAAGGACCTGGGTTCAAGCCCCCAATCCTCACCAGCAGGAGGAAAGCTTTGTGAGTAGTGAAGCAGTGCTGCAGGTGTCTTTCTCTCTCTCTTTCTCCCCCTTCTTCTTGATTTCTGGCTGTCTATAAAATAATAAAGAAAATGAAGTATATATAAAAGAAAATTATATATATATAATCTGTGGTTAGTGGTCTGGGGGGTGGTGCCATGGATAAAGCCTTAGACTTTAAGCATGAGGTTGTGAGTTCAATCCCCGCAGCACATGTACCAGAAATATGTGGCTAGAGGCCAACACATACCTCCTGAACTAGGAAGGGTGGGTACCTTGCCATCTACCGGTACAGGTTTGAGCCCAGACACCACAAGCGAGGAACACAATGCCAGAAAACTCAGGTGCTGTGATGCGTCTCCCTCTATTGCACTCTGTGTGATGTCAAAAGGATGAAAAGTCAACCTAGGAGTGGTGAGATCACACACTCGCAAGGCCACTCAGGACAAAGACATAGACTGTCCAATAGGTATGTGGATATGTATGTATTTGTGTGTATGTGATATGTACTTAAATATATAAACACGCACATCCACACACCTATAATATGGAGATCTATATACACTGCAAACATTCACATACAATTTCACGTACAGTCTCTTTCCACAGTCTTTAAACTGAAAGCAACTAGAAGCAACGATATCTCCTAGAAAAACAAGCAACCAAATCTTGGCTTCTAGCATCAGCGGTCCGGTGAAAGGAACTAGACCTCCCTGAGAAAAGACTGACTCAGGTAGAACAGAAAACATCCCTGACAGCCTAGGGAGAAACAAACAAGCAGAGTCTTTTCAAATCCATGACTGGAACAAGTTGACCAAGGAACTAAATCAGTAATATTGGGTGACAATTCAATTCAAAGTGGAAAAATATCTATATGTTGACATTGAGATAAACAATTTTTTTAAAAAAATAGACCTGGTGACTATTAGTTGATGGGTGCTGAGATAAAGAAAGGGAAAACTAAAGAAGATAAATTCCAGAGAAGAATAGAAAATTGAGGAATGGTCAAGCTCCCGGCTCCCCACCTGCAGGGGAGTCGCTTCACAGGCGGTGAAGCAGGTCTGCAGGTGTCTGTCTTTCTCTCCCCCTCTCTGTCTTCCCTTCCTTCTCTCGATTTCTCTCTGTCCTATCTAACAGCAGCAGCAACAACAACAACAATGGAAAAAAAAGATGGCTTTCAGGAGCAGTGGATTCATAGTGCAGGCACCGAGCCCCAGGGATAACCCTGAAGGCAAAAAAAAAAAAAAAAAAAGTTGAAGAATGCTAGAAGACTGAATATGAATATACACATACACAGAGTAAAATTCAGGCAAAAAAAAAGTATTGAGGTGTTGGCAAGAGACATTCTGATAAATAGATAAGCAGGAATTTTCAGAACTTTATATATATTACATTTATAGACTGAAATCAAAATATTCCACCAAGATGACTGATCTTAACAGGCATTCTCTTCTGAATACATATGTAAAATTCAAAACAGTAGGTTACATTGTATTTAAAGTTCTCTCATGGGTCTGTGAAATCCTGCATTTCCTCACTTAACATTTACCTCCTAGGATCACGTAACCTATGCTATGATTTCATCAGGCATTGTTTCTTTTCGCTGAAGCAATGATTAATATATGACTTTCCCAAACTGTCTTCTGAGAGTCTAATATAAAAGATGACAACTTTTCCCAGTGAAGTCTAGAGGAAACAGGAAATCTCAATGATATCATTCAAGTTGTGCAAAGAATAACTAAATTTTTACAGGGATTATGTCACCGAATATTTGACAATGATGAGAAAAATACAAAATCTGGCATACTTAGACGGAGCAATTGCTACCTACTTTCAATCATCTTTCAAGATCACTAGTCCAATTTCAATATTGCTTGGGGTGGGGGTGGGGGTAGGGGAATCTGCCCCAAACTATACAGTCTGTATTTAAAAATTTGGATGTGGGATCCAGGCAGTAGCACAGCGGGTTAACCGTAGGTGGCGCAAAGTGCAAGGACCGGCGTAAGGATCCCGGTTCCAGCTCACAGCTCCCTACTTGCAGGGGAGTTGCTTCGCAGGCTGTGAAGCAGGTCTGCAGGTGTCTGTCTTTCTCTCCTCCTCTCTGTCCTCCCCTCCTCTCTCCATTTCTCTCTGTCCTACCCAACAAGGATAACAACAATAATAACTACAACAATAAAACAACAAGGGCAACAAAAGGGGATAAATAAATATTTTTTAAAAAGACTTTAAAAAATTTTAGATGCATGTATGTCGGATTCCAAAGTCATTATTACTGGGGGCTGGGTAGTGGCACACACCACCATTCCTAAGGATCCTAGTTCAAGCCCCCAGTCCCCACTCGCTGGGGAGGAAGCTTCACAGAGTTGAAGCAAGGTTGCAGATGTCTCTCTTTCCCCTTCCCCTCTTTAACTCCTTCCTCACCTCTCAATTCCTGTCTCTTCTGTCAAAGAAAATAAAGGGAAAAAAAGAGAGAAAAGAAAAAAAAAGAAAAAAAGAAAATGGCCATGAGGGGCAGTGAATTCCTTGTGTAGCAACAACCCTTATGGCAATTTAGAAAACAAAATCATGGGAGGCCAGGTGGTGATGCACCTGGTTGAGCGCTCATGTTACAATGCACAAGGACCCAGGTTCAAGGCCCCAGTCCCCACCTGCAAGGGGAAAGCTTTGCGAGTGGTGAAGCAGGGCTGCCGGTGTCTTTCTATCTCTCTGCCTCTCTATCTCCCCCTTCCCTCGTGATTTCTGATTGTCTCTATCCAATAAATAAAGATCTTTAAAAAATTGTAAAAAAAAGTTTACTGAAGGACATCTAGGGTAAAAACAAATAGGTTGGGGTATGGGGTCAGGCAGTAGCACAGCGGGTTAAGCGCACATGGTGCAAAGCACAAGGACTGGAGGAAGGATCCTGGTTCGAGCCCCCGGCTCCCCACCTGCAGGGGAGTCGCCTCACAGGCGGTGAAGCAGGTCTGCAGGTGTCTGTCTTTCTCTCCCCCTCTCTCTCTGTCTTCCCCTCCTCTCTCCATGTCTCTCTGTCCTATCCAACAACGAGCGACATCAACAATAATAATAATAACCACAACAAGGCTACAACCACAAGGGCAACAAAAGGGGGAAAAATGGCCTCCAGGAGAGGTGGACTCATGGTGCAGGTACTGAGCCCCAGAAATAACCCTGGAGGCAAAAAAAAAAAATAGGTTGGAGTAAAAAAAAGGTTGAGAAAGGGAATGTTTTGCAGACTCTTATGGACAGAAAAGAGGTGGTGTTGCTGTATCAATAAGTTACTGTAAACCATTTACTCCTCCCCCCCATAAAATGGGGGGAAAGAAAACTGTGGTAAAGTAAGCAAGGTGGAATAATACTCAGCTATTAAATTTTGTTATTAAAATGTTCTTAATTAAAGGGCCTGGGTAGTGGCATACCTGATTAAGTACACGTTACCATACACAAGGACCCAGGGTCAAGCCCTCCGTTCCCACCTACAGGGTGGAAGCTTCATAAGTGGTGAAGCAGGTCTACAGGTGTCTCTCTGTCTTTCCCTCCTCTCTCTCGATTTCTCTCTGTCCTATCCAACAACATCAATGGCAACAATAACGACAAAAAGGGTAACAAAATAGGGGAAAAAATGTCCTCCGGGAGCAGTGGCACCGAGCTCCAGCATTAACCCGGGAGATGAAAAAAAGAAGAAAAGAAAAGAAAAATAACTTGGTTTGTCATAGTGACAATGGGACATTAACTCACTAAGCAAGACTTGGTTGAAATTCATACTTTATATCATGTACTGGTTTCCAAGCTGGAGGCTTACCAGCTCACAGAACTCAATTCCTGGTCTCATTAAGTCTCTGTTTTGTTAGTGGATAAAGACAGAGAAATTAAGAGGGGAGGGAGGGATAAAGAGGGAGTAAGACAGAAAGATACCTGCAACCCTGCTTCATCACATGTGAGAAGCAATTACAGAAGCCAGACTTTCCACCTTCTGCACCCCATAAAGAATTTTGGTCCATGCTCCCAGAGGGGGTAAAGACTAGGGAAGCTTCCAATGGAGAGGATGGGACACGGAACTCTGGTGGTGGGAACTGTGTGCAATTGTACCCCTGTTATCTTACAATCTTGATCATCATTATTAAATCACTAATAACTTTTTACCAGTCCATCTTCTAGTTATCTGCTGTACACCGGATGCTATATGAGTTTTGTCATTGAATCATGTGTCATAATAATGGCTATGTAAACCATTTCTTGTATTCATTCGAAGACATTTTTTTCCAGTTTTACTCTGAATCCTGCATTGCAGGTTAAAAATAGTTCTATTCTCGTAGGCTCTGTAAGCCATTCACTAGATATCTGTATTCACCTTTGAGATACCACTTACAATAAGTTGAATATAACTAGCAGATGAGAAGGACTACAGAATGTCAAAGCCCCTTCTTGTTCAAAATGCCAGGTTTTGCTGGACCCCCAAGTAAAAACCATACATATTTTTCAAAATTTCTCCTGACTTATTTCGTCCCTTCCTCCCTCGTACGCCAATACATTTTTCTTAATAGTATAAATGACCAGTACCCTTCACAGTTATGAGAATGCCCACATCTAAAGTACATCATGTTTCCAAGGGAGCTGGTTCATAAATGAAATTGTCCACCACATCAAAGTATAACCTAAAGGTTCAAGCAGAAATGAGTAAGTTTAAATCATTTACTCATTGTAAGATTAGGAAAAATATTACTTCCTTACTTGCAAACATTTTTTGTCTAAATGACTTTTTCTTTTAACTTTAGAACTTTACTGAGCAATGGTATAGAGTATAGTTTTCTTTTTTTTTTTTTTCCCATCATCAGAGTTCTATGTCCCGGTCCCTACCTAAATGACTGATTTTGCAGTTAAGAAGTGAATATTGTCAAATGAAGAATGTTGGAGAAGGTTAAAAAACTCAACTTGCCTTTCTTGTTTTGGCAAATGTTGAGTGATTTCTCTAGGCTTGTCTAAAATTACAAGCATTCCAGTGTTCTAGTTGGAGGAAAAAAAAAGGACTATATTAAAATAAGAGCAAGTTCAAGGTTATAGATACTTAAGCAGTTACAAACATTTCCCATACAATTTGAGAAAGAGAGCAGTCTCCAATGCAGTGTGTGAAAGAAATCTTTTTTTTTTTTTCTTGCCACAAGTATCTCTTGGCTCTAAGGTTGCTCAGCTGCAAAGTAGAATGTTTCAGTTTGTGAGTGCATTGGACACAAAGCCTCCCCAGGTCTCTCATTCCTACTGCACTTGGATTATGATGCCCACAGTGTGTAATTCTTTCCCTTACTCATAAACAGCCTTCTTCAAGGAAATCAAGGCCTGACAAAGTTGGGAGTGCAATGCCTTCAACTAAGGTTGACGAGTCCAAATAGAGCCTCCCTTCAGTGTAAGCTCCAGGGCCCGCACTGCATTTCAGTCACAGGAATGATGGTAAAAGGGACTAATTAAAAGTCCAATGAATGTGCCAGGGTTAAAATCACACTCTATTCATTAACAGCCGTTTACCTAAGGATATTTCCAAAGAATTCTTTCCATGTCTGAAGAGAACAAAAGGGGGGGGGGGGAAAGATGAAGAAAAAGAAAAGAAAGGAATGAGTGGGGGAGGAAGGAGTTGAGAGAGCCATTGATAAATATTTTATATGCAAGTGTAAGTTTTTTTTTAATCGTTGATATCATCACTCAAGTAGTCCAACTGTAAGTAGAATTCCATTTTTTTTTTCAATCAGGGGTGTATGGAGTGTGTATGAGTGTGTGAATGTGCTTTAGAGGGGTGGGTGGATATCCTCTCTGAATCTAAAGAGTAGAAAAAGAAATAGGAGGGAAAAAATCAGAGCCATTTTGTTAATTGTCTTTTTCCTGCTGTTTCCATGGTAATCCTGGCTGCCAGACTTCTCTGCAGAGTGACAGTCCAACAATTCACACACTACACCCTTTCAAACACAATGAATGGCCCCTGAAAGGGGCCGACCAGGCACCATTCAGGAAACATGTGATATCTGCTCAATGCACTACCTTTCATCCACATTTTCCAAATTGCAGTTAATTTAATTCTAAACAAATGACTAAGGGGTCCAAATGAGGATTAGAAGGAAAAGAACATCTTGAGCTCTGATGGGGAGGGTTTGTGTGAGGAACAATACAGCACTTTCTTCTGTTGCCAAGAAGGCTTGGTGCAAAGACCTCGCTCTCCCTCTTCATCTGGGGCCTTCAGTTAGAAGCTATATCAACAACGAGAACCACGGCAGAACATTCCTTGGCAAAATGGAGTTTCTGTAGGTTTTGGCTTTTTCAGTTGGAAACACACTTGATACAGTGTGAGCTCATTCCCTGTGCCGCTGAGATGAAACATGACATCAAAACTTTTTACTTATTTATTTATTTTTATTGATGTGTAGGGGCTACCAGGTTTTACAAAGCTATAGGGTCCTCAATATTTTACATTCTTCAGATAACAGGAAAAGAAAAAAAAATAGTGAGTCAAGAAGTTCCTTTAACCAAACATAAGGACTTATCCTGAAGCAGTCTCTGGCTGCATGGGATTTCTGTCAGCAAATGTCATTGAACTAGGCCACGGTCACTTGAAAAACACGCACAGAACAAGAACAGATAAAATGGTGTCTCTAAAAATGATTTCATACTACTTGAGTGAAAGAAACAAAAATGTTTCTCACATTTGTGCAGTTTTTTTCCCTGATAAATGCTTCAGAAAACTTGGGGACTTGATACAGCCTAAGTTAATCCCTCTAATTATCTTTTAGAGTATAGGGTGATATTTTTATTCCATTGTTACAGGGTAATGAACACTTTGGTTAGAATATACCAGTCAGATACTAGCCTTAAAATTTCATGTTTAGTAAAAAAAAAAAAAAAAGAAAATTATATTTAGACTAACAACTTTATCATATTTTTATCTCCTGTTTAATTTCGTAAGACAACCTTCTTACTTATGCTTACGATTCAGGGGAAAGAATACCAATGGATTGACTAATAGTTCTTTTTCATTGTTACACCATAACTTCATTTAAAATTTATAAGTTAATCATAACTGTGAGGGTTTCGTGATTTATGACTCTATCATCATTTCAAAAGAATACACTTTTATTCAGCTCCAATTTGTCAGCTATCAAATAATCTATAAAGAAAGGAAACTTGTAATGACTTTGGATTCTGAGTGGATAAGCCTTAGGGTTTAAAATGTGCATTGTCCTAAATCTTTTTAGAAATTTAAATGACACCAAGATCATAGTATTTCAGATCTTTGACAAAGGTCTTCAGTTTTTTTTTTTTTTTTTTTTACTCAGCTCTTGTACTCTTTTTCCCCTCTCCCTCATGTCTAGGACCCTTAGATTTGACAGCTGGTGATTATTGAGATGTGCAGAACAAAAGGTCATTTTCCTTGTGTACACTGGTATCAGATGTTACCCTGCGAGAAAGCTGTATTTGATGGAGAGGTTCACGTGGGAAGCCACTACTTCCATTATTTTGGAAGTTTTGATCTGCTAGATGAAGTCTTGATGGTTGTCTTGTGAAGCAGGGGAGAAATGGATACTTTTAGTGTCTTGGAGCCTGATATTATCATGTCAACACCAGGACAGAACAGATAGAAGGGAGCCAGAGGCAAAGAGCAGGAGTCGCAGCCTCCGGGACTCCCTGGTCTCCTTCCTGCGTTCCCCATAGAACCAAAGCATATCTTTGGGAATCTCAGTGGCCAACAGAAGTCGCAAGACTTTGTGTTTAATCGCTGCCAGGTGCACCCTGGTGTGCTACTGGGGAGAAGAGCAGCTAAACTCACTGGGATCTTTTAAATTCATGAGTTGTAGTCCTTTTTTTTAGGGAAGAGTTGACATCCAGTGCTTAGAAGTGGTCTATGTTGGGAAAAACAAACATAAGTCAGAAGGAGATAATACAAAGAGTAATAACACCTGAATGAACCTCAGTATTTTATTCATTGTTTATTATTTTTATTGACACCCAGGCTGTTGTTGGGGCCTGGTGCCAGCACTATGAATCTACTTCTCCTGGTTGTCATCCCCCCCCACCACCCTCTCTCCCTCTCTCTTTATTTTCTTTTCTTCTTTCCTCTCTCTTTCTCCCCTTTTACCTTCCTTCCTTCCTTCTTTTTCTTTTTTAGTAGGACAGAGAGAAATTGAGAGGGGAGGGGAAGACAGATAAACACCCAAAGACCTGCTTCACTACTTGTGAAGCATACCCCCACCCCTGCAAATGGGAAACAGGGGACTCGAACCCAGTTCCTTGCACAAGGTAATGTGTGCTCTCAAGCCTAATCCAAAAAGCTCACTACTAACAGTTGAGAACGTAGGCTGGTGATGGTGGCTTCCAATGGTGCTGTGTATCTTGATACACTTGGTTTGTCCTTCTGCCTAGTGACAGCTCTAGAAGACCTTTCTCTTTAGAAAGGGTCTGAAGATTTTAAAACAATATGGCAGCATTTTGCACAGACAGAAAAATAATAAGAGGAAGAGAACCATAAAAAAGCACAAGGAGTGATCTCATAGCAAAGTAGTTTTTGACTCTATAATCTCACCCTGTGTGACAGAATTGTTTTCTTACAAAAAGAATACATCATTAAATTCTTCCAAATATGGTTCATGCCCAAAGATTCCTAAAGGCTCACAAATGGATATGTGAGGGGGCCAGACAGTGGCTCACCCAGTTGAGCACACATATCACCATGCACAAGGATCCAGGTTCAAGTCCCCACTCCCCACCTGCAGGGAGGATGCTTCACAAGTGAGGAAGCAGGTCTGCAGGTGTTTCTCTTTCTCTCTCTCTCTCCCCCCTTCCCTCTCAATTTCTTTCTGTCCTATCAAATAAAAGTGAAGTGGAAAGGAAAAAAAAAAAGGAAAATGGTCACCAGGAACAGTGGATTTATGAACACCAAACCCCAGCGATAACCCTGATGGCAATAAAAAAAAAAATTTTTTTTAAAAGACATGGGAATCAAAGCAAACTTGCAATAGGATACCAATTTTGAGTTTGTCACTGTCTCACAGATGTGGATATTGACAATTTTTTTTTATTCCCAACAGGACTATCTCTGGGGCTCAGCTGTCTACATGACTCCATTGTTCCTAGTAGCCATTTTTTCTTTTCTTTCTTCTAAATAGAGGCTAAGAGAGAGAGAAAGAGAAAGAGAAAGAGAACAAGTAAAAAAAGGATAAAAGGATTGAGACGGGGCCAGGCGGTAGTGCAGCAGGTTAAGCGCACATAGTAGGAAGCACAAGGACCTGTGCAAGGATCCCGGTTTGAGCCCCCGGCTCCCCACCTGCACTGGGGTCACTTCACAGGTGGTGAAGCAGGTCTTCAGGTGTCTATCTTTCTCTCCCCCTCTCTGTCTCAACTTCTCTCTGCCCTATCCAAAAAAAGAAAAAAGGACCAAGACAGAGAGGAGAGAAGCCACAGCACCACATAACCACTCCACTGTTTATGAAGCCTCCCTCACAGGAGTTTCAGATTAGTGGCCCAGGACTCAAACCTAGATCCTTGGGCACGATAATACGTGCTCCCTACCAGCTGAGCCACCTGCAGGCCCCAAGGTTCACTGTCCTCCACAAATCTCAGTGGGCTACAGTCCCCAAGAGGGTGGCCAGTCCGGATCTACAGATGAGTTAGTAGCATGGTCACTGTCACGGTGTGCTCCATGTTAATTCTTGGTACTCACTTCCCTGCAGGGCAGAAAGCATTATCACCACAGAAGTCGGCAAACAGATTCTTGGCCCGGTGAGGTCTATAAAAGCAAAAACACGTGGCATGTGGTCTGCATTTCTTAGGAACAAGTGTCCTTGACCTCGTTCTCACACTTGGTCCAAGTGAAGAGTCACTAAACACTGAACTCACACAAACATACAGGTACTGCAGAGAGTGAAGACATGTCCATTTTTGTTGGGGGGGGGGAGGGCTGACGGGTGTCTTTGAGTTTGCAATGTCACTGTTCTCAGAGAAGCAGCTTCCCAAATTAGTTCTCCTGATAATCCAGTGAATTTACATAAGAAAACTTGTTTACAAGTAATGATAACATTATTGAGATTTAATAATTGATATAGTATTGGGGTGTTTCTTTTCCCAGGTCCACCTCAAAGCCTTGTCAGAAATAACGAGCTGGCAAGACAGTCCCCCTGTTTGACCATGCTGTTTTTAGTGGCTTGTAAACCTTTGGACAGAGTAACTATAAATATATATAAATAAGATTCTATTTTTTTCAACCAGGTAATTAGGACCTGTAGATATTATTTTGTAAAATATTCAGAGGTTGGACTTGATATATTTTTAATGCTGCTCCTACTTCTCCCCTCCCTACACCAGTGCCTTCTGCTCAATTGTGTGTGTATAAACTTCTTTATTGGAGATTAATGGTTTACAGTCAACAGTAAAATACAACAGTTTGTACATGGGTAACATTTCTCATTTTCCACATGACAATTCAGCTCCCACTAGGTCCACCTCTGCCATCATGTTCCAGGACCTGATTGTATATATTTGTGAGGCAAACAATCCTGCACCAAAAGAATCTTTACAAGCGCATTTAGAAAGATAGCTAGCCAATAGAGTGAGTGTACAGGGCCCTGGGTTTGAGCCCCAACACTAGCTGAGAGCCACCCAAGCTCAGGGAAGCTCCAGTGCTGTGCTGTGGTGTCTGCCTCCACCCCCAGCACAAGAGAATCACACATCTTCAAGGACCTGGTGTCACAAAGAGAAGAAGAAAAAAGAAGAATTTCAGAGGGAAAAAAATCAATGTTGGTTGAACGTCTCCTGCAACATTGTCTCCACGTGATCAAATTAGTAGGAAGGAAAGTAAGGGAAAGGGAAAGGAGGGGAGGGGAGGGGAGAGGAGGGGATGGGGAGGGGAGGAGAGAGGGGAGGGGAGGGAAGGAGAGAGGGGAGGGGAGGGGAGGGGAGAGGAGAGAAGGGAAGGGAAGGGAAGGGAAGGGAAGGAGAGAAGGAAGGATGGAAGGAAGGAAGGAAGGAAGGAAGGAAGGAAGGAAGGAAGGAAGGAAGGTTATATCCATTTTACAAGAGAGAGAGAAAGAAAAGAGAGACTAGAGCCTAGAGTACCACCAGGATGATATGGTACCAGGGATTGAACCCAGGACCTCATGCTAATAAGTGCAACACTCTAGCCACTAAGCCACTGAGAGCAGAGCTTCATATACTGTATTTTTTATTGTAATTCTTCCAGTTGGAGAGCTGCTGAACATTACAGGACCATTCAGTGCCATTGCCACAGGTGCTTTATAAGGATCCTTCACACAGGATTAACTGTGGAGGCCCTGCTCCCTTGCCTGCATGGGGTAGGGGCTATGTGTCTGTTCTTACACCAGCAGCTGCACTGTGCTTATTGCATTCAGTGAAACCTTTCTGTGAGATGGCCAAAGACAAATCCTGAAAACTGGTCTTCTTGGACTGACTCTAAAGTGTTTCTTCTAAAACTTCATGACTTGTCTAGCCTCTTTGCACCTAAAGCCAATAAAATGACGGACTTAAGGTCAAGGGTATTATTATTATTAATTATTTTAGTTTTGTTATTGGCAGGTCTTATTTGGACCCAGGCCAAAGCAGTTAACCTCTGCTATTCAAACTCCTCACAAGTACTCAACGAGCTGAAGTCCCAGATACGCCGTGATCACACACCCCAAGGGGCATCTGAATTCGGCGCTACCTCGGCTGGATTCTGTTCCTGACTTCCAGTGATGTTTGACAGTATCTGGGTTAGACACAGGTAAACGGGAAAATAGGTCTCCAGGCTGACGGGAAGCCTTGGTCTGATACCCAAGAGTTAAGCCTCTACATTCTTGGGGCTAGCTTAGGGCTTGCAGAGTACCCCAGAGACACCGGTTGGCCTATTCACTGACACCCAGAAAAATGATGAGTGTCTTGTTGCCAGGTGGTGGTGGTACACCTGGTACACATTATAACATGTGAACACACATGTTATAATGCACAAGTTCCCGGGTTCAAGCCCCTGGTCCCCACCTGTAATGAGTGAGGGCTTTGTGAGCTGTGAAGTAGGGCTGCAGGTCTCTGTTCCTCTCCCTCCCTTCTTCTCCCTTTCTTTTGATGTTTGGCTGTCTCTATTGAATAAAAACAAATAAAGATAATAAAAATGAATTTTAAGAAGATCCTGAGCGTTTCTGTCCACTTTTTTAGACGTGAAGTGGGGAGGTGGGGGGAAAACTTGGTGTTTTACAGGCTGTGTGGGCGTGGTCAGTGGGCATGGTTGGCAGGCATCATTAGCACAGGGCAGGCTTCACACATTATGTATCTAGAGGAAATCCTTCCCTTTTCACCTTTTTTTTAATTGTTATTAATTTATTTATAAAATAAAAAAATATCGACAAGACCATAGGATAAGAGAGGTACAATTCCACACAGATCCCACCACCAGAGTTCATATCCCACCCCCTCTACTGGAAGATTCCCTATTCTTTATCCCTCTGGGAGTCTGGACCCAAGGTCATACAGAAGGTGGAAGGTCTGGCTTCTGTAATTGCTTCCCCACTGGACATGGACATTGGCAGGTAGATCCATACTCCCAGCCTGTTTCTATCTTCCCCCAGTGGAGCAGAGCTCTGGAGAGGTGGGGTTTCAGGAAAGATTGATGAACTTGTCTGCCCAGGGAAATCAGGTTGGCGTCACGGTAGCATCTGTGACTTAGTGGCTGAGAAAGCATCAGGGACCTAAAGGCAAAGAGTATAGCAGATAAGTTTGGGGACCTCCGTTTTGGAAAAAGGCTGCTCTTTTCCTTCCCTGCTTATTTTGCTCCGGTGGTTTTTAAGAACCTAAGAAATGTCTAAAACCAGAAGAAAAAGAACCGTTGTGTTCTGTAGTTTTTAGGATACGCCTGGAGTAGGAACTTGGCACTCTTCAAGCTTCCACTTTGTACCCTCTCAAGTGGTCGAGTGGTTGGCTTCCAATTCTAATGCTGAGGACAAGCTCAATCCTCTTCCACGACTGACAACGAATACCTGACAATTAACATATTGAGACGTCCTCATCTTCTCCTCTCTCTCTAGTACAAATCTCTCATCTACTAACCTCTGCTAGGGTCAGCCAATCTGTAGGGCTGGCTTTCTGGAACCGTAGGCCAATGTGTCCGCCTCTCCACCACAGAATATTGCTTCTGAAGTTGAGCTTTCTTTTTACATCCATGCAAAATATTTTAGTGGTTGTAATTATATTTATATGTGTGCACGAACTTATGTACAGGATACATATATGTGAATTATTATTTCTGATTATCTACATACATAAATAATGCAGCTGCAAACAAATATGAAACTAACTTCATAGTGACAATGACACCTTACAAAGCCATTGGAGCCACTGTTATCACCATCATAGTACCGATGAGAAAACTAGATATCAAGAGGTAAAATGACATGTGCAAGGTCGCAGAGGGTATAGTGACAGCGCTGAGACCTGAGAACAGAAAACATAACTCCCTCCAATGGCATTGTGTCACACGCTGCGGCAGGCTGTCTGTGAACAGCTGTGTGCTAACCAAGCCACATGATGGCAAGTCTGCAGTTTGCTAGTTTTCTCTCTGCCATAGTCAAAGTACATCAGGGGAGAGCATGAAACTCCAGTGAACATTATCAAAAGATGCTGCTGGTCCCCACTGTCACATGATGGGGGAGAAGCTTCACAAGTATGGACGCAATGCTGGGGGTGTCTCTCTTTCTCAATATCGAGCTCCCCCTCCCTTGTCAATCTCTACCAAAAAGACAGAGAGGGAGAGAGAGAGATTGAGAGAGAGAGGGAGAAGGGGACAGAGAGACAGAGAGAAAGAGAAGAGCCACCGGGAGAGGTAGAGTCATCATGCAGGCACTGAGTCCCATCCACAACCCTGGAAGTTATCAAAATAAAATTATAAGAAGACTAAACTCTGACTCAATTAAACTATGTCCTACAATATTTTATGTTTTTAGGAAACAAATCATTGAGTGATAGTGATGTATTCCAGATTTAAAATAAATCAGCTTAACATTAACTTATAATATGAAAATATGTATTTCAAAATATAACTATTTTGAATGATAGGCATAGCTATTTAAAGATCAGGATATATTTAAATAAATGTACTAAACACAGGCTGAGCTGGAGTCTTTGTAATGAAGTTGTCTGCAAGTGCATTTTTGGAAATGGTACTTTTCAAGTCTATTAATCTGGTGGCATAACCTGGAGAGATAAAATAATATTCTTCCTACTTATGTTACGATGCTTTGGAGTTTGTATTAGAAGTAACTGGGATTTTTTTTTTTTTTACCATCCTATCTGAAAACTGGTATCTTTTTTTTTTTTTTCCATTGTTGAAGTTTAAAAGAGATGCAAAACTTCCTCCTTCATATCCAGTGAGAAAAGGTCCAAGAATGAAGACAGATGGCTTGTCCTGGGTAGGGACAGAGTGACACCTTGTGGAGAAAGGCAGAACACAGCAAACCATCCACACTCACTGAGCTCCCAGACAACTACAGCCTTCAACAACAGAAAACAAAAGGCTTGCTTTTCAATCCAAGTTTTCCAAGTTCAGTTTAGAAGTCTGCATTAAAAATGTATGTTCAGGTCAGCTCATAGAAGACAGGGGTGTTTTAATAGAAAGAGTTATAGTCAAGCATGTGACATTTTATAAGAAATGGTTTAAAGTTTATAGAACAAATCAATAATAGACATTAAGATTCGTATAACTTGGAGTAAAATATATACTCCCCACTAGAGACACACCATAGTTTATACCTACTTGTTTCTATAAATTTCAGTGACTGAAGAATAATTAACATAGGATTTACAGATTAAATAATTCCGGAAGGAACATTTTTCTCAATAAAAGAAATAAAGTCTTTCAAAAAAAATGAACATTATTGTTTATATTATTCTACACTCCACTGGAATAAATGGTTTGTTTGCTTGTTTACTTATTATTGGTTAGAGACAGAGAGAAATGGGGGAGACAGAGAGGGAGAGAAACATTTTCTTTTTTCTTTTTTTTTTCTTTGCCTCCTGGGTTATTGCTGGTGCCTGCATTATGATCCACTGCTCCTAGAACCTATTTTTTCCCATTTTGTTGCCCTTATTGTTATCCTTTTATTAAAAAAAAAACAATTTATCTTTTCTTTTGTTGCCCTTGTTGTTTTATTGTTGTAGTTATTACTGTTGTTGTTATTGATGTCATCATTGTTGGATAGGACAGAGAGAAATGGAGAGAGGAGGGGAAGACAGAGAGGGGGAGAGAAAGATAGACACACCTGCAGACCTGTTTCACCACCTGTGAAGTGACCCCCCGGCAGGTGGGGGGAGCCAGGGGCTTGAACCGGGATCCTTACACCGCTCATTGCACTAGATGACATTTTTCTATAGATGGAACAACAATGCAAATTAAACCATGATTTTTTTTCCCCCACAAGATATTCAGAGAGCTGTTTGAAACTCAAACCCTATCACACCATTCACCTGCGTAAGACATTTTAAAAAGGGCTTGTCACATGAAATTGGAATTCAGACTCCATCTTTATCAGAATGCCTTCCCTGTCCCTCCCACCCTCCACCCCCACATCATGCCCCCCAGTCTCGTGAGCTTTGCTCTGTTTTCAGACACATTCAATTCATCTTTGTCTCAGCAGACCTTTGCACCCAGATCTATTTCCAGCCTGAGACACCCCTCCACGGACGAACTGTTACCATGCAGAACCAAACGTGACCCTCATCTCCTTACAGTGGACACTTTCCTGCCACCCCGTCATCTTCTTCCTCATTTGTGTTTGGCTTCCGCTGTAGAAGATGAACTCCTAGTGAAAGCTTCTCTGGATTTAGCTGCGTGACTTTGCCACGTAGGGTACAGAGCTGTCCATCAGGATGTCTCAATGAAAGTTGGTTGGACCCTAATCTCTTTACTCATTATGAATACCCTGTTCCAGAGAAGGAAAATTTGAGGCCACTTTTACTGTTTTTTTTCCTCCTTTTCACTTTCTTTTTTTTCTCTTTCAATATTATTTATTTACTTATTCACTAGAGACAGAAATTGAGAGAGGAGAAGGAGATAGGAAGAGAGACAGACAGACAACTGCTGCACCATTCGTGAAGCTTTCCCCCTGCAGGTGGGGACCAGGGGCTTGAACCTGGACCCTTGAACACTGTAATGTGTGTGCTTAACCAGGTGCGCCACTGCCTGGCCCCTCCCTATTCATTTTCTCCTGCCCTCTCCCTCTCCCTCTCCATTCTGCTCTTTCTCTCTCTTTCTCTCCCTTACTTTCCACTACAAAAGTAAGAATGTGTTCATTCTTAACATTTAAGGAAACTTAAAGCTAAATGTCAAATAAAACATCTACTTTTTTAAAGATTTAATTATTTATATGAAAGACAATACTGCTTAATACTGGTACATGGTGGTGTTGGGGATTGAACCTGGGACCTCTATGGCCTTGGGCATGTAAGTCCAGTGCTGTCATGTTGAGTGATGACCCCCACTACAAACAATGACTAGGCTATTAAAAGAAGTGTTTGGGAGTAGGTCTTCAAGCTCTGGCAAAAATAGCAAAGCTGGCATGTGGGTACCAGTAAGTCTTGTACAACTGTCTTTTGTTGCAGGAGGAATGAAAAAAGGAGTCCGTTCAACAGTACAAACACATTGGCCTTGTGATATTTCCAGAGGGTTTCAGGCCCTGTAGGAAAGGAGGCCAAATTCAATCAACAGTCAACATACTTAGGAGATGACACATCTTAGCAAAACACACACACACACACACACACACACACACACTCACACTCTCACACTCTCACACTCTCACACAATAATTTTCACAAGTGAGAGAAATGTAAATTGCTTCATTCAAATAAAGAAACAAAATGGCCTCATTCAATACCAACTTTAAAGAATGAGTGGTAACTGCCTGGCATTTTATGTCTCTAAGGGTTCTAACCAGGGCTGTGTTCAGGCTCTGTGGGTAGTTGTATGCCTGAGCAGCAATGGCTGTGTAAAAAGCACTTCCTTGGGAGTCAGGTGGTAGCGCAGCAGGTTAAGCGCACGTGGTGCAAAGCACAAGGACCGGGCATAAGAATCCGGTTCGAGCCCTGGCTCCCCACCTGCAGGGGAGTCGCTTCATAGGCGGTGAAGCAGGTCTACAGGTGTCTGTCTTTCTCTCCCCCTCTGTCTTCCCCTCCTCTCTCCATTTCTCTCTGTCCTATCCAACAACAACAACAACATCAGTAACAACAATAACTGCTACAGCAATAATAATACTAACAAGGGCAACAAAAGGGAAAATAAATAAATATAAAAAATTTAAAAAATATAAAAATAGCACTTCCCTCTGTTAAATCATCCCGGTTGAAATACCTAGAGTGATTTTCATTTTCTTTAATGTGTTTTGACTGATACTGCAAAACGCACCCTAGATGTTGTTTATATGATACAGTAACTTAAAAAGCAGATTTTGGGGGAAAAAAAAACATTAAAGTCCATTACTCATGTATATTGCACTATGATATGTAAAATCTATTTCTGTTGTGAAGGATGCTGGATCTCTCAAGAGAATTAGATCGCAGAAAATGAGCTTACCCATCTAAATTCTGAATTGCCACAAAAGAAGCTTGTTTAAATTTTCTGCTCTTATTCTTGAAGATAGAAGAGAACAGAGGCCAGGTGGCAGCGCGCCTGGTTAAGCACACACACTACAGTGCACAAGGACCCAGGTTCAAGGCCTTGGTCCCCACCTGCAGGGCGGAAGTTTCACAAGTGGCAAAGCAGGGCTGCAGGTGTCTCTCTGTCTCTCTCCCTGTCTATCGCTCCCTACCCCCTCAATTTCTCTCTTCCTCTATCCAATAATAATAATAAATTAATAAAAAGAACAATGATTCTGAGCATCCCTGTAGTCCTATATTCTTATAAATGTAAATCTTTTTTTTTTTTCCTCCAGGGTTATTGCTGGGGTTTGGTGCCTGCACCATGAATCCACTGATCCTGGAGGCTATTTTTTCCCCTTTTATTGCCCTTTTTTTTTATCATTGTTGTGGCTACTATTATTATTGATGTCATTGTTGTTGGATAGGACAGAGAGAAATGGAGAGAGGAGGGGAAGACAGAGAGGGGGAGAGAAAGATAGACACCTGCAGACCTGCTTCACCGCCTGTGAGGCAACTCCCCTGCAGGTGGGGAGCCAGGGGCTTGAACCGGGATACTTACGCCAGTCCTTGCGCTTTGCGCCACCTGTGCTTAATCCGTTGTGCTACCGCCCGACCTCCAGACGTAAATCTTAATACCATGGACCAACAGGCTACTAATCCCGATGCTGATGAATACTCCCTGCCCTTGTGCTGGAAAGAGACATTTTCAGGTAAAACTACATGGTACAAATGTGCTTGTGTGGATTGTGCTGTTTTGAAATGAGGCACATCAAATCAGGCGTGCAGCTAGACATAAGGGCAAGGTAGTCTATAAATTTAAAGCAAGTCTAAACTGAGAACTGATTGGTGGAGCCAATGTCTGCTAATTCAAGAGAAGAATAAGTGTTATATGTGTTGCATCTTTAATGTAGGTGAAATCTACATCTGGCGTCTGGGTGGTGGTGCACCTGGTTGAATGCACATGTTACAGTGCACATGGAAATGGGTTCAAACCCCTAGACACCACCTGTAGAGGGGAAAGCTTTGTGAGTGGTAAAGCAGGGCTGCAAGTGTCTCTCTTTCTATCTTCCTATCTCTCCCTCCCCTCTCAATTTCTGGTTGTCTCTCTCCAATAAATAAAGATAATAATTAAAAAAAAAAACAAGAAATTTACATTCAAGACCTACAAGGTACTTTAAGATCCGCTAAGATAAATGTCTTTATGTAGAAGCAGCATAGTTGGAATATTGTGTTAAATACTAGTTATGAGATTTCTCTTTTAAAAAAAATTTACTTGTTAATAGTTGGTTACAAGATTGTAAGATGACAATTTATAGTTCCGCACCACCAGAGCTCTGTATCTCCACCTCCCCACCTCCCACAGATCACACCAATAACCACTAGAGTTCTCATACATCTTACAGTTAGTTTGCTGCTGTTTTGTTTGGCTGTTTTTTTTTTTTTTTTAGCAAGTTCATGTGAATGAGACCTCTAGATTCCACTTATAAGTAGTTGTCTTTCATCTCTTGATTTTACTAAGCATCATCACCGCCAGTTCTATCCATTTTTGTTCCAAAGGACACAATAGCATCTTTTTTGACTGCAGCGTAATATTCCATGGGGTATATAGCCCATGGCTTCTTCACCCAGTCATCTGCTGATGGGCATTTAGGCTGCTTCCACTCTTTGGCTGTTGTGAATAATACAGCTATGAACATAGTGGTGCCTATGTCTCTTCTAATTAGTGTTTGAGTGTCCACTGGATAAATGCCTAATAGTAGTATGGCTGGCTCATACGGTGATTCCGTTTTTATTTGTTTGAGGACTCTCCGTACAGTCTTCCAAAGGAGGCTGTATCTGTTTGCCTTCCCACCAGCAGCGACGCAGGCTCCCTTTCCTCCACAACCTTACCAACACCTTGAGTCTGAGACTCCTAGCGCATCATTCAGTTCTGATACTGCTCTGTGGCCCTTGCTGCCCCTTTGTGCTGGCGGAGGGATACAGTGAAGGGTGGGTGTGGGGAAGCAAAGACAGAAATGAGTGCAGATGGATCTAGAAAGTCACTAGCCTGTAAGGGAAGGGGGGGGATATCAAGTATTGTCTCGTTTACTTTGTCCCTGGAATTTATTCTTGAAAGAGAGTAGTTCTCTATAAAGAACTTCTGTAGTTTTGAAAACCGGTGTGAACTGGGGCATATTGGCAAGGCTCTGTTTCAGCATCACTGGCATTCTCCATTATTGAAGTAAGTGACGTAAGGATTTCAGTGACTGTGAATCAACAGCTTGAAATCTGAGATAAGATAATCCTAGGTTTAAGCTTTGAGCAGAGAAATTCTAGATGCCACAGAAAGACAGGTGACCTTAGAGGCTGCTTGTGGTTTCTGTTCATTCATGAAAGCACGTTTCAGTCACATCTGTATAGGGATCACTGTACCTTGAATCTGAGTATTTGATATATGTTTCAAAAATAACTCAATTCTCAGTAGCGGTGGTTAATAAAGAGGCAGAACTTTTTAGGAGAGAAGAATTGCTTTATTTCCATTGCAACTGTTCTATAAGTACACGGCTTTACGTAACTCTGGGCCATCTCCTATGGCAGGGCAAACAGTACTCAGATTGATGTGTTTCCAACTTAGTGACTTCTTACCATGCCAGTGGTCAATCAAAACAGTGAATAGAAAAGGCAAGAGCCCCTTGGAATGTGTCTAAAATAGTCTTCCTAGCTTCTTCCAACGTGAAGACCCCAAATCTCATTTGCTCTGTTCTTACCTTTAGGTTCCTGAATATTAAACAGTTTGTTCTGCTTTATATCTTAATGCTTTTTCAGCCACCAAGTTGCAGATGCTACCATGATGCCAACCTGACTTCTCTGGGCAGACGACCCCACCAGTGTGTCCTGGAACCCCCACCTCTCCAGAGCCCTGCCCCACTGGGGAAAGGAAGAAATAGGCTGGGGGTGTGTATACACTTACCAATGACCATGTCCAGTGGAGAAGTTATTACAGAAGCCAGAACTCCTACCTTCTGCACCCTATAAAGATCTTTGGTCCACACTCCCAGAGGGATAAAGAATAAGGAAGCTTCCATTGGAGGGAATGGGAGAGGGAACTCTGGTGGTGGGAATTGTATGGAAGTGTACCCCCTTATTCCAGAATCTTGCCAATCATTATTAAATCACTAATAAAAAAGAAAAATAAAAAATGGTGAGTAGATTTGAGGCTAACTGGATAGAAACTGATATCCTTTAAGAATACTTTTTTTTTTTTTTTTGCCTCCAGGGTCATTACTGGAGCTCAGTGCCTGATGTATGAATCCACTGCTCTTGGAGGCTATTTTTCCCCTTTCGTTGCCCTTGTTGTGTATCATTGTTGTTATTGCTTTCATTGTTGTTGGATAGGATAGAGATAAATGGAGAGAGGAGAAGACAGAGAGGGAGAGAGAAAGAGAGACACCTGCAGACCTGCTTCATTGCTTGTAAACATTAAGATGTATTGGCAATGGGTTTCAAAAGTCACGTGCCCCAACAGTTGTATCACAGAATAGCTTTACTTCCCAGACTGTCCCATGCACTTTACCTGTTCAATACTCTCTTCATAATTTAGGTGTTTTTAATTAAATATCCTCAAGTGGGAAGAGAAAATTATACATTTATTTTGGCATATATATGTATCTAAATGTTCATCATGGATCTTGTGTTTATCTTTCTAAACACAGAGACAGAGCCACACAACGAGCCAATCAAATGAGTAGCATTCTATGAAAATCAACTTAGTAGGGGGTCGGGCGGTGGCGCAGTGGGTTAAGCGTACGTGGCACAAAGCACAAGGACTAGCATAAGGATCCCGGTTTGACCCCCCGACTCCCCACCTGCAGGGGAGTCGCTTCACAGGCAGTGAAGCAGGTCTGCAGGTGTCTGTCTTTCTCTCCCCCTCTCTGTCTTCCCCTCCTCTCTCCTTTTCTCTCTGTCCTATACAACAACGAACAACATAAACAATGGTAATAATAATAACCACAATGAGACTACAACAAGGGCAACAAAAGGGGGGAAAATGGCCTCCAGGAGCGGTGGATTCATGGTGCAGACACTGAGCCCAGCAATAACCCTGGAGGGAAAAAAAAAAAAAAAAGAAAAAAGAAAATCACCTTAGTAATATTTCTTAGTATAGTTCACCAGGCTAGTTAATTTATACTAAATATTTATTCCTCTGTTTAACCATTCTTAGTTAACAAGAAAGCCTGGATAATTTCTCCACATTCTTCACAATGACCTCAAATTCTATCATCATGACAAAAAAAAAAATCTTCATGATCACATAAAAATCATTGGTAAAATGCCCTATATATTTCTTTTTACTTGTGCTATTTCATTTGTCCCTCTATATTGTTGTATTTCTATTATTCCCCTTAGGAGAATTAAATTACTTCCCAAAAGGTGGCATCTGATACTTACGTATTCAGTAAATTGAATATACAAAGGAACGAAGGAATGAGTGAGTGTTTGGGACACTATGTCAATCACCCAGATTTATTTCACACTTTAGCTCCCAAATGCGGTGTTTAGTGGAAGCAGCAGCTGAACCAAGACTAAAATGTTCTATTCCAAAGGCTCTAGACTCTAATCAACTACCTTAGTGGGTTCCCATATAGTTAATGTCTTTCTTAGGCTCACTTACTATTTTTAGAATTTGCTAAGTAACTCCCTCACAAATGTTTGACCTGACATTTATGTATGTGTATATATATATATATATATATATATATATATATATATATGCATAATTTTATGTGTATACATATAATATATATATATACACACATAATTTTTAGAATGGTCCCTTAGCCAAGTGGCAGATGTGAGTGGGAATGCTATGTTCTTATGAACTTCTCTTCAAAGATCTCCTTTTGTCATTTTTCTCATACTCTCAGTACACACAGCTGATCACCTAACTAGGTACAAACTCACCACTGAGTTTTCCCATTCTACAAACTTTTTTTTTAAAAAAAGTCAGTATAGGCCATTTAAATTCTTGCAATCCGTCACAAGACTCCCTTCTCCTTGTCACTTAGTCGCCACTCTGTAAACATTCAATGTGAAGCCCAAGAGTTCAACAGCTGAACATTTTGTTTTTAATAAAGCCCATCACATGCAGAGGGGGAAAGAGTTCAGTTTACTTGACTCGAGCCTCCAAATACAGGACCCAATCATGCCAAATTAAGCCAGGTGTTTCTATAGATCCAAAGTTAGCACCTGCACAAGGGCCGCCTGGCAGTTATTGAACTCTTCCTGTGCTAAGCTCAGCAATTAGTCAGAGAACAAAACACGTTTGGAAAATTCAGTAACCTCCAAAGCAGTGAGCTGCATGAGCTAAGAATAAAAAGATTAGTTCTAGGCGAAACTCTTAGTATTAGATCAAGGTGATTCATCTGGGGACAGATGAAACCTTTCTCGGCTATTTTTAACCATTAACCTTCTTGAATCAATCTATGTATTAGCAGTGAACTCCCTGAAGACGACTATAGGTTTTCCTCTTATGGTTACCTGGAATGTAATAGGTTATAGAGGCAGAAATCACACACACACAAAAAAGACATATATAGTCATAAGAAACCATTCAAGTGTTTTATGTGTAACTGTCAGTTTTTCTAGACAGTAGACAACATCTGGGAAAATCAAGAGCTCAACTGTATATGTCTGAACTGAGCCCCAAATCTATTCTTTGAAACTACCTCCAGTATTGATGAATTAAAAGTAGCCTGCAATAAAATCAGTAAGTAGTTTTGGACTGACTTCTCTTCATTTCTACGAGACAGAGATACCTAAGAAATCAATACATATCCCTGTAATAAAAAGAAAAAAGAAGGAGGAGGAGGAGAAGTAGAAATCAGTACATGTAGCCCAGTCAGAGAAACATCAGATAAAAATCATTGGGAAGGGCCTGGCAGTAGCACAGCAGGTTAAGCGCACATGGCAAGAAGCATAAGGACCAGTGTAAGGAACCCGGTCCGAGTCCCCAACTCCCCACCTGCAGGTCACAAGCGGTGGGTGAAGCAGGTCTGTAGATGTCTATCTTTCTCTCCCCCTCTTTGTCTTCCCCTCTTCTCTCCATTTCTCTCTGTCCTATCCAACAATGACAGCAATCATAACAACAACAATAACAAACAACAAGGGCAACAAAAAGGAAAAAATAGCCTCCAGGAGCAGTGGATTCATAGTGCAGGCACCCAGCCCCAACAATAACCCTGGAGACAAAAAGAAAAAAAAAATCACTGGGGAGGGGAAAAGCCAACTGTGTCTAACTTAGGTGTTAGTTATTGGAGGCAGGAAGGTCAGTCATGAGGTGTGATTTTTTTTTTTTTTTAACCTCAGAGATTCCATTGACTGGCATCAAGCAGATCAGATACAGAATTATCCATAGTAAAATGCCCTGGAATGGATTTCTGTAATATTTATATATTCCCAAGAACAAATTCTGCAGAAATCAAATTTACTTATATTTTCCTTGTGTCCTGCACATACTGTTGATACCTAACAACTTAGAAAAGACGTTAACTCAGGTCTTTCTGAGTTAATGCTCTCTGAGTGTGGTTAGTGCTAAGCCGAACAGATAGCATGAGGTGAGACCAATTCCTTTGAGTTAGGCTTTAAGAATACTCTCAAATTAAAAAGTAATGGTTTCTTCCAACATAAAGACCCCAAATCATGTTATATCTTAATGCTTTATATCTTAATGCATTATATCTTAATGCTTTTTCAGCCACCAACTTGCAGGTGCTGTCCTGATACCAACTTGACTTCCCTGGGCAGACGACTGTACCAGTGTGTGCTGGAACCCCACCTCCCCCAGAGCCCTGTCCCACTAGGGAAAGACAGAAACAGCCTGGGAGTATGGATCCACCTGTCAATGCCCATGTCCAGTGGAGAAGCAATCACAGAAGCCAGAACTCCCACCTTCTGCACCCCTTGAAGAATTTTGGTCCATACTCCCAGATGGATAAAGAATAGGGACTCTTCAGTGAAGGAGAGGGTATATGGAATTCTGGTGGTGGGAATGGTATGGAATTGTACCCCTCTTATCCCACAATACTGTCAATCATTATTAAATCACTAAAGGGGGGGGAGAGAAAGGTGATGGGTATAACAACAAACTCTCCAATTTTGTAAAAGTAAGTGGGGGGGGGGGTTGGAAAGTAGAGCTTATGGTAACGTGTTTAATAACTTCACTAGGGATAAGTAAATATCTTTACCCCTTTGTAACCTCTAAGCACTCTGAGGCTTTGCCAATGAAGAATGAAGTCATCTCCTACTTTCTTTAATTCATTAAGGTAAAGAACATTTCGACTGTGGTTGTTTCAGTGTCAAGCATTATAAAATGTGTTTAAATATCTTTATCAAGGAAATAAAAGAGACTTACAGGTAAGTGATTTGGTTCTCTTTAAAGCTCAACTAATTTTCACCCCCCCCCCCATGTTCTGTCTATAGATGACAAGATTTCTACAATGGCTCTAACACAAAGACTGTTAACGTTTCTGCAAGCACGCTGCTCATTTCTTTGGAATAAATGAAGCCTCACAACCAGTGGACCATTTCTTGCTATGCGTTATTCTTACAGTTTCATTAGCTCCAGATCCACTGCCAGTTTGAAAAGCTCCCGTGCATAAAACACTGCCAAGCTTGAAAGCATAATGAACCTTCTGTGATATTCTTGGAAACTAAAGACACTGTGAGCTCAGGGAGTTGAGCATTTATATGTTTGTCAGGGATCACAATTTCTCCAACTCTCACGAGATACTGAATAACCACAGGCAGAGTAAAGTGGGTCCCTGCTCACTATGAAATCTCACCCAGTCGTGCCAACATAAAATTAGACTTTCCGAAGGAGAAGGTGAGATGTGAGTTCAAGGAAGAGCTCAGAGAAAACTTGAGTTCACATCATGAGTGTTTTCTGGTGAAAACAAACACTCCAATGGCTGTGTCCAGAAGACACAAACGCAAGAGCTTACTTAAAAAAAAAAAAAAAAGTGAGAATACAAATAAAACAATGCATTTTTTTCCCTCCCAGGGATGGATCTATGCTTTGACGTTTTTCTTCTGGCCACTGAAAATATTTTGGTTTTCTGCAACATCCCTCTGGATTAGGTAAGAGAAATGAAAACATTTAGGAATGTTTAGGGCTGGACAGATAACATAGCAGTAACACACAGGACTTGCATCCTAGAGGTTCCAAGTTCAATCCCCAACACCGCCAAGTACCACAAAGAGCCAGAGCTGAGTGACTCTGATATAAGACAAAAAGAGATGTAGAAAAAAAATATTTTCATTACTGGAGGAGTCTGGCATTTGTTACACATTTTCTTACTAGTATAATTTGCACTCACTATGACTGAAAAATAATTCAGTTTAAAAGTCTAGGTTAATTCAAGTCACATACTTTGGACCAGTAGAAAAAAACTGGTGGTCTGGGAGGTGGCGCAGTGGATAAAGCACTGGACTATCAAGCATGAGTGAGGTCCAGAGTTTGATCCCTGGCAGCACATGTGCCAGAGTGATATCTGGTTCTTTCTCTCCTGTCCGTCTCATAAATAAATAAATAAAATATTAAAATAAAGAAATAAAAAAAAGGCCTGCTCAAGTTGGGGCCAGACGGTGGTACAGTATCATGTTACAGTGCGCAAGGATCCAGGTTTGAGCCCCACTTGGAGGGGGTAAGCTTCCTGAGTGGTGAAGCAGGTCTGCAGGTGTCTCTCTGCCTCTCTCCTTTCTACCTCCCACTCCTCTCAATTTCTGGCTGTCTCTATCCAATAAAAAATATAGATAAAAATTGTTTTAAAGATAAAGAAAAGAAAAACTGCTCAAATAAATTGCAAATGGTTCCCTGTCGTTAGTATCAAAGCTGAAGCAAGTACGAGTGAGTTCAAATAGCTCCCCTTCCCTCAGCCCCACCCCCCCATACCCTTGTTTCACAATATGGTTCTTTGTCTTGCCACTGTGAGGACAATAGTCAAAAAAAAAAAATCTACAGACTGGCAAAATACACAGATGATTTGACTGGAAAAGCCAGAGAGTAAGAACTTTTCATATCAGCAGCATGAGGTCTGAGAAAATGCTCTTTGCTTTTATGTGAATGCCAAGCCAGCTTTGGACATCTAAGAAAAGCTTCATCCTAACAACAGGACGTGCAACATACATGTTACTGTGGTCTTGTATGTGTGTGTGTGTGTGTGTGTGTGTTTCACGTCACAGCTGAATCCATCTCTTCGTACCTGTTTCCTCTTCTTAGGAAGGTTCTAAATCAGACCTCCAGGTGTTAAGCAAAAACCTTGGTTCCTACACTTCCTAGCTTCTTCCCACATGAAAACCCCAGGTTTCATCTGCCCTGTTCCTACTTTAGGGTTCCTGTTTGTTAAACCATTTGTCCTGCTTTATATCTTATTACCTCTCAGTCACCAAGTTGCAGATGCCACCATGACGCCATCCTGACTTCCCTGGGCAGACCAATGTGTCCTCCTGGACCCCCACCTCTCCAGATCCCTGCCACATTAGAAAAAGACAGGAACAGGCTGGGGGAATGGATTGACCTGTCAATGTTCATGTTCAGCAGAGAAGCAATTACAGAAGCCAGATCTTCCACCTTCTGTTCCCCATAAAGAATTTTTGGTCCATACTCCCAGGGAGGAATAAAGAATAAGGAAGTTTCCAATGGAGGGGCCCATGGGACATGGAACTCTGGTAGTGGAAGCTGTGTGGAATTGTACCCCTGTTATCTTACAGTCTTGTTCATCATTATTAAATCACTAAAAAGCAAGCAAGCAAACAAACAAAAACCTTGGTTCCTGTCCTCACTTGTAAGTAGCTTCTCTGGGCCCCGTTTCCCATGCTCACTGTCTGAGGACACCTGAGGCTTCACTTACACTGTGGAGGACTCCTGCGGGCTGGCCAAGGTACCAGGCCCTTCCATGATGACTCAGTCTTGGCTTCTTCCCTCCATCATGGGCCTCCAAAGGCCCCTCTCTGAAAGCTGAATCCGGACAGTGAGAAGGGGTTGGACAGAATGACCGACCGACAGGCCATTGGAAGGTTGCTGTGTGTCTCCCTCCCCCAGCCCTCTCACTCCCATCATGCTTCCTTCCTCTCTCCTTATCTTTCCTTCCTCAAATGGTTTGGCTGCTGCAGCTTGAGACAAATAGTTGCCGGGGTCTGCTCTCTGCATGAGGTGAGGTGAGGGGGAGCAGAGCCTGCCAGGCACCAGATTGATGGTGTGTGGAAACTCAGAGCCCAGAGCCGTGGCAGCCAAGTGCTTCTCCGTGGGGATCCCACATGATACACTTTCCAGATTTCTGGGCCTCCGTCCAGCCACACTCTTGTGTGCAAGAGGTGGGGAGGGAGAGGGGTGGAGGGGCAGGCCTGCGTGTGTGCACTTGCTTGCTTATTTACGGCTTTAATAAATGTGTTTAACATATGCTACACTCAACAGCAGCCAGGGAGAGGCAGGCCATCTGATTATCTCTTCTCCCTCGTCTCCTTTCTGCTATGGATGATGAACGTTGGCTCAGGGCCAGTCTGAAAGGGGAATAAGTCTCCCAGGCTGACAGCCACTGAGGTAGGCTTATGTGAATGCGGTGAAAACACCGCGGATGGTGTCTCCTCCACTGTCAGCCGCGCTGCCACGAGTAATTACGATTCCGTTCTAGACCATCAGCCTCTGTGTGTAACTCCCGCCGTGTGGGAACTCAGAGCGTCAGGGACATAATCCATGAAACTTTAGCTGGAGAGGCCCCTGCAGCCAGCTGTGCACTGACTCACCCTCAGGCCGCAGGAGGATGCTGTAACTTTGCTGAAGGTTCTTTGCTCTGCTTTATATCCCAATTCTTTTTCAGTCACCAGGTTCCAGATGCTACCATGATGCCAACATAACTTCCCAGGGCAGACGACCCCATCAATGTGTCCTGGAACCCCCGCTTCCCCAGAGCTCCGCCCTACTAGGGAAAGAGAGAGACAGGCTGGGAGTATGGATCCACCTGTCAACACCCATGTTCAGCAGGGAAGCAATGACAGAAGCCAGACCTTCCACCTTCTGCATCCCACAATGACCCTGGGTCCGTACTCCCAGAGGGATGAAGAATGGGAAAGTTTTCAAGGGAAGGGGGTGGGATATGGAACTCTGGTGGTGGGAATTGTGTGGAGTTGTACCCCTCTTATCCTATGGTCTTGTTAATATTTCCATTTTATAAATGAAAAAATAAAAAGTCACTTTCTTGGGAGTTGGGCAGTAGCACAGCGAGTTAAGCGCACATGGTGAGAAGTGCAAGGACTGGTGTAAGGATCCCAGTTCGAGCCCCCGGCTCCCCACCTGCAATGGAGTCACTTCACAGGAGGTGAAGCAGGTCTGTAGGTGTCTGTCTTTCTCTCCCCCTCTCTGTCTTTCCCTCATCTCTCCATTTCTCTCTGTCCTATCCAGCAACAATGACAGCAATAACAACAACAATAATAACTACAACAATAAAAACAACAAGGGCAACAAAAGGGAGTAAATAAATAAATATTTTTTAAAAAGTCACCTTCTCAAGTGTCACCTGGTCTGGAGTGCATTTCTGTCCTACAAATAAAATCTAAAGATGAGGTCAGATATGAAGAGCAAATTGGATGCAGCTAAGTATATATAGTCCATTGAGAACAGATCTATTTCACAGCGTTCTTTCAGATGAACTCAAGGTACCGATACAAACAAATACAAAAACACTATTTACAAGCCACGCTTCCTAACAGAATAGAAAATTCAACTTCTGCGACCGGGCAGTGGTACGCCTGGTTGAACATTCTTATCACCATGTGCAAGGACATGGGTTCAAGTTCCTAGTCCCCATGAGCAGTGAAGCAGGGCTACAGGTATCTCTCTCCCTTCCTCTCTCTCTCTCTCTCTCTCTCTCCCTCTACTCTCAAATTCTTTTTTCCTATCAAATAAAAAGAATAAAAATAAAGGGAGAAAAAAATGGCCACCAGGAGCAGATTCATCATGCAGGCGCTGACTCCCACCCTAACCCACCCCAGAGATAACCTGATGGCAATTAAAAATTAATTTTAAAAAATTCAACTTTTTCCCACTGCAGAATGAAGTTCTGTTGAAGGATAAGTAAGTTATATGCATAAATGTACACAAACCTTGAAACAAACTAAGTCCATTGCAGAATGCTAGGGTGATGTTTCTTTCTTGCTGATGTAACCTTGCATTAGAATGTCTGAGAGAACGAGAACACTCAAAATGGATGGTGCCATGTTAGAATGAAGAAGTCAGATTCTGTCACTTTCGAGAATTCTGGGATAAAGACCAGTGTCTGGCTTATACTTGCTAATGCAGGTTTTGACCAGTCCCAAGCTTCTAGTGTGTCATCCTAACATCTCAGTACAAAAGACAAAAGAATAGAGGCAAGGAGATAGCTGAAGGAAATGTCCACCGCCCACCGCGCAAGATAGAAAGTAAGATAAAATCAGCCTCAAATGAGTCAAGTGTTCATGGAAATGAAAAGAAAGCTTTTAAAGAAAACCAGCAAACCCCCATTTCTGCTTACTATCAGAAGGTCTCAGCTACGTAGTCCATGAAGAGAAAAATAAACAATAAAGAAGAGCAAAAAAAAAAAATTTCTTAAAGAGGTGTGGAGTGGGGGCTAGTCGCTAGTGTAGTGGGTTAAGCGTATGTGGCACTAAGCACAGAGACCAGTATAAGGATCCCGGTTTGAGCCCCAGCTCCCCACCTGTGGTGGGGGGGGTCACAGGCAGTGAAGCATGTCTGCAGATGCCTGTCTTTCTCTCCCTCTTTCTGTCTTTCCGTCCTCTCTTGATTTCTCTCTGTCTTATCAACAACAATAGCAATAACAACAATAATAGTAACAACAACAATGATAAACAGAAAGGGAAAAATGTGTATCACCTTACACACAGAGAGGGGGAGTTTCACGCATGGTGAAGCAGGGCTGCAGGTCTCTCTATTTCTCTCTCCCTCTCTTTCTTCCCCTCCCCTCTCAGTCTGTCTCTATCCAATAAATAAATTTAAAGTTACTAAATCCATCAACACCAGATTATAAGTATTGTAGAGAAAAAGGAAAAAAATCTATGAAGTCACAAGAATTGGTTTTTTAAAAAATAAATAAATGCAGTAAGACATGCAAGACTGAAAAGAGTATTTGTTAGATTCTCTTTATTCATTGGATAGAGATAACTAGAAATCGAGAGGGAGGCGGGTGATAAAGAGGGAGAGAGACAGGGAAGACATTTGCAGCCCAGCTTCACCACTTGCATAGCTTTTCTGCTGCAGGTGGGCATCAGGGGGCTTGAACTGGAGTCCTTGTGCACTGTAATGTGTGTGCTCAACCACGTGCACCACCACATGGCCCCAGAAGAACATTTTTTAAAAGAATTTGGGAACAAATTTAAGAAACTGTCATATTTTTAAAACAAACTATGAGTCAAGAATGAAGATGAATAAAGTCATTTTAGATAATGGAGTCATAAATTTTATCTTGTGGGGATCTTCTGTGAGAAAGTTAAAAAGGCAGAACTCAAGAAAGAAAAAGATATTGGATGTAAGAAATACTGCACAGGCTTAAAAGTCCAACTAAAAAAAATTCTACTAGTCATGTAGGAAACCTACAATTAATCTGTCCAACGTGGAACTAGAAGCTGGCTGTTTTCAATGGGAGATGAGTACAGGACAAAGAAAGCTTAGAATCTGGGGGCCAAGTGGTGGTGCACCTGGTTGAGTGCCCATGTTACAATGCACAAGGACCGGAGTTTGAGTCCCCGGTCCCCACTGGCAGGGGGAAAGCTTCACAAGTAGTGAAGCAAGGATGCAGGTGTCTCTCTGTCTCTCTGCCTCTCTATCACCCCCTACCCTCTTCATTTCTGGTTGTCTCTGTCCAATAAATAAAGATAACATAAAAATGTTTTTCATTAAAAAAAGGTTAGAATTCATAAGAACTTGGATGTTAGAAATCAATATGGTACTAATTTTGAAGTTCAATTTAAAAAAAAAAAATCACCATCTCAAATTTCAAGAAAAACAAAAACACATCCAAGAAAAATAGGACCTAAGTTTGAAATAAAATAGAAAGTAGTTTATTATAAACAACTGATATGGAAAACTACAATCATTTTTCCAGCCAGAAGACATTTTGTGTGTGTGTAACAGCATTAGAACTGAGAATGAAAAATGGTAACAAGTATTGACAGATTCCTTCATGAAAAAGAATTTTTACTTGCTCAAAATTACGCAAATAGTGTTCACTGGCTGTCCACCTTTAGAATAAAGAACTTAATTTTCATAATAGGACAAAAATAGAGTGAGTGAGGATTTTAGAAGTAGAATATGAGTCAAATTGCAAATAGCACTACCAGACTAGGAACACAGGTGTGCACACAAATCTTTTTGAATAGTTGTTTTTGTGTTGTTTAGAAAATAATCTGAAAATAAAACTACCAGGTACTAATCACAGAAATATTTAATGAGATAATTGTCTCCAGAATATGTTCTATAATTAGGGGGGAGTGGGCAATATTGTTTCTTTTTTTTTAAACACTTTTGTGCTATTTCACTTTTATTCTTTGTGGTATGAATTCACTTTTAAAAATACATAATTAAATAGCAGGAGTGTTTGTGGGTATAATTCATATGATTCATTTTGACATGGTCAGTCTGCCAGTTTAAGTCTCTGTCTTCCATTCTTCCAGCACACACTGGAAAGAGTATTTAGAACATTCAGATAAACTGGCACATGGCACTGAACATTTAGTCCTATTTACAGTGTAAATTTACTCAGCACTTAATTTTTCTTCTTTTGCCAATTTCACAGCTGTCAATCAGCCGCAGAAGCCTTCCAAATCTTCCAACACCTGATTGATGGCTTTCATTCTTAATGACTCCCAAGAGACACAGTAGATATTTTTAATCAAAACTCAAGTCAATATTTTGACCATGTTATTAAGAACAGAACAACCCACGGAATGGATTCTCTTTGGGTCTGACCTTCGTTATTCTTCAACCATGTATGTATCTTGAAAAAATATATACTACTGTTTACTTTTCCTACTACCTAAGAGGTGTCAGTGAAAACCAACGTCCACAACTACAGTGGCAATCACGCACCTTTTATTCATACCAAGACGGTAAATACCCAGTCACCTTCGTAATCAAGTCATAGTTTGGTCACGAATTCTTTGGTTGTTCTATATTTCTTTTCAGCTACATTCTAGGTCATTTGGATTTATTGTTTAAATTTACTTCCATGCTCCTTAGCTAAGTTAAATTTATATTTCTGGGATGTCATTCGTTAATTCAAAAACACTGTCAATTTTAAATGGGGTTTCTGACATGCTCCTCTGTTATAGAAAATTGTCTAGGGAAAAAACTAAACAAATGAAAAAAAATAGAAAAACACATACTTGAGAGTTGTTTTTTTTTTTAATCTGATGATGGCTTCCCATTTCAAAGTTTTAAGCATTTCACTGGGTAGAAAAGTGTGATTTTTTTAATCTAGACTTGTTTTTAGTTCCTTGACTATTTTTTCAAGTAATATACAGCATATGGTAACAGGGTCTCATTTTAAAAATATATATTTTATGTATTTTAATGAGAGAGATAAAGTGAAAGACACAGAAAGAGACTAGAGTCCTGTTTAGCTCTGGCTTATGATCATGCTGGGTATTGAACCAGGGCCCATAGAGTCTCATGCATGATAGTCTATTGAATAGCCATTATTCTGTCTCTCTGACCCCATCACATAATCTTGTTCATGACAATTAACTTTTTTTTTTTTTTTGCCTCTAAGGATATCGCTAAGACTCTGTGCCTGCACTATGAATCCACGGCTCCTAGAGGGTAATTTTTCCCTTTTATTGCCCTTGTTTATTGTTATTGTTGTTGTTGTTGTTACTGCCATCATTGTTGTTGGATAGGACAGAGAGAAATGGAGAGAGGAGGGGAAGACAGAGAGAGGGAGAGAAAGACACACACCTGCAGACCTGCTTCACCGCCTGTGAAGTGACTCCCCTGCAGGTGGGGAGCCAGGGGCTTGAATCTGAACCCGTAAGCCTGTCCTTGAGCTTCGTGCCATGTGCACTTAACCTGATGTGCTACTGCCTGGCCCCCTAACCATTCTTTTTTCCCCCTATTTTATTAGGAGGTTAATGGTTTACAGCACAGTGGTCTACACATGGGTTCCATTTCTTAGCTCTGTATCCTGGGTGTCTGAAAATATTCTTATCCTTAACCTAGGACCACAATCCCCCTTTATGCCTCCTCTTCCATTCTTTCCCCGGAGTCCTTTGCTTTAGTGCAGTACACCGGCCCCTGTCCAAGTTTCACCCTGTGTTCCCCCTCCCCGATCTTTCTCCCAGTTTTCACCTTCGTGTACGGTCAAACCACATTCCCTCCCATCTTCCTGACTCATTCCAAACAGAGCATCTTCCTTCAGGTTTCAATCAAGGTGAGGCAAAGATTGGAGTTTTATAAAAAGATTAGAATTTTATAATTTCTGGTCTACTGTTTGGCTTTTTGATATTGGGCTTTTTGACATTTTTAAAGTCATAGACAGGGTAAAGTGTTCAAAATCTCTCTGTCCATTTTGTTCTTCCTTTTCCAATGTCTTTGCTTCTCTTTGTTGCCGTGGTTTGTATTTCCAATTCTATTCTACCACTGATGAATTGATTTAGAGTTGGAGTTTGCTTGCTTCTTTTCATGTCGGACTTCTTTCGGTAATTCTTGCAAGGCAGGACTGGTGGTGGTCAACTTGCTTCCATTTCTGTATGTTTGTGAAGGCTTTAATTTCTCCTCCACACTTGAGAGAGAATTTGGCAAGGTGGAGTATTCGTGGCTGATAATCTTTATCTTTCAGTACGGTGAATATGTCATTCCATTCTCTTCTTGTCATACTTGTGGTGAGAAATATGAAGACAGTCAGATGGTACTGTCTTTGTATGTCAAATTCTTTTTTTGTTTTTTCCCCTAGTGGCCTGCATTAGCTTTCCTTTGTCTTTGCTTTTGGATAGTTTTACAGTGATGTGTCCAGGTGTGGGCCGTTTTGAGTTGAAAGTCCTGGGTGTTCTTTCAGCTTCTTCTATGCTTATATTTTTTTTTCTGCATTTACCAGGTGTGGAGATTTTTCTGTATATGACTTCTTGGAATATGATTTCTGTTTTTCTGTGCCTCTCACTTTCTCTTCACCTTCAGGTATCACAATATCTCCTTTTTGTTTGTTTGTCTGTTTTTGTTTTTGCCTCCAGGGTCATCGCTGGAGCTCAGTGCCTGCACCATGAATCCACTGCTCCTAGAGGCCATTTCCACCCCCCCCCTTTGTTGCCCTTGTTGTTGTAGCCTTGTTGTGGTTATTATTGTTGTGGTTGATGTCGCTCGTTGTTGGATAGGACAGAGAGAAATGGAGAGAGGAGGGGAAGACAAGAGAGGGGGAGAGAAAGACAGACACCTGCAGACCTGCTTCACCGCTTGTGAAGTGACTCCCCTGCATGTGGGAAACCGGGGACTTGAACCAGGATCCTTATGCCAGTCCCTGCACTTTGCGCAATGTGCGCTTAACCCGCTGAACTACCGTCTGACACCCTTGTTGTGTTTTCCTGATGGAATCTGGTATTTCGCCAAGAATTGCTTGGCTTTACATGAGTTTTTCCTTTCCAACACCCTTGCACTCAGAAAGTCTGCGGGTTTTATCTTTTAGCTCTAGCTGAATTATTCTACTTAATTGGCCACTTATGTAAGCCTTTACCCCCTCCAGAAAATCCTTCACTTCAAGTATCTCCATTCATTGTTTTCTTTGTGAATTGTATAGCTCTTTGGTGAAATCATCTCTTACATCCTGAACTTGTGTTGGTATGTTATGGCTGGAATCTCAAATTGCCTTCATATGTTTTCTGAATCCAAACTCAAGACATTTTTTTCCCCCAAATCCTTTTGTCCTTGCGTGTTTTACTTGAGTGTGGTATCTGTTTTTCAACCAGCAGGTGGCACTGTGTCTGTACTTTTCCTTTATATGTATAGGTCATTGTGATGGAGAGGAGAGGAACATCTTTCCTACTCGTGTGGTTTTAGACAGTGAGCTTTTATTGCCTTGTTTCAGACTTTATTCTGGACTCGGGCAGCCTGCTTCTACCTTCTGAGCAGGGGACACAGCTTTTGGTTCAGACTAGCGTCCTGCTTTTCTCCACTTTCTTGGGCCAAGCCTGTTCGGTTTTGCCCTGTGACTCAAAATGGTGCCAGCTACTCTGTGTCAACTCCTGGCTCAAATGGACTTTGTAGAATTTACCTACTCCCTCATTCCGTGGAGCACACCCACCTGTGACTCTCTGATTTTCTTCAAACCTTGCGGATGCAATGTTGTGATTCCAGTGGGTTTTTTTTTCATTGCTTTATCTGATTGTCTCTGAGTATGATTTTTTTCAGTCACAGTTAACTCTGAGTGTCTGTCAACCACGACCAAGCTAGTCCAAGCTGTTATCATAACTCACTGGCCTACCCTACAAACTTAACACAGTATTGAGAATGCAAGACCCACTGATTCATTATAGAAATCACTATGAGGAGCTAGTTGTTGGTGCACCTGGTTAAGTGAACACGTAACAGAGCACAAGGACCCAGGGTCAAGCCCCTGGTCCCCATCTACAGGAGGAAAGTTTTTTGAGTGGTGAAGCAGTGCTGCAGATGTCTCTGTCTCTTTCCCTCTTTATCTCCCCCACTCCTATAAATTTCCCTCTGTATCTATCTAATTAAAAAAAAAAAGAAAGAAAGAAAAGAGTTGTGCCAATATTTAAGAAAAGAACTTAATAACTCTGTAAGTTCTTGGTTTCCTCACAAAGCATCACTTAACCTCATCCAGTGTGTTTCTATCCCATCAATATTGGTGTCTCTTTTTGCTGGCCACTACTATTTCTATCATCTCCGAGGTCGGGCTCTCTCATTCTGGACTGAAAAAAAAAATCTATGAGGGCCAAATCCACGCTCTAGTCCATTACTGTATCTGGTGAGTTACGTAATGTCTGGCAGATAATAAAAGCTTCACACATAGCTCTTGAGTGAATGGCTTAATGAATAAATATATGAATGAAGTGCTGTTAGGAAACTGAACAATTTGAAGGGGGTCAAAGCTGTCTGATGACACAGTGAAACAAGCACAAGTGTTGGTTTCAAAACCGATCTGCTTTGTTTGACTGAAGCTAGTTGCCTCAAGTGTGTGCATGTCTTGCTCTTGCTACACTTAAAAACTTTAAACTCATGCTCACTTTTTTAAAAAAACTGAGTTGCTTTGCTGAATATATTAGTGGAAAAGGTATGCATCTACAAAATTCGCTCATATGATTTATGGGTTTCTGTGTGCTAAGTTCTTAATTGTTGCTTTTTTTTTTTTAAGATAGAGACAGAGAGGCAGCAAAGCAGAGAAAGAGAGATCACAGCAGGAGAGCTTCCTTCAGTGTGTATGTAGGCGGAGGGCAGGCAGGGGGACTTCAGACTGGAACTTGGGTCAAGTGCAGGACAAAGCAGAACATAATCCAAATGAGCTGTTTTACTGACTCTAGTTTTGCTTCTAAAACTAATGATGTGCACGTCTTATTTTATGGCTGTTTCTCCATCAACATACTTTCTTCTCCCTGTAATCTGCCCCAATTTTTATTGCCTCTTTCAAAATTACTGCGTTAACTTTCACTTTTTAATCATGTTTAAAGCTAGTGGAGGGAAACGTGATTCAAACATTGGAAGCACATAGTATACTGGACATTAGGATTTTTACTACATGAAAGAAAGAGGAGCCCATCCCTTCAGATTTCTAATTTTAGTAGACTTTTGAAATACCTTTCCTGGATCTCAACCAAGTAAAAGCTCAGAGACACTCACTATTAGATATGATGTCACTTACATATTATGAATTTAAGACTTTGAACTGCATTCAAATCTCCCAGTAGCAAAGCAGGTTTTCTTTTCTCTTTTAAAATTTCTATGTGTTTTTAAATTATGTGTTGAGTTATGCCAAGATACATATTAATGGTTTTTAAAGTTTCATTGTAGAAAGTCCATATTTCTGATCCATCATTACCTCATTGAAACCCAGTCTAAGTTAGTTGTAAATGAACTAAAAAAATATAGATATTGAGTCTTCCTTGAAAAGTACATTGTTGGTATGCTTCTAGTTCTGCTTCTGTTACATTGCATGACGTTGTGGTCAATTTACACGGTCATTCTGTGACATTGGTTTGGTCTCACTCCCCCTGCCTCCGGGAGATTTGGTTTAGTCCTTGCTAGTTTCCCTGCTTCTTCCTTCTCCTCACCTCCTAGCCTATGTACTTCCTGGGTTCTGGACTCTGCCGCCAGAGGAGAGAGAGGCAGCAGAGAACTGGGTTGTGATTAGATTAGATTAGTTTTTTGAACCGTTCGCTCGTTTCTCCGCTCAGCCTTGTGTCCCTGATCGTCTGTCTCCCACCGCGAAGCTAGCTCGGCAGTACATGGATTTCAGAATTTTGTAAAAGGAAGATAAGTCTGGACTGAGAGTGTCTGCAGACACTTATCATACAGAGAGAAGTTGTACCCATGTTGTCAACAACCATGATATAAACCATTAACCCCCTCAATAAAGTAATAGAACATATAATTTTAAAATAGTATCATTCCATTCCATATACATATGTGAAACTAGATAGTGATGTTATCATCCAAAGAAATTTACAGAATTAAAGAGTCTTATTTAATAAGAAGACTCTCCCTATCCAATGCTGATAATTTCCAGAGTCTGTTCTGTATCTGCACTAATATCCACAAAACTAGTGATTCTAGTCCTGGGACCTTAGGCTTACTCTGCTATATTTTATTCTAATGAGAGAGATAGAGAGACCAGAGCACTGCTCTGGGTTATAGTGGTGCTGGGGATTGAACCTGGGACCTTTCATGCCTCAGGGATGAGAGTTTTTTGTAGGACAACTATGCTGTCTCCCCAGTCCAAGCTCTCTTTCTAAGAGGCAGATTTGCTACCTGGGAGTTGGTTCCGTGAACACAGCATAGAACAAGTGTACCTGAGGTTCCCAGTTTGTTGCCTGACACTGCTTATGCTAGAGTGTTACTCTCCTCTCTCTCTCTCTCTCTCCCTCTCCCCCTCCCCCTCCCCCTCCCCCTCCCCTCCTCTCCCTCTCCCTTTCCCTCTCCCTCTCTCTCCCCCTCCTCTCTCATAAAGTAAATAAATGAAACATTTTTAAAACACAAAAAGACCTATTCTGGGTTCTCTATTTTGCATGCCTACACTCAGCAGTTTATTCAAACGTAAACATGTTTGTCCATCCACTTGATTCATTGGCTTCTGCATTCTTCCGTTTCCAATTCAGCCTCCTTAATCTGTTTTTATCTCTTATGTTTCAAGCACAATTCCAATCACCACACTGTTTCAGATCACCCAAAAGTCCTCCAAAATCTCCCTGATAAGGTCCCTTATATGTGACATTTCTGATGAAAGTCGCCCTGCTTTTTATTACCAAAACAGTCCCCCCCACTAATCCTTGTGGAGCCCACAGACCTTTGAGTTCAAATCCTCTTAACCACCCCACCAATTTTCTGCCTCGGTCGGTGGCTCTGCACGTGGCTTACCCCTTTCCCACTGTCCACTCTGCTAAATCGTGAAGGTGCTGAGGATGCCAAGTCCTCCCTGGTGCTGTGCTGTACTACTCTCTTGTCCCCAAGGTCAGCAGTCCCCAGTCCTGTCTCTCTTCTCCCTGGGGCTTTGTCCATGTCTTTTTAAAATTATTATTATTATTTTATTTATAAAAATGAAACATTGAAAAAACCATAGGATAAGAGGGGTACAACACCATGCAATTCCCACCACCAGAACTCCGTTTCCTATATCCTCTCCCAATAGCTTTCCTATTCTTATTTATTTATTTATTCCCTTTTGTTGCCCTTGTTTTATTGTTGTAGTTATTATTGTTGTGGATGTCGTCGTTGTCGGGGAGGACAGAGAGAAATGGAGAGAGGAGGGGAAGACAGAGAGGGGGAGAGAAAGACACCTGTAGACCTGCTTCACTGCCTGTGAAGTGAAGTGACTCCCCTGCAGGTGGGGAGCCAGGGAGGCTCAAACCGGGATCCTTCTGCTGGTCCTTGCACTTTGTGCCATGTGTGCTTAACCTGCTGCGTTACCGCCCCGACTCCCGGCTTTCCTATTCTTTAACCCTCTGGGAGTGTGGACCTAAGGTCGCCCACGTCTTTTATTGCACTCTCAGCGTGTTAGATGAGCGCACATCACCTCAGGGCTGGATTCACCAGGCTCTTCCTCTTCCTGTGGCTGATGTCTTCAGCAGAGAACCTGCTTCATTTAGATTGAAATCTAAAGCCCAGTGCTTCTTATAACATAATGAGCTGTGAATTGTGAGTGAGTTGAAGCATGGGAGCAAACAAGGAAGGGGAGAAAAAGACGTGAAGGTTACACAGGGAGAGATCCTATTTCAGTAATGCCTGTGTCTTGTTAATGACCTGGGCCTTGAATATAAATGAGTGAATAACATGTGTCTTGGAGACTGAGGAGGGCTGTTTTAAATGAGTCTCCTAACTCCCTTTTTACACGACTGAATCACCACAACCGAGTCTCCAGCTGGGAAAAGAAAAGGAATTTCAGCTATGTGACAAATGAATAAGTAGGAGATAAATAAATGTGATTTTACTAATTTGGGCCTGTTCAAAGCATAATAAAATGTTAGGTGTTTTTTTTTTTTTTTTTAGCAACAAATGAATCTGTATGTATGGAGTTTAGTTATAAATTAAACACATTCAACCATTTTATTTTCCTGTTTCATCTCTTTAAGAGAAATGTCTTACTTTAAAACGATCTATCAGGATAATTTTTTTTTTTTAACTGAAAGGACATTACAATGGCTTTCTATGCAAATAAGGGCTTTTTGTTTTCCCCATTGTAATGGCAACCGTGAAAAAAATGTTTGTGTGTGTGTGTGTGTGTTTTCCATTCACCACAGGGTGTGTGGCACAGACCTTTAATATAAATAGCTGAGGTCACTAAGAAGTTGAAAGTACAGTCCTACAAAGTCAGTGGAAAACAAACAAACAAAAACGTCTGTCTTATTTTCTTTGTCCACCATCTTTTGGGGACTAGTATTGAAGAAGTAGCTTTATCACAAGTTGCAAATGATGTGTGAAATGAGTCAGCTCTGCTCAGTGTATCAACAGAGACTATAAAGTTACTTGGGCAAATACAGCTCTGGTGTGTTAATTGCTGTAGACTCAGATCCCATATAGATGACACCTACCCTGATGTCACAATTCTGAGACATCTCTTCATTTTCCACCTTCTGAACCTGTGACACCTTTTCCTACTCAGCTTATAGTCAGCTCACAGCCGTCTCCACTCAACGCTTGGGTTTGGCTGGAAAGAGAGGCTGTGTTTGGCAGTTTGGAACCCCCACACATACCATCAGCAACATTAGATCCTGACACCTGATTTTAAATGTTTGTGCTGAAACTCCCTGTACTCTTAGTACTTTTATGCCTGTCCTTGCACCATCTGTGCTGAACCCGCTGTGCTACCGCCCGACCCCCAATATTATTATTTTTCTTAATGAGAGCAATGCTCAGCTCTGTCTTCTGGTGGTGCCAGGGACTTGAACCTAGAACCTTGGAGGCTGTTCATGAAAGTCTCTTTTCGTAATCATGGTGTAATCTGTCCAGCCACGATTCACCATCTTAATATAAACTTTCATTAATTCCTTTGTTTACTAAAAAAAATGTTTTTATTCACTTAATTGTTTTCAAAAGTGAGTCAGATGAATCTGGGTCAAAGTTATTTACCAGCCCGGCTGTAGTAGTTAGTATATAACATTACTCTCTCCCTTATAGGAGATAACTAGAAATTTATGTGGTTATCCCTAACAAAAAAACACATTTTTAGTATTTGTTTTGACGGTAGCTACATTGGTTGATAGCAGTTTAAGGTTTTGGGTGTCCTACCTTACAGATAAACATATGTAAATCCCATCAGCTACACTGCTACTGACCAGTATAATTTTAGTCATAGCATAAAGTTCACCCTTTACCTGACATATCTGCCCTTTCCACTTCCTCTCTAGCAACTTTTTTTTTATTGTTCTAGCAACCAAAAGTTTTTCACTTTGCTTTTTCATTTCCTTTGTTTCTTCTTCTTTTTTAAAAATATTTATTTATTCTCTTTTGTTGCCCTTGTTGTTTTATTGCTGTTGTCATTGTTGGGTAGGACAGAGAGAAATGAGGAGAGGAGGGGAAGACAAGAGAGGAGGAGAGAAAGACAGACACCTGCAGACCTGCTTCACCACTTGTGAAGTGACCCCCCTGCAGGTGGGGAGCCGGGGGCTCGAACTGGGATCCTTACACTGGACCTTGCATTTTGTGCCACGTGCACTTAACCTGCTGCACTACTGCCGGACTCCATAGTAATAAAAACCTCTGGTCTTTGTTTTTCTCCATCTGACTTCTTTCACTAAGTACAGTGATCTCTAGTTTCGTTTATGTTGTTGAAAACGCCAGAGCTTAACCTTTTTTTTTTCTGTTTTATAGCTAAGTAGTACTGAATTGTGTGTATACATATATAGTTATGCAGTTTTATATTGAGTTGCCAAAAAGTCATATCACGTTTTTGTATTGAAAAGCAGAGAAAAAAAATATGGCAAGACTTTTCCAACATCTCAGTATCTAGTATTCTACATGATGACACGAGTTTATAGTTATATATATATACTGATTAGAGGGCAGCTACTAAAACTATTAACCTTTACAACCTAGGTTAGGCTTTTTCAAAATACCATATTTGTTATACATAGCCCTTAATTAAAAAAAAAACACATGGCATTTTTTAATGTCAGAGACCAAAAAATTAAAACTCAGCTCTATTCAATTCAATTCAACTAATCAGCAAACTGCTTCATAAGTAAAATAAATCATTTATTTATTACTTATCTCTTCTAATTGCCATCAGGGTTATTACTGGAGCTCAGAGACTGATGACACCCATCCCTCCCACCAGCCATTTGTTTTTCCCTTTCTTGTTTCTTTTTGATAGAGACAGAGAAAAATTGAGAGAGCAGAAGGGGGGAGAGAGACCTGAAGCACTGCTTTACCGCTCATCAAGCCTCCACCCTGCAGGTGGGGGGCCAGGGGCTTGAACTCAGGCCCCTGCTCATGGTCACATGTGTACTGTATCAAGTGTACCCCCTCGCCCAGCCCTGGAGCATTTATTTTTAATCCAATAAAAAGAACTTCAAGAAAAATAACAAAAGGAAAGAAATTATATAATCCATTTGCAGAGCAAGACATTTGTTCTAAAAAGCTAACCACTTCCAAATAGCATGAATTTAGTTAAGTATCCAAAAATTATGCAATGCAGCCAGGAAATAAAAGCCTACAATCCTCCCCAAATCATGGCCCTTTATGTGCCCAATATAAAGCCTTGGCAAGTTGGCTGTCATGTTCACAACCTAGGTTAAGCTTTTTCAAAATGCCATATTTATTATAAATATCCCTTAATTAAAAAATGAATATGACTTTTTTTTTAATTTCAGAGACCAGGAAATTAAAACTCAGTTCTATTCAATTCAATGCTGTCCTTCTCCTCCTTAATTTTATTAATGGCCCAAAGTGGAGATTAGTGGAAAATCTGGTGTGGCAGCATGATGGCAACGGACATTCGTTTTCTATGAGGCTGACACACTTTCCAACAATAACAACGCCTGTCCAGCAGTGGAGTAGAAAAACACAGAAGTTCTTTATATCCAAGAGGGTTTTTTTTGGGGGGGGCGGCGGTCTGTGTTCCTTTCAGATGTCACTGAAATTAATATCGTCTGACAGCTTTAAGACTTGAGTGCTGATTAAGCAAGACAAGTTGTGGGAATAACAATGAGTTCTTCTTTATGGGTAACTGGGACTCTGGTAACTTTTTCACTTGACTTTTGGCAAAGCCCTTTGGATGACGAGCAGAGAGGACTGAAATATGTTGGTCTAGGAGAGGAGAGTATAATCTTTTATTCAGCTTCTAGGGCACAATAACTACACCCCCCCAAAAAAAAAAAAACCCTGGAATAATGACAAAGTTCAAACATTTGTTCCATTAAAGACTGAATAAGTAGATGAACAAATGAGTTCATGAATAGGTAGGATTCAGGAAGAAAATATTCGCCTCTTCATCTCTTCAGATATTAAGCGTAGCCCTTGGAAATGTGTGGTCTGGTACCCAACATATAACACAGAGAAATCCAGCTTCTAGCACTTTGCATTTTTGTGGCTGAGAGGACTATGCAAACCCAGTAAGGCACCACACCACCCATCAAACAGAAAACCATGATGTGGGAAAGCTCTTCTCCTTGGAGATTTCTTGTGCCCATTTTCTACTCAAAACCAGACTGATGACCAGTCCTTCTGAATAACCCTTAAAATAGAGAACTTGAAAAGTCAGTTCTTTATGTTTCTTTCCAACATATGGTTGGCTACCCTTCTATATAATGCCATCATCATTTCATTGTTAGATGAAATGCAATACAGAAAAAAAAAAACTTTTAAAAAACCCTTACTGGGGGAGCTGTGTGGTAGCGCAGAGGATTAAGCGCACATGGCGCAAAGTGCAAGGACCAGTGTAAGGATCCTGGTTCGAGCCTCCTGGCTCCCCACCTGCAGGGGAGTCGCTTCACAGGCGGTGAAGCAGGTCTGCAGGTGTCTGTCTTTCTCTCCCCCTCTCTGTCTTCCCCTCCTCTCTCCATGTCTCTCTGTCCTATCCAACAGCAACAACAAGGGCAACAAAACGGGAAAAAAGGCCTCCAGGAGCAGTGGATTTGAGGTGCAGGCACCAAGCCCCAGCAACAACCCTGGAAGCATAGATAGACAGATAGATAGATAGATAGATAGATAGATAGATAGATAGATAGATAGATGATAGATAGATAGATAGATAAACTGTATTTTAAAATATAATTAAGAAAAGGTAGGGACTTCCCTCATTACAATTTTACTGGATAGAGACAGAGAGAAATCAAGAGGTGAAAAGAATAGAGAGGCAGCGAGTAAAACACCTGTAGCACTACTTCACTGCTTTTGAAGCTTTGCCGTGCAGGTGGGGACTAGGACCTTGAACCCTGGCCCCTGAGCATGGTAAATGTGTGCTTAACCAGGTGCACCACCACCTGACCACCAAGAAATACAATTTCATGTCCCCCCACAGTGTGCTGACACACGTCACTCACCGTCGTTGTGTCCTTTCCCTGCCCTGCAAGATACTGGCTATCCCCAGAAATCCCTCTGTGCCTACCTTCAAGTGATCCTCGATGTGCAAGCACAGACTATGGGCTAACCCACCCTGCCTGTCCCCTTGCTTTCCTTCCTAAATCACACATATGAGAAAGATCGTCTGGTAGGGGTCTTTTTCCTCCTGATGTGTTTCAGTAATGCAATCCCCTCCACTCTTGCAATCTTGCTGTAGCAAAAGACAAGATTTCTAAAGCAGACAGCTTGATTTTCCCTCTTTAATCAGCAAGTACTTTCAAGATTCTTGTAAAGGGGCTGAGTGGTGTAACATCCGATAAAGCTGGCCCTCACCTGCTTGGGGACAGCAGTGAGACAATGCTGGAGAGAGAGAGAGAGAAAGAGAGAGAGAGAGAGTGTGTGTGTGTGTGTGTGTGTGTGTGCATGTGTGTGTGTGTGCTGGAGAGAGGGTGTATGTGTGTGTGTGTGTGTGTATGTGTGCTGGAGAGAGGGTGTGTGTGTGTGTGTGCTGGAGAAAGGGTGTGTGTGTGTGTGTGTGTGTGCGTGTGCGTGTGTGTGTGTGTGTGTGCGTGTGCGTGTGTGTGTGTGTGTGCTGGAGAAAGGGTGTGTGTGTGTGTGCATGTGTGTGTGTGTGTGTGTGCTGGAGAGAGGGTGTGTGTGTGTGTGTGCTGGAGAGAGGGTGTGTGTGTGTGTGTATGTGTGTGTGTGCTGGAGAGAGGGTGTGTGTGTGTGTGTGTGTGTGTGTGTGTATGCTGGAGAGAGGGTGTGTGTGTGTGTGCTGGAGAGAGGGTGTGTGTGTGCATGTGTGTGTGTGTGTGTGTGTGTCTCCCTCTCTAGCCTCCTTCTTTCTTCATCTTGATCTGTCTCTATCCAAAATAAATCAACAAAACATTTTTTAAAAGTTATAGAACTGAGATGCATCCAGCAATACTGATGGCTGGGTGTATAATAACAAAAACCAGCATCTGTCAAGACAGCTCACTTGGACAGAGAGGACTCTGCTCATGTGCAGTGCAGGTTCGAGCTCAGACCACACCACCTGGGAGTGGTGCCATGTCGGGGGAAGCTTCACAGCTGTGGGATCAGTCACCTAGAACTCTAGAGCAGGGTCACTATATAAGACCCAGCTCTATGCAAATAGCATTAAATGACATTAATCATGGTGAGGCTGTGTATGACACAGCAAATTCTAACCATTGGATTCTCAAAGTAAACCAAATTCCCAAATGGTCATTACTGACTCAATGAATAATAAAAAAAATTAAGTAAATAAATAATATTATTTTTGTTTTTAAAAAAGGGGAAATGAGTAAAAGCTCCAGGTGAAGTGAGGTACAAATCAGTCAAGAGTCCTCACTTGTAAAGATCTAATGGAGGGAAGTTCATTAGGGAAACAAAGGTAACTACTGAGGCTGAAGGTTCCTGTGTAACACAAGAGAATATAAAAAGGAACAGGGATAGAAATGGCCCAACATGTGGGGGGAGACAGCATAATGGTCATGCAAAGAAACTCTCATGCCTGAGGCTCCGAAGTCCCAGGTTCAATCCCTCGCACCACCATAAGCCAGAGCTGAGCAATTCTCTGGTGTTTCTCACTGTGTCTTTCTCTCTCTGCATCTCTCTCAAAAACAAATAAATAAATAAATAAAAATAAATAAATAAAAGGTTAGAATTTTTTTAAAAGAAAAGAAAAGGTCCAGCATTAGGAAGAAGAGTTGAAAGCAAATCGATGACATACCAAATATAGTATTTTTTTTAAAAAGTCACAATCTACAGATCAATTATTTAGAAGAGGGTTAAAATGTATTTTGACGTAAACTGTATTATCCACTGACAATCTAATGCAGTATTTGAGAGAATGCATTCTTATCTCCTGTGACCGTTATTAACTGGAACAAATTCATACTTTTACATTTCTTTAAGGCAGATATGATTCCCATAACTCAAAGGGGTTTCTGTCAACTAACAAATAAAATGTTCTGCCTGACACCAAACCCTGGATCCCTTCTTGAGGAAGTCGATTATAAGTGTTAAGTGAAGTGTTTTGCCTTTAGAATCGGTCTGTATGTATGTATATCAGACCATGGTCCTCAAAGCAGGTATCAGCAAAGATGTCACTTCCTCACAGCAGCCTTTTTTGATCTCTCACATTTATGATCTGAACCTGTTATCAGGCCTTCATTACATTCCTGTTGAACTATTTACACAATAGAATCCCAAGGTATTTTTTTATTCTGTAGATGTTTTCACCAAAAGCTATTTATTTTTTTCATTCGCTTCTCCATAGGATAAGATGTCAGAAATCAAGCCCTTTTCAGATGATAATTATAGTTTGAGTGTGTTTGAAGGAAAGATTTCCTATGTCACTACTTAATATTTCACGCAAATAGAGAGAAACTAAGTTAGATGAGGTTTAAAATAAGAAAGTGCCACTTATGGGGAAAGTTGCAAACCAGAAGGTTATGACATATTTTAATGATTTCTTTCTGTGAAAGAAGAAAAAAATCACCAGATGAAGAGACAACGAGAATTTAACTTAAAATCCTTCTTTGTGCTTCAAATAATGACAGTAATAAGTGCAATCATTTTAATTAAATATATAGAGCAAATAAGTACAAGATGAATGAGCCTTGGACTAAACAATGAAGACCATCATAGAAGGGCAAAAATATAAAATACAGATCAAGTGATTAAATCAAAAGAAGCAAACATTTTGAGATGGGGCATCTTTCTAATAGTCAAAGTATATCATTTATTAGCTATCAATGCATAGTATTAAAAAATACATGGCCTCTAAAATAAAAAAAGATGATACTCTGTATTTCAGGACAAAATGGACGGAACTGGAGGTGACTGATTATGCTACATGAATAAAGAATAAGTAAAGGGAGTGGGAGAAAATTAGCAGGTGGTTTCACTGAAGTATGGGTTGGAAATAACTAAAACAAGCAACTTTTCAAGAAGAATATTGATAATATTCAAACTGCCTCAGTTTTTGTAAAAACTGTAATGGCTGTTGAAGTGAAAGTGAGGTACAACTGTAACAGGGAGGGGAGGGGAGATTCTCTCGCGTGTCACAGAATGGCAAAGGAACTTTAGAAAGGACGTCTCCTCGCAAGAAATCAGCTCCCTCTCACTCACCCAAGCGGAGCCTGGGATAATGTGCTGATGTGAAAACACAATGGTCGTAAGTTACAATGTTTAGGCTGCACGTTCCTGAATCACAGCTCCCTCAGATGTTCCGTACGACAGCAGACTGTCATGTCTGCTGAAGTTCATAGTCATCTCTTTGAGGAGGATTCTGAGGGTTTGTTTAACTTCTCAAGGATCCTTGTCTTGACAGCACCTAGGATGTGCCTCCACAGGGGAGCTTGTCAGACCAGAGCAGAGAACAGCAAAGGAAAAGCAGGACAGACCTGGCCATGATGGAATAGCAGGAGGTTACCCAATCTGATTTCCCTTCTGCAGGGAAAATAAAATAATGAAACCCAGCCTCATGGACAGAGTGTCTTTCCCCCCAAAGCAATTCTTGGAAGTTAGACAAATTTATTCTCTCAAAAAAAAAAGCACCAATTAAGACCCACAGTAGAAGCCAAGGAAAAGAGACCACATAGTTTATTTTCAGAAACTCTATTAATTCCTAAGGAACCATTAAAGCAGTGGTTACATAACTATATAATTTGAAGGTTACTGCATGATATTAAATGTTGGACAGACCGAGCTCTGCTTGCTTTTAGTCAAGTGTTCTGCACAATGATTTTTCGGGAAGTTAACCACTGTGCCGTGGAGCTCAGCAGGGAGTGTTTTCACATAGAATTCAGTCATTTAAGAAGACTTCTTAACAGAATCACAACTATGAGATGTCACCATGAGTGTAAGCGTTAGCCTGATTGTAGAAGAGGACTGAATAGTCCCTGCAAATGGGCCTCTATGTCTATAATGAAATTCCCGGAGATGGGTTTCATCAGCTTGACTTGGGAAACGTGCTGAACGTTTGTTTGTTCTCTGCCAGGTACAAGATAGCATTACAGAAAGGCAGTGCCCTCCTCCGAGGGAATGCTTAACTACTTTCTCTGAAATCAAAGCTTCAGATGGCAGGGCAATCGTTAGGCGAACGTTGATCAGATAACCTGGGCTTTAATTTGCTCTTACATGAAGACAATTAAGGTGACAAGAATTCACTGAAACTACTGAATTATCTCCTCCAATGTTTATATGCTTTTTCTCCTGACTGTTCCTTCATCTACCTCTGTGCCCTAAACTTCACTAAGAATCAAGAATTCTAGCCACGTGGTGTCGTACCTGGTAGAGTGCAAATGTTATATCAAGCTTGAGGACCTGGGTTCAAGCGTCTGGTCCCCACCTGCAGGAGGAATCTACACATTGGAACAGTGCTGCAGGGGTTGGTCTCTTGGCATCTCTCTCTTTTTCTCTCTCTCTCTCTCTCTCTCCATCTCTTCCTCTGTCTCTCTCTCTTTACCCCTCTCCCTCTCTTCCTCTGTCTTTCTCTCTCACCCCCACCCCTCTCCATTTCCATCTCTTTCAGAAAAATAAATAAATTTATTTTTTAAAACCCTCCTGGGGGAAAAAAAAATCAAACATTCTAATCAAGCAGTAGGAATCACCTGATGGAAATACACAGTCACTCTGCAACATACGAATACAACTAGGTGACTTCTGAAGCTGTGTAATCATCCAAGGTGTGCTTTAGATGGTGGTCACACATCCTTGAAGCTTGCGATAGTTTTGTTTATTCTTACTCTGAACACTGTCCACACTAGTTTGGTGCTCTGGAAAAGAGGTAGGAGCAATGCACTCATCCATCAGTTAGTTTCTTTTCTTTCTTTCTTTTTTTTTACTTTACCATGGAAGTCATTTCACTGGCACTCCTACTTAAACCTAACAACTGGTTTATTTAATTAACATCTCAGGGGCTCAATCCAATCCGATCAATTAACAGTTGCTGATTAAATTGGAGGTAGGTGTTTAATCAGTCGGATCAGGTGATTTTAGTTACAGTTATCCAAGATATTGGCCCACCTCGGGGAAGAGAAGCTTGGACAAAACAGACATTGTACAAGTCGAACATTTACTGCTAAAAATGGAAAGTCTGAAGGTTGGAAATCTGACAGAATGTTGGCCTCAAATGGAAGCAAATTCAAAGCAGAGCCCAGAGACGGAGACAGGAGGCGGCCATGATGTCACCTCAGTACGCTTCCAGGGGCCAGTGGGAGAGGGGGGACGTGGCCACCTCCCACTCTGGGCTCAGTGCCTAAGCAGGCAAAATCCAAGGAGGGGGGGGGGTTTGCCAGTTTCTCCCTTTTCCCAAACTCTTGTTTATCCCTAATTCTACTTCTCAAGATATTTTCTAAAAAGTCAACAATGGATAGTCAGGTATTCCAACTGCTAAGCCAGAGAGAGCAAAAGGCATGTGGCTAAGAGTCGGAGCGATGAACGTGTGAGACCTGCTCCCACTTGTTGGTATGCATGAGACCCCTTCTGTTTCATTTGGTTTAAATCCCCCCTGCTTAACACTATTCTATTTACATAACCACTTCATTCTATTTATATAACCGCTGTTAACAAGCACCTCCCTCCAGGGCATTGGTTCAATCCCCACTGTTTCATGATATGTTTTTGCTCCACCCCACCTCCTTGTCACACCCTGATCCTCTCCTTGTCACACTCTGATTGTCACCAGTCACTTTTCTCTCCACCCTCTCTATGTCACACCCTGTTTCCACCCTACTTGGCAAGTATATATAAAGACAGCATTGTGAGTTTTAGAGTACTGTACCTTGAATTTAGCTTAGCTCCTCTTAGATTGTGCTGCGTCCTGCATGAATAAAGAGATACTGCGTACAACCCAGACATGAGTCCCTGGTCATCTGTTACCCGCCCGTGAAGCCAGCCCGGAGAAAACAACCTAACCCATCGAAAACGACATATGGCGCCCGGAACAGGGACCCGTAAGCAGCAGATTTACAAGAAGACATCTTAGATAAGTACACACCTTTTGGGTATCTGCAATATTGTGTTAAGGCACTGTGATTTTTTTTTTCTTTTTTATTGTTTTCCGGAGATCTTTCCACCATGGAAAATCTTTTCCAAATCCTGCATTCTTTTTCCAGTATACAATTTTTATATATCTGGGACATTTTTCTCGGGGCTTCACCTTATATCCTGTTGATCATCATAGCAGCTTTTAAGGGATATATAGGGCAACCTCTCAAAAGGCTTAAGAAACTAGAGGCTGAGGTCCAAGAGATAAAGGAAGTAATCATAGAACTTAACCAGCACCTTAAAAACAAGAAGAAGCAAAGGCCTGTCGTGATCTTGACCCACCCTAATTCCTCTGCATCTTGCCCTGAGGCCCCTATTTTGGCATCTTGCCCTGAGGCCCCTATTTTGGCAGACACGTGTCCGAATTCTCCTTTGGACTCCACAGCCACTTCTTCGGCCACCCCCATTTTGGCAGAAACGTGTCCGGAACCTCCTGCTGCCTCCACGGCTGCTTCTTCACCCCACCCTGTTTTGATAGACACATGTCCGAATTCTCCTGTAGCCTCCAAAACCACTTCTTCGGCCACTTGTCCAGAAGCTTCCACTTCAGTGACTCCTCCTACCGCTACACACTTATCAGAGGAAGTCCACACATTTCCGGTCAATGTTGCCCCCAATAGACAAAAACCTCAGGCCTGGTATCCATATTCCGCCACAGACCTGAAGGAACTACGCCAGGCTATCAAAGATGACGGTGTTCATGCCCCATGGACCAGGTCCATTTTACAAGGCCTGCTTCAGAACCTTAATACCCCTCAAGATTGGAGAGATGTGACTTGTGCTACGCTCCCAGGCCCCCTCTTCCTGCAATAGGAGGCATTCTTTCGCGATGAATGTTTACAACAATCGCGGAAAAATTTTCAAAATCAGCCAGAGGGTAATTTTGATGCATTGTTTGGAACAGGCCAATTAGAAACAGGGATTCAACAGGCGGAAGCCAAGTTTCCAGCGGGGTATTTTGATCAAGTACGCCTGTGTGCATTAAAAGCATGGGAGCGATTAACACCACCCATGGGAGCAGCCTCAGCCCCCATTCTCTCCCTGCAACAAGAACCTGATGAATCCCTCGCTAAATTCATTGCCAGGGTCCAGTCGAGTTTGGAAAGGAAGATTTATAATCCTGACGCTCGTTTTCTCCTTCTGCGATCCATAGTCTGGGATGGAATGCTTCCGCATTTTCGACAGGCCTGTATCACTCTTAAAAATGAACACCCAGATACTTGGATTCTAGCTACACAGGATCTCAGATCAAGCTCTTTTCAAGGACCTATGTTACAGGCCTATGCAGCTACCTTACATAAGCAAAAAGGAGCTTGCTTTCAGTGTGGTCGCCAAGGGCATTGGCGTAACCAATGTCCAGAAAATAGACCACGAACCCGCCTCCAGTCAGGGCAACCCCGCCTCCAATCAGGGCAACCCCGCCTCCAGACAGGGAATCAGAGACCACGAATGCCTTGTCCCAGATGCCAGAAAGGATTTCACTGGAGGAGAGATTGTTGGTCAAGGTTCCATAGGAACGGCATGCCTCTGCCAAATGTAAACAGGGATTTAAACTAGGTATGGGGCTTCCCTTAGCCCCGCCCCCAAGAGGGAAGGAAGCAGGTCGCCCGCTTGGTGCTGTGCCCTTCTTCCACAAACAGAAGCCCAGCTTGGGACCCAATCCGTCGCTATACCCACCACGCCAAGTAACAATAACAGAGGGTGAGCAGAAGGAGGAACCCGTGGTATGTGGGAACTTCCAGCATAGAAATAACCGGCTGGAGCAAGAGAACAGCTCGAATTCAGAGCCTGAGATTTTATGGACCACCCCTGTTTTAGAAAGGGGTCACCCAACTATGACAGTAAAGATTGGTAATATTCCTTTTAAGTGTTTGATTGACACGGGAGCAGATAAGACAATATTAAGACAAGCAGAGGTTCCCCAGAGTTGGGAACTCCTCCCAGGACCACGCTTACATGGTGTTGGAGGATTGACTCAGGCATTCCGCACACGAGATTCCCTTGTGTGGGAAGATCCAGAAGGGACTACCGGACGCTTTCAGCCTTTAATAGCTGATATAAGCACCAATTTATTGGGAAGAGACTTGCTGGAATCTTTAGATGTAGTGATATCCTCAGACACCTCTGCAGGACACCACACTCACTCCTGTGAGACTGCTAGACCCAACCAGCACCCCCAATACTAACTGCCACTGTTCGTAACAGAACTCCCCGCTTAGATTGGCTTTCTAATGAGCCTGTCTGGGTGGAACAGTGGCCTTTGCCTAGGGAGAAGCTAGAAATTTAAAAAAAAACTCGTCCAAGAGCAGTTATCGTTGGGACACATTCGTCATTCTCGGAGCCCATGGAATACTCCAGTCTTTGTAATTAAAAAGCGCTCAGGAAAATGGCGCCTCCTCCAAGATCTTCGTGCAGTTAATAAAACCATGCAGGTTTGGGGCTCCCCCCAAAGGGGTTTGCCTCTTGCTTCCGCAATTCCCACAGGAATTCCAATCATAGCTATTGATATACAGGATTGTTTTTTCTCTATTCCCTTACACCCACAAGATTGTAAACGTTTTGCTTTCTCTGTTCCTTCTATTAATAATGCCAGCCCTGCCGATAGATTTGAATGGGTGGTACTGCCCCAGGGCATGGCTAATAGTCCTACTATTTGTCAAGAGGTTGTTAAATCTGCCCTTTTTCCATATATTCATAAGGTTTTTCATTATATGGATGACGTGTTAATATGGGGAGAATTAGATACAGATCTCTCCACCCTACGTGATTTTCTAATCCCTGCCTTAAAGAGAAGTGGACTTAATGTAGCTCCTGAGAAGATACAGCTAATCCCTCCAATATCTTTCTTAGGCTCAGAGATTTCCCTAACGCAGATTCATCCTTTAAAACCTTGTGTTACTTTTCCTTCTAATCTCACTCTTGCTTCTTTACAAAGTTTTCTTGGAAATTTGAATTGGCTTAGGCAGTATCTTTATCTGCCTACGAGCTGCCTGCAACCACTGTTCGATCTGTTAAAAGGAAACAAACAGCCCTCCTCAAAGCGTATGTTAACCCCCGAAGCATCCTTGGCTCTGGAAAAAGTTAACCAGGCTCTCCAGGACATGCACCTCGTTCGATTCTCCCCCTCCTCTCCAGTAAATCTTCTAATATTTAACTCCACCCCCACGGTAGTGGGGGCATTGTGGCAGAAACATGGCGTTCTCGAATGGCTTCATACGCCAGTAGGCGGAGCTCCAAGACTCCTTACCGAGATTGATGCCTTAGCATTTATGGTTCGCCAAGGAAGAAACAGATCAGTTCAGGTCTTAGGAAGGGAACCAGATTCAATCATTCTTCCCTTTACTCTCACTGATACAGAATGGCTCATACGCCACCATTCTCGTTTTGCCATAAGTTTAATGGGTTTTCCAGGACAATTAGATAATCATTTTCCCTCTAATAATTTGATAGCTTCTTTACCTCTGTTGCCTCTACTAGTACCTAAACTTTTCTCTCGAGATCCCATCCCCTCTGCTCCTACAGTGTTCACTGATGGTGGAAAAAAGGGAGCTGCTGCCCTTATATATTATCCAGACCAGAAATACCCCAAACCTCTCTTTACTGAACTTCCTGATAATTCCCCTCAGTACAAAGAACTTTATGCTGTTTTCCTTGCATTAAAAGCTGTACCAGAATCCTTCAACCTTTTTTCTGACAGTGTGTATACTGTTAACTTACTTCCATGGCTTGCTCGATCTTATGTAAGAATTGATGACAACCCACTTTCTCCTCTTTTAATTCAAATTGCCTCTATGCTCTGTTCTCGAACCCATCCACTGTATGTTCAGCACCTACGTTCCCACAGCCCTCTTCCTGGTCCCCTGTCCGAAGGGAATGCTGCAGCTGACCGCCTTGCCTCCACAGGAATTCTCCTAGCCTCTGTCTCTAATCCTGCTGACTTTCATTCCCTAACCCATGTTAATCTTAAAGGTCTTCGAGCTCGATTTCCTGATATTCCTCTGCCACAGTTAAAACGTATTCTTGCTACATGTTCCTCCTGTGCAGGTCTAATCAAAACACCTGCTATTCAGACTCTAGGGGTTAATCCTCGAGGTTTAAAAGCCAACGCTCTTTGGCAAATTGATGTTACCCACATACCTAACTTTGGCAAACAAAAATATGTGTTCGTCTCAATTGATACCTTCTCTAAGTTTATGTGGGCTACAGCTCAAACTGGAGAAAACTCAAAAAAGCTTATAAGCCATATGCTCTCCTGTTTTGCTGTAATGGGCTTACCTCTTCAACTTAAAACGGATAATGGACCTGCTTTTACCAGCAAACAATTTAAAGATTTTTGTTCCCTCTGGAACATTACTCATACTACAGGCATTCCGTATAATCCACAGGGACAAGGCATTGTTGAGAGGGCCCATCAAACTCTTAAGGCTCAATTAAATAAAGAAAAAGGGGAAATTTACCCCCCTAATATCCAGCTGGCAAAAGCCTTAACTACATTAAATCTCTTTAATATTTACAAAAACTCCGACCAACCTCCTATAATTCTTCATTGGCAAACACCACCCACCCTCCCAGCTATTAAAGTCAAATGGAAAGACCCACTTGATAAAATTTGGAAAGGACCTGACCCCCTGTTGACTATGGGGAGGGGTTTCGCATGTATTTTTCCACAAAATTACTCCAAGCCTGTTTGGGTTCCTGCCCGCCATGTCCGGCAATACCCACATGATGGTGCTGATATCCCTGAAGAACAAGAAACACTGCAAGAAGACTGGCTGCAAGAGGACTGGCTACAGGATGCACCCCAGGATCCATAATACAGCATGGCAGAATCAAAAAAAAAAAAATCTGATTCACAGAACTCTCCCCCCCCCCCGAATGAATGTCTTATGCTATGACTGGCCAGTTGTGTTTTGTGAGTGAGTGAGTGAAAAAAAAAAAAATTGAGTGAGTTGAGTGACCAAAATTTTTGTATGACCCATTGTGCTCAGAGTACTCTGAAAGTTAACTGACTTTATATCAAACGGCTGGACGCAGCCATGGTTTCTGGAGACGTCCAGAAACAGTCCAAAAATTGTTCATTCCCCCTTTTGATTTCTTTTTTAAGTCTTGATATCAATATGAAATGTTTAGTCTTAAACTGTGTGAGTAAAGATGGTTCAACTATGACAGTAGTTCTAAATTCACATTTGAAATGATATATCTTATTTACAAGTTTTTCTCCTCCTGTGTGTTATAAACTATATGTTTAATATGCGTGTTTCAAGTTTGGTAAACATTAACTTGACAGTTAAATCGTAACTTCGAAGTTACATTTTTACGAGAAGAGGTAAAATCAATTCATTTAAGTAACTGAGTGTTTAAGGTAAAACTCTAAATATTCAGTGTGACAATTCATCATCTCCTAAGTTAAAATACAAATTCTCTATACAGGACATTTTTGGAGGGCCCCCAAAAATGTCCTGTAAGCTATCTTGTGGAAATTAATCCACAACAAATTTGGCATCAATCTGATATTGTAAATGTACCAAAAAAAAAAAAATTGTCACTAAAATGTGTTAACTCTAGTAACCTGAGTTTGCTTAAAAACCCAATGTAAAAATAGTCAAGAATCAATATATGTAACTTAAACTCGGTATGAAAACTTTGCTATATAAAGACTGCTACATGAGGTCACGTAAGATGACCTTTACACAAAATTATAAAGATACCTAAACCAGTTATAATCATTGAGTTATCAATTGTAGTAAACTTCTAATTTGTTACAAAGTTTTTTCATAAGTAATTGACTACAGCTATGACAAGCCTTCGCATAAAGAAGCATCTGCTCATATAGAATCCCCAGAAATCCATCTTGGACCCCTGACCTCTGACATCACCCACAATTACAGCCATCCCCAGAAACCCATGATGTGACCTGACACGATCTGGAGAACCTGATTCACAGACTCCGAAGGACAAGACTTTCCTACTGCCTTTCTCTCAACCATCGGTGTCTGCTCTTCCTGCTTCTGTTTCGCCCATCATGTTTTGGCGGTTCCAGGTCACTCTCTACAGAGAAGAAAAGTTCCGGTGGCCGTCCTCCTCCATCAAGATAGACGTGTGGCATTTATTTCCTGGCCGTTGACATTGGACTGATGCTTCTATAGAACTTGCTGGACACTCCTTTTATACTCCTGGACTTCTTGAAGAATGACTGTAGCAGGCTGACTCGGGATTTTGCAATGCCAGATCACCCCTCTAGCCCCTCGGCTTATCAGGCCCCCACTCCTCCACCCATCAGGCTCACTCTGTCTCTTGCTACTCTTACTTATCCCTCCATCTTGTGCTAGTTCTTTTTAAAGACACTTACACACTATCATTCTGCTTTCTTCCCAACAGGTTTCCGTTCACCCCTACACTGCTATTCCCCTGACAGAGATGAAGCCTTTTACAGACATTGACCCAGTTATATATGGCCATTAAGTAAGAGGAAGATGTTGGGGAATTGTGAGGATATGGTTGAGCTTGGAAGGGCTTGAGCCTGAGGGGTGTGTCAATCCTGTTAGTCTCTCTCTCCACGGAGAGGTTGAGCAAGGAGGGACAGTAGAACCCCAAAAAAGGTGTGCCTCTTATCAGTCTCCCTGCCTCACAAAGTGCCCCACACTCCTGATACTATGGCAAAAAGTTAAAAAGAAAGGGGGAGATGTTGGGTAGTTGCCATCTCCCCCTGGCTTCTTCTTATCCATATGCCTATATAGGGATTTACTGATCCAAAGGTTTGGTCTATTTACATAAATCACTTTTACATAAAGCACTCCAGGGCATTGGTGGTTCAGTTATAGGATTCTCGCCTGTTCCGCCCCCTCCTTGTCACACTCTGATTTTCACCAGTCACTTTTCTCTCCACCCTCTCTATATCACATCCTGTTTCCACCCTACTTGGAGAGTATAAAAACAGCTGCTCTTCTGATTAAAGACACTTGGAAATTGCTTTCCGGCTCCAAGAGTTCCAGAGTGTATCTCCTGCGGAAGTTGGTGCAGCACGCGTTCCTGATCCCTCTCCCACACAGCAGCCTAGATCAGCTCCAGTTGAGTTCTCTCCAACCCAGAGAGCACTAGCTCGGGAAGAAGTACCCTCAGGCTATCCCGGCACCCACTCACCTGCTATGGGACCCATATCTCATCCCTCTGAGCTCCAACTGACAGACGCAAAGAAAAATGAATCATCTTTGCACGGATCGTTTCTGGCACAGGGCAAGGCTCTTAGAAATGATCGCTTCCACCTCTCCTCCTTAGTCTGGCCTTTGCTTCTCAATGACTACACAGCATAGTTCCTTCCCACTCCCATCTGCTGCATGGCATGGAAGCTGGGAAGGCTGGGCGTATGATGCTGTCTGACTGGCATCGGACGCGGGCAATAATGTCCCTAGGTGCTGCCAGGCTGTCATTTCCCATGGTGCTGCTGACTTATTTGGAGAATCACAGACGCACAAGCTCCTTGGCTTTAAATAATTATGTTGATGAGCTACCCAGCGAGGAGTGGAGGGTGGAGTGAGGGTTGGGGGTGGAGGCAAGCTCACAGAGTGACAGAGTGAGCTCTGTCAACCAGAAATCAGAGAGCAAAGGGAGAAGGTGAAAGGCACGGTGAAAGTGGAGTCTGCACAGTCTTCCTGTGAGAAGAGGGGGCCCCAGAAGCTTGATGTGCTAAGAAAGTAGTTCTCAAAGCTTAGTCTTCCGAGTCCAGACTAGGAGATTATTTTTTTGGCCAGGGGACAGGGGGCCAGCTCAGTAGTAGAGCACACTTTGCAAGGGTGAGGACCCAAGTTCAATATTCAGTATCACATACAGTACTCTGATCTCTCTCTCTTTCTTTCTCTCTCTCTCCTTCTCTCTCTTTCTTTCCCTCTCTCTCTCCCTCTCCCTCTCTCTCTGTCTCCTCTCTCATAAATTCAGTTTAAAAAAAAAAAGAAAGCATTTTCTTTTTCCATTCTTACTCATCTTCATGTGTATGGTGAAGATTTTTTTTAAAGGTTATATAATCACTGTTTGGAACAGAACGTTTTATCGTTAAAAAATTAATGATGAAATAAATCAGAACAAACTGAATACAGAAGCAGATAAGAGATGGTGAGATGGTCATATTTGGGCAGAGATTTTGAAAGTACAACCAGTAGCATGTAGAACAGAGGAAAATCAGCAGGCATTGCGGAATCTGGGATGTAAACACTGCGTGAATAATGGCAGTGCTTATTCAGCTGGAGAATTAGGGGCTGGATAACATTTTGATAGAAAATTAAGACTTTTGCTTTGACCTGGTTAGTTCTGTGACAGCAAAAAAGGTAGAGAGAGAGCTAGACATAGAGAAAGAGATGAATTTGATACTCACAAGAGAAGCCCAGGCTACAATACAGTCTACACCTAAGTGTCTTTAGTGTATTGTTGGTGGTGAAGTCTCTGCACTGATTAAGATAACTTAGGAAGAAACGACAACATAAGGACAGGCTTCTAGGCGAGCCATTCTATTTAACAGAAGAGGTGACAGCCAGCACGTGATTTGAGAGGAGTAACCAGTAAGGTGTGAGGAAGATCTGAGGGGTCTGGTATCAAGAATTCCATCACAGAAAAGTGCTTTCAGAGGGGACTATCCAGCGCCGTCAGGTCAAGAACAGAAGGCAGACAGTCACCTGCTGTTGTTGATGTCACTTTGAGTGATGGGAAAGAGGAAAACTGAACCAGATTCCCAGTGAGCCTACAGGTAGATGTGATACTAGGGAGATGTGGCAGCTCCCCTGGGAGAACACCCGCCTTACCTTGTGTGAGGCCCTGGGTTCACGGCCTGGTTTGATGCGCCATACAGGAGCATCAAAGATGGCACCATGGCAGGGCCATGGACAGTGGAGCAGAGCTGGCTATGTGCGAGTCTCTGAGTCCACTCTAGACACCACGTTACGAAGAAGACTAAGAATACAGACTTCCTATAATTCTTTTGCAAAATCAGGACTGATAAATGAGGAGGTAGTGGGGTCTAGACATGGAATTCAAGGAAAAGCTTCTCAAGTGTGTATGTGGGTCTGGGGCTGTCGGATCATGATGACGGTAATAGTGAAGAAGCACTCGGACTCATCTTTTTGAAGTCTACGAGGACTGTTAGAAGGGTTATAGTTGGGGAGTCGGGCGGTAGCGCAGCAGGTTAAGTGCACGTGGCACCAAGCGCAAGGACCAGCATAAGGCTCCCGGTTCGAGCCCCCGGCTCCCCACCTGCAGGGGAGTCGCTTCACAGGCGGTGAAGCAGGTCTGCAGGTGTCTGTCTTTCTCTCCCCCTCTCTGTCTTCCCCTCCTCTCTCCATTTCTCTCTGTCCTATCCAACAACAACAACATCAACAACAATAATAACTACAACAATGAAAAAAACAACAAGGGCAACAAAAGGGAAAATAAATAAATATAAAAAAATTTTTTAAAAAAGAAGGGTTATAGTTAGAGTAGATGTTCAGAATTAAAAGGGGAAGCCCAAGCATCTCTCAATAATTGAAATTAGGACTTCAGAGGTCGTAGGATTGTTAATAAAGACTAGATCACATGGGCACAGCTTCTCATCTCCCATTGACTGGTATCCAGGAGACACACCAGGACTTCAATGCCCCCTCATCCTGTCTCTCCTTTCCCAGAGTCCTCTGCTTTGGTGCAATGCACCACTCCCAAGTCCAAGTTTCTTTTCCTGTTCTTCATTCTTCATAAGTTGCACCTATAAGTGAGAGCATTCAGTAGTGGTCTTTCTCTTTCTGGGTTGTCTCACTAAATATGATGCCTTCAAATTTTGGCCTCACTATTGCAAAGGTGACCACTGTGTACTTGTACCACAACTTCCTTAGCCAGTCATTGGGCATCTGGGTTGCTTCAAAGTTTGGGTTATTCTATAAAATGTGCTGCTATGAACACTGGTCTCATTTGGTAGATGTTTTTGTCTTCCTTGATAACCTAAATTCACAATGGACTCACCAAACTCAGCAACAACAACAAAATAGCCTCACTTGAAAAATGGCGGGGGAGAGAGGGAAGGAATGGGCAGAATCTTCTCCAGTGAGGAGATCCAAAGGGTGAAAAGTCATATGAAAAAATGCTCAAGGTCACTGATGATGAGGGAAATGCAAATAAAAACAATAATGAAATGCCACTTGGCAACTGTGGGAATGTCACACATTAGGAAAGACAGAGGCACCAGCCAACCTTTGGAGAGGCTGTGGGGAGAAAGGGACTCTCCTACATTGATAGTGGGAATGTAAGTTAGTCCAACCAGTGTGGAAACAGTTTGGAGAGTCATCAGAACTCTAGAAACAGACCTGCCCTATGACCCAGCAGCGCCTCTCCTGGGCACACTTGCTGGCTAAGTCCAGGTTCAGAGACAGACTCAGGGTATTGACTGATACCCTCCAGGAGGAGAGAGAACTCTCAGTGAGGTCTGATTTCTGGGCCAACCCCAGACTTGGGGCCCCATCATACATGCAGTCTTCTCACTTTGACCTCTTGTCCCAGGGCTATGAAAGATTTTCCTCAACTAAGTGTTCCATTCGTCTTTCTGTCCTGACCATGAGGGACTGGCTTGGCAAATCTAACAAACTGGATGTCTATTACAAACCAACAAGACCTGCCAGCTTTCTCCATCTGCCCCAGTGCCAAGTCCCTAATGAGCACCAGGAGATGGAATGGAACAGATGGCAGGACTGTGAAGCAATGGCTCAGTGAAGCCTTGCTTTCCTTCGTTCTTTTACAAGGAAAATAAATGGAGTGGGCCCGAGGGGCAAGGAAACATGCCTCAACAAAGCATTAGCTGGTTCGTGATAGAACTGTCACCTGGAAACTTGTCTACTTTATATTCCATATTTTCTGTTAGAAATTAAGTGCTGGGGAATATAATTTAGTTTTCAATGCTGGTGTAGTCTCTCTCTCTCTCTCTCTCTTGTAAATTTACTTATTTTGTTACTGATCTAAGATTGATTTGCAAAATTACAAGATAACAGGGGTACAACTCCACACCGTTCTGTGTCCCCATCCCATCCAGTGGAAGCTACAGCAGTTCTAAGGTTGCAGCTAGGGGTTAGCTATTATTTCTACAACTATCTGTCTAGATTTGTATAGATTTGTCCAATTTTTTCGGTCCCATCTTCTCTTCCTTTCCAGGTCACATATGTACCTATTACTACATCCAAATGTTCCTCCCTTTTTCCTCTTCTCTCTCTGGGTCCTGATGGAGTTGGAGTTCAGAGCCCTCTGGGCATCCTCCCCTGTTATTTCTCTCCCCACTGGGAGTCTGGGTCAAAACTCTTTGGGGAGCAGAGAGTGGGAGTTCTGCCTTCTGTAATTGTTTCTCCACTGGACATGGGCATTGGGAGGTGGATCCATATCCCCTACAAAGATGTTATTATTCTCTACTTTCAAATAAAGGGAATCAGAAAATCAGAGACATCCACAACTAATTTCCATGGAGTCTGAGAAAGACTAGATGTCGCTGTGTGGATCTCACATTGGATCATGTCTCTCTCGGTATCAAGACCACAGCAGCAAGTCTGTCTATTTAGTCTCTTCATTAGCCCGATAGTGAGGTTTCCTACAGATCTGAGCAGTGGCACATGGAGGATTCTATTGCTCACCGAGGCATTTAAGATCATCAAAATGTATTTGAAGAATCTAAGTACGGCTGAAGGTATCATACTGTCTCTCTACCCCTCGCCATCTCCTACTCCCCCTCTCAATTTCTGTCTCTATTAAATAAAAGGAGATAAGAAGGTAAGGATTGCCCATTATGAGCAATGTGTTTTTTCATGCAAGCAACAAGTCCCATCAAAATAATTTGGTGGGGGGCCGGGTGATGGTGCAGCTGGTTGAGCGCACGTGTTATAGTGTGCAAAGACCCGGGTTTGAGCCCCCGGTCCTCACCTGCAGGGGGAAAGCTTTGCGACTGGTGAAGCAGGGCTGCAGGTGTTTCTCTGTCTCTCCCCCTCTCTTAGTTCCCCCCCCTTCCTTCTCGATTTCTGGCTGTCTCTATCCAATAAATAAATAAAGATAATTATATATATTTATAGCCCCCAGTCCCCAACTACAGAAGGTTGTTTCTGAAGCAGGTCTGCAAGTGTCTCTTTTGCTCTCCCTCTCTGTCTCATCTTCTTCTTCAATTTCTCTCTGACTCTACCCAATGATTTAATCTAAAAGTAAATAAATAAAAAGGAAAATCAACGTTTGTGGTACTTTGTTCCAGAAACCCTCAGAAGCTGATACACTCTCCAACTATCAATGTGAGTTTGGGGTTTCTGCCTTTATTTCCATCATTTTTTACATTTTTAACTTTTGCAAATGTGGCATTGCTTACACAGATGCCGATGAATATCGGATCTTTTTGTCTAATTAATCTCTCAGTCATTCTAACAGGTTCTGTTTGCTTCTATTAAAAACTGTGGGGCCAGAGAGGTGACTCTGTGGGAGAGGGCCTGTCTTGCATGCTTAAAAAACTCTTGAGTTTCATCCTAACTACATGAGAAAAAAAAATTAAATTAATGGCTTCTTTGTAAAGGAAAGGGAAACAAAGGAAGCAATCCTATTTACAATTGAACGCAAGAGAAAAGAAGAAGAAATATCTTTGCGTGAATCTAACATAAGAGAAGAAAGACCTCTACAATGAAAACTATGGGTGGCTGTTTAAAATAATAGAGGGAGACACAAAGACATGAAAGACTGCCCTTTGTTCAGGGCTCAAAAAGAATAAATATTGTGAGAATGGCTATCCTATCAAAACGAACCTATAGATTCAAATGCAATCCCTGTCAAAATCCCATTAGCATGTCTCGGTAAAATTGAACAAAACCTAAAAGTCATGCATAACCACAAAGGACATTGAATTGCCAAAGCAGTCCTGAGGGGGGCGGATAATAAAAGAGACATCATGATCCCTGGTTTTACTGTATACTACCTAGCAATAGCTACGAAAGCAAGGTGGTGTTTACATTAGAAACAGACACTCAGACCAAAGGCACACAATGCAGTTCTGACTCTAACCTACCTATATGTACATACGCCATATGGCAAGGAAGCCAAATGCATTCATGGGGAGAAGAAAACAAGACTCTCCTACAAACGATATTTGGGAAACGGTGTGGTCACATTCAGAAAAAAAATAAAACAAGGCCACCATCTAACACCATACACCAAACATAACTCCAAATGAATTAAAAACCTGGGTACTAGATCTGAAACTATAGAAGACAGAGGAGGAAAGATAAGCGGAAGGGGTCAGGTGGTGGTGCACCTGGTTGAGCGCAAATCTTACAATCTGTTGGGTCAAGCCATTGGGTCAAGCCCCTCCCTCCCCCGTCCCCATCTGCAGGGGGAAAAGCTTTGCAAATGGTGAGGCAGTGCTACAGGTGTCTCTCAGTTTCTCTTCCCCTCTATCTCCCCCTACCTTCTCAATTTCTGGCTGTCTCAATTCAATAAAAAAGATAATTAGGAGGGAGTCGGGCAAAGTGCAAGGACCAGTGTAAGGATCCCGGTTCGAGCCCCCAGCTCCCCTCCTGCAGGGGTGTCGCTTCACAGGCAGTGAAGCAGGTCTGCAGGTGTCTTTCTCTCTCCCCATTTCTGTCTTCCCCTCCTCTCTCCATTTCTCTCTGTCCTATCCAACAACAATGACATCGATAACAACAATAATAACTACAACACAATAAAAAGACAACAAGGCAACAAAAGGGAAAATAAAATTAAAAGATAATTAGGAGAGAGAGAGAGGATATCAATGAAACACTTCAGAACCTTCACATCAAAGTTATATTTGGAAACTCAACTCCATGGCAAAGTGAAACTAAAGCAAGGGTAAATAAATGAGACTATGTCACATTAAGCAGCAAGGTCCTCCTCTGCTGTCATGTTCCAGGACCTGAACACTCCTCCCACCCCAGAGTCCTTTGCTTTGATGTAATGCACCAGACCCACTCCAAGTTCTGCTTTGTATTTTCTCTTCCGTTCTTATTTCTCCACTGCTGTCTATGTGTGGGGTCATCCCATATTCACCCTTCTCTTTCTGACTGATCTCACTTCACAAGATTCCTTCAAGCTCCATCCAAGATGAGGTGAATAATAGCTGAGTAGTATTCCATTGTGTATATAGACTACAACATGCTCAGCCACTCATCTGTGGTTGGACACCTGGGTTGCTTCCAGGTTTTGGCTATTACAAATCGTGCTGCTATGAACATAGGTGTACACACATCTTTTTGGATGGATATGTTGGGTTCCTTAGGATCTATCCCCAGGAGAGGAATTACAGGGTCTCAGGGCAGGTCCATGTCTAGTCTTTGGAGAGTTCTCCAGACTGCTCTCCACAGGGGTTGGACTAATTTTCATTCCTTTGTCTGCACAACCTCTCCAGCATTTGTTGCTGCTACCTTTTCTGATATGTGACATTCTCAAAGCAGTGAAGTGGTAGCTCACTGTTGTCTTTATTTGTATTTCTCTGACAATCAGTGACTTGGAGCATCTTTTTTCATATGTCAGTTGGCCTTTTAGGTCTCTTCCGTTGTAAATAGTCTATTCATATTCTCTCCCCACTTCTGGATGGGAATCATTTGTGGGTTTGGTTGTTGCTGTTGTTATTGCTACTGCTGCTGAGTTTGATGCCAAAAGAAAAAAAAAAAACTTTTTAAAAAAGGTGTTTCACATGTACATGCATAACTCCACATCTCTGATTTCTTTCTTATTTTTGTGGGTTTTTTAAGATTTCTTTAAGATTTCTTTAAGATTCTTTTAAGATTTCTTAAGATATTCATGAGTGGTGAAGCAGGGCTGCAGGTGTCTGTCTCTCTCCCTCTCTATCTCCCCCTCCCTTCTCAATTTCTCTGTGATTCCAATAATAAATAAAAATTAAATAAACTTAAAAATATTTTTTAAATAAAATGAAGAGCCAAGGGGTTAACTAGCACGAATCCAGGAATCCCAGGACTAAGGAGAGGAGGGGTTAAGACAGAAGCTGTAGGGGGTCGGGCGGTGGCGCAGTGGGTTAAGTGCATGTGGCGCAAAGCACAAGGACCGGTGTAAGGATCCCGGTTCGAGCCCCCAGCTCCCCACCTGCAGGGGGGTCGCTTCACAGGCGGTGAAGCAGGTCTGCAGGTGTCCATCTTTCTCTCCCCCTCTCTGTCTTCCCCTCCTCTCTCCATTTCTCTCTGTCCTATCCAACAACAAACGACATCAACAATGACAATAATGATAGCCACAGCGAGGCTATAACAACAAGGGCAACAAAAGGGGGAAGAAAATGGCCTCCAGGAGCGGTGGATTCATGATGCAGGCACCGAGCCCAGCAATAACCCTGGGGGAAATAAAAAAAAAAAAAAAAGAAAGAAAGAAAGGAAGAAAGAAAGAAAGGAGCTGTAAAGGGCTTGGAGACAGCTTCCCTAGGAGGGCACATTTGGCCATGTGCCTGGGGCCCAGGTTTGAACCTGGTCCCACGTGGGAATACCAGGCAAAGGGGGAGTTTGAAGGGTGGTGGGAAAGAGCTGTCATGTCTCTCCTCTTACTCTCATGCCAAGAGAGATAAAGTTATGCAGCAGCAAGGCCCCAGTAATGGCAGCATAGAAAGAGAGAGAGAGAGAGAGAGAGAGACTGTAAAAAAAATTTTTTTTTAAGAATTTTTTCATTTATTTCTGATTGGAAGAATGGTCCACTCTATGCTGCAGGGATCTCTCTCTTCTCTCTCTTTAAATTTTTACTTATTTAGTGGGTTGAGAGAGAAAAACCAGAGGGAAGGGGAGACCAAGAGGGAGAGAGATAGACAGACACCTGCAGCCCTGCTTTAGCACTCAGCTTCCCCCCCTACAGGTCCCAGGTCCTTGTACATGGTAACATGCACTCAACCAAGTATACCACCCCCAGCCCCTCTCCCTCTCTGACTTCTCCTTTCCCCCTTCACTGATCTCTGTGCCTGTCAAATAAGTAAAATATTTTTTAAAAAACTACACTCTGAGCAAAGTTATGTCAAATACAGTGATGGGTGGGGGTGATAGCATAATAGTTATGCAAAGAGACTTTCAGACTTTCGTGCCTGAGGCTCTCAAATCCCAGGTTCAGTCCCCCACACCACCATAAGCCAGAGCTGAGCAGCGCTCTGGTAAAAAAAAAAAAAAAAATTGCAGTGGCCTAATAAGGTACATATGTGGAGAATGACAACCCCCAGGAAAGTAAATACATCAAGTAGAAGGAGTTTTCAGTTCATTATTATTCTGGCTTTGGCTGTTGATGCTAAACTCTCTCAAACAGGGTATGAATTGTTAACACTTTTTTTTTGCCTCCAGGGTTATCTTTGGAGCTTGATCACACTACAAATCCACTGCTCCTCGAGGCCATATGTTTTTTTCCATTTCACTGGACAGGACAGGAAGAAAGGGAAGACAAGACAGAGGAGAAGAGTGGCACCAGGAGCTGGGTGGTAGCACAGTGGGTTAAGGGAACATGGCACAAAGCACAAGGACTGCTGTAAGAATCCCAGTTTGAGCCCTTGGCACCCCACCTGCAGGGGGGTCACTTCACAAGCAGTGATGCAGGTCTGCAGGGGTCTATCTTTCTCCCTATCTCCCCCTCTCTCAATTTCTTACTGTTCTATCCAATAAAACAGGGGGAAAAATGGCCTCCAGGAGCAGTGGATTTGTAGTGCAGGCACTGAGCTCCAGCAATAACCCTGGAGGCAAAAAAGGAAAAAAAAATCAAATGTAAATGTGTGTGTGTGTGTGTGTGTGTGTGTGTGTGTGTGTGTGTGTGTGTGACAGAGAGAGGGAAAGGAGAGAGAGAAAGGAGAGAGAGAGAAAGGAGAGGGAGGGAGAGAAAGGAGAGAGAGAGAAAGGAGAGGGAGGGAGAGAAAGGAAAGAGAGAGAAAGGAGAGGGGGGAGAGAGAGAGAGAGAGAGATATCTGCAGCTCTGCTTCTCCATTCATGAAGTTTCCCCTTGTAGGTAAGGACTAGTTTGAAGCCTATGTCCACAGAGGCCCACTCAAATGAGGGTACCATCATATATCACTATGTTCAATTATTCCCTTCCTCATAAATCTCACTGAAATCACATACACAGTGTAAGAAGTGCTTCTGCGCTCTAATGTAGGATTGTGCAGCTTAACATGTGCTCCGTTTCCCAAAATCTACTCGTGTTCACTGTTGTAAGACTCCCCCTTATGACACATCCACGCTTCCAGAATGTGTGTTGTCCTCATGACTTGTACCAGTGAGCACATGGAATACAATGAAAATAGAGAAATGTCAGTTTGAAGTCTGACTTCAAGAGCCTTGAGAGTTTCCATTTGCTCCTTACAGTCCTTCCAAGATTGTAAGAGAAAAATGACATCAAATACTAGCAATGATCCTACAATGATCACACCCACTTTGAGTAAGGCCAGATTGATGGGGTAAACAGCTAGTGGTATTTAGATACAATATTTATATACTTTTCCCATATTTGGGAGCTACTCTCTGCCCTAATCCAGCTTTCTAGCCCTATTCCCAACTCTGACACCATCTCCCCAGGTAATATTCTTATTCCAGCTGCATGTTAGCTGTCAGGCTCAGGCAAAAATTACTAGTCATGGACCCCTTCGGACATACATAAAATAGACTTCCTAGCTTCCTAGCTACTTCCCACACGAAGACCCTTCATTTCATCTGCTTTAGTACTATCCTGGGGTTCCTGTTTATTAGCCAATTTGTTCTGCCTTATATCTTACCACCTTTCAGCCACCAAGTTGCAGATGCTACTATGATTCCATCCTGACCTCCCTGGGCAGAGGACCTCACCCATGTGTCCTGGAACCTCCCCTCCCCAGAGCCCTGCCCCACTAGGGACAGACAGGCACAGGCTGGCGGTGTGGATCCACCTGCCAACATCCATGTCCAGCGGAGAAGCAGTTACAGAAGTCAGAACTCCCACCTTCTGCTCCCCAAAAAGACTTCTGGTACAGACTCCCAGAGGGACAAAGAATAGGGAAGCTTCCAATGGAGGAGATGGGACATGGAGCTCTGGTGGTGGGAACTGTGTGGAATATATCTTAGTCTTGGGCTGAGATGTCCTGACACCTGACTTGGGGAAGTGTGGAAATGAACCGTGTAACAGCAACAAGCCTGGAACCAACATACTCCCAACAAAGTGATGCTGAAGGGAGTGGGTTGGTAGCACAGCAGGTTAAGTGCAAGGACCAGCGTAAGGATGCCGGCTCGAGCCCCCGGCTCCCCACCTGTGAGGGGTAGGGAGTCACTTCACAGGCAGTGAAGCAGGTCTGCAGATGTCTATCTTTCTCTTCCCCTCTTCTCTCCATTTCCCTCTTCCTATCTAACGATGATGACATCAATAACTACAACAATAATAACTACAACAGCAATAAAAAACAAGGGCAACAAAAGGAAAATAAAAATTTTTTTAAAAATTTAAAAATGCCACTGAAGTTGGGGGCAGGAGGGGAAGGGGCGTGGTGAGAGACTTGTTCTTGCTGCCAGGCCCACGGAGGGACAGACGGCCAGATAAGCCGGTCTCAGATGAGGCAGCATTTTGTGTCTGGGAAGCTTAGCCTCAGGACACAGGCGCACCTTTCTCCAAGTTTCCTGCTATCTGGGGCTTCTCTCCATCCTACCTCCCCTTTGGTTAGTTAAAGCTTTCTCTGCCTTGACATTCTCTTTCCCACTTCACTGTGAGGGAGCTGGCTTTACTTCTGATGGGGGGATTCAAAGGGCTGGAGGGATAGACTTCTCAAGAAAGGTTGGAGGTATTTTTTGCAATCTCCCTCAACTTTCAGATTCTGGCCCCTCCTCCGTCACGAAAGGCTTGTCTCTGGAGTCAGGGTCCATGCCGTCTCCCCATGACCAGCCCTCATGAGGACTCATTACAGGGTTCTTTTTTTTTTTTCATTGTTGTAGTTATTGTTGTTGATGGTGTCATTGTTGGATAGAACAAAGAGATATGGAGAAAGGAGAGGAAGACAGAGAGGGGGAGAGAAAGACAGACACCTGCAGACCTGCTTCACCGCCTGTGAAGTGACTCCCCTGCAGGTGGGGATCCAGGGTCTCGAACCCGGATCCTTAGGCCGGTCCTTGCGCTGGGCACTACCTGCGCTTTACCCGCTGCGCTACCGCCCAACTCCCTGATTGCAGGGATCTTAGACAGCACCCGGCTGCTCATACTTGAGGCTTATTACCCGGAGAGATCTTAAACCTCCTTATTTTATGCCCTTGGTCTATCAGGGGTCTACACTACCCGCCCGTGGCTACCTTGGAAACAATCTCATGTTTGCACTTCCTGTGATGCTGAGATCCTTTGCTGAGTCACCTTCATGGCTCCTCGGGTTATATCTGGGGCTTCTTTCAAAAGTACGTTTTAGAAACCTTATACAACAGCTTGGGTTTCTGTTCCTTAGAGAAGAGCACAGCTAAACCCAAGCAAGACTCAGCGGGACATGGTAGGCAGCAGCAACAACTACAAAAAGGCCTGCAAAAGCACATGTCTGAAAATGGAAGCCAGGCAGGGCTGCCAGCAGCGTGCACAGGCTCTGACCTCTGCCACAGTGCTCACTATCGTTCTGCACAGTGCTGAGCTCTCTCACTCCATGTGTTCCTTGTTTGCTGAGGTATTTTAGCTCAGGCCAGGACATTAGCAAAGCCAGGGAAGACAGAGTATATTTACAAAGGGACAGAGGGAAAAGAAACTTTGTTCCTATGCACTTTTTTTTTTTTTTTTTTTTGGCAAACACATTTGAAAAATGCACTTGGAAAATCTGATGGTTTCCACCCTCTCAAGCCTCCGACCATCTGAACCTCGCCTCATCTACCTGGAACAGGCTGGAAGAACACAGCCAGTGTTTGGTGGTTCCTAAGCCAGTAGTCATTTTTAACTTCTCAGAAACAGAGGAATAAAATACTCACAACCTATTAATTTTTTTTAAAGCGTAAACACTAAAAATGAGTTTTTGGACCTTGAGGCCAAGTGGTAAAATGAAACGTTTTTTAGAGTACCCACGTGAGCCTGCCTGTAACTGTATAAGCCCACGGCCTGGCTGGGGAGACCACAGATGATGCAATTCCTTGCAGAGAAGATCCCCCCCTTGTCTCCCTTTCTCTCCTGCTAGTGATGACCAGGAAACTTTCTCACTTTCAAAAATAAACAGAGCTGTGTTCTTTTAGTTCAAAAGTCACCGTTTTAGTTAAATATTTATATGAGCAGAAGAAGCATTTTAGATAGCGGAGGGCACAGAAAACCTTCATAAAAACCTTCCTTTCACCAAGGTTCTGGGTGAATTCATTTGACGCCCAGCATGAACATGGCTAGTCCAGTTTCTGCCTCCTGTTCTCCCCGTGCGAGGAAGCCATAGGGTCCTGAGGCATTTTTAGTGTACTTTCTTTCTCTTATTGTACACACTTCTTAGTAGCCGGATACCCTAACCAAATAAAATCTATTTTAAGTAAAAAATGTATCTATTTTTTCTTCCCCCCTGCTGACACTTCCATCTTGTGTCTTGGCATAGAATATATATATGTATGTTTTTTTTTTTACTTTTTTAAATTTTATTTAAGAAAGGATTAATTAACAAAACCATAGGGTAGGAGGGGTACAACTCCACACAATTCCCACCACCCAATCTCCATATCCCACCCCCTCCCATGATAGCTTTCCCATTCTCTATCCCTCTGGGAGCATGGACCCAGGGTCATTGTGGGTTGCAGAAGGTGGAAGGTCTGGCTTCTGTAATTGCTTCCCCTCTGAACATGGACATCGACTGGTCGGTCCATACTCCCAGTCTGCCTCTCTCTTTCCCTAGTAGGGTGGGTCTCTGGGGAAGCGGAGCTCCAGGACTCATTGGTGGGGTCTTCAGTCCAGGGAAGCCTGGCCAGCATCCTGATGACATCTGGAACCTGATGACTGAAAAGAGAGTTAACATACGAAGCCAAACAAATTGTTGAGCAATCATGGACCCAAAGCTTGGAATAGTGGAGAGGAAGTGTTAGGGGGGTACTCACTGCAAACTCTAGTGCACTTCTGCTTTCAGGTATATATTTTGCAGTAGTTTACGGATACGTGTGAACATATGCTCTCTCTCACAGAAACTGGTGTATATCTAGGTTTTGGGACTTGGTTAGAAAGTGAACCACCTGAGATGGAATTAGAGTATACTATGAAAGGAAAGGTCTCACCCGAGTAATGAAGCTGAAGGGTTGTCATTCCACACGTGAAGTCTCTGGACACAGTCTGAAGTGAAGCATGTTGAGGTGGCAATCGTTGCGTTGGTTAGGTTGTGATATATGTTATTTTTTTTAACCAGAGCCCTATTCAGTGGTGGCTTTATGGTTGTGTGGGGAATTAAACCTGAGACTTTGTAGCCTCAGGCATGAGAGTCTGTTTGCATAATCATTATGCTATCTACCCCCACCCAGCCCAGAATGTTTGTCTGTACTGGGCACTGAAGAGGAAATGACTTAGTGGGAAGTGATTATAAACAAGGGAGAGGTGGCAGTCGTTGACTATGTGGGTCATAGTCTGTCTGGAGCCGCAGGGGCAGTTCGGGTCGTCTCTGCCACCTCTCCAGATTCAAAGGAGGTCTCGAAACTTGACATCAGGCTCAACCTGACGCTGTTGACTGGCTACGGAAGAAGGGCAAACGCTAGAAGAAGAAGAAGAAGAAGAAGAAGAAGAAGAAGAAGAAGAAGAAGAAGAAGAAGAAGAAGAAGAAGAAGAAGAAGAAGAAGAAGAAGAAGAAACAAGGCAACACTTCTTCCTTTGACAAAAGATTTAGGAAACTAACAGAAAAACAGTCAACAATACGTATACCCCTCTCCCATATTAAGGAGGGAGCTACTCTCTTCCCTGACCCAGCTTTCTGGTCCTTTTTCCAGCCATGACATCATCTCCCCAAACAATAACTTGGATCCACCTGCATATCAGATTTCAGGCTGGGGGGGGAGGGGACAAAAACAAAAACTAGTATAGCCACAGGCCCTTTGGAATATAACTAAAATATGCCTGCTAGCTATCTATAAGATGGAGGAGCCCCAACTCTTCATCTGCACTATTCCAGCCTTTAGGTCCATGAATGTTCAACAGTTTGTTTGGCTTTGTATGTTAACTCTCTTTTCAGTCACCAGGTTCCACACACTAGCATGATGCCAACCAGACTTCCCTGTACAGATGACCCCACCAATGTGTCCTGGAGCCCTGCTTCCCCAGAGCCCTGCCCCACTAGGGAAAAAGAGAGGCAAACTGGGAGTATGGATCCACCTGCCAACGCCCATGTTCAGCGGGGAAGCAATTACAGAAGCCAGACCCTCCACCTTCTGCATCCCACAATGACCCTGGGTCCATACTCCCAGAGAGTTAAAGAACAGGGAAGCTGTCAGGAGGGGATGGTATACGGAGATCTGGTGGTGGGAATTGTGTGGAGTTGTGCCCCTATGGTTTAGTCAATGCTTCCTTTTTATAAATAAAAATTTAAATAAAAAAGAATGTATATATATATTATTTTATTTTTATTAGTAGTATTATTTTTAACCAGAGCCCTGCTCAGTGGTGGCTGAGGCTATAAAGTCTCAGGTTCAGTTCCCCACACAACCATAAAGCCATCGCTGAACAGGGTTATCCATATCCCATCCCTTCCCCTGATAACCTTCCTATTCTTTAACCCTCTGGGAGTATGGACCAAAGGTCTCCATTTCTCTCTGTCCTATACAACAGCGAAGGACATCCACAATAACAATAATAACCACAACAAGGCTATAACAAAAGGGGGAGAAAGATGGCCTCCAGGAGCAGTGGATTCATGGTGCAGGCACTGAGCCCCAGCAATAACCCTGGAGGCAAACAAAAAAAAGAATAGTGTTCATGATGATGGATGGTGTTTAAGCCCAACTATGTCCTGGGGGTCCAGGTCTTTTTACCCTTTATTTGACAGGACAAAGAAAGATTTAGACAGGGGAGGGGAAACAGAGGGAAAGAGAGACAGAAACTACAGACTCTACAAGTATGTAAATCCAGTTGTGTCTCTGTGAGCAAAAGACAAGCAGAAGGAAATGAACACAATGTCAACTCCGACTGCATAATGTTACCCAGGAACAAACTTAACCAGTGCAGTGAAGGACAGTGTACTGAAAGCATGCCACTGTTCAAGGAAGAGGAAGACACAGGTAAATGGAGAAGACATGCCGTGCTCATGGACTGCAAGAATCAGCATTGTCAAAACGGCCGCTCTACCAAAAACAATATTCAACTTCAGTGCAATTCTTGTTAATAATCCAGTGTTACCCTTCACTGATATTGAACGGTCCTGAAGTACATATGGAGCCACAAGAGACCTCAAGTAGCCAGAATAATCCAGAAGGAAACAGAGAGCAAAAATCAGACTTTGTTATGCTTCCTGACTTCAAGTCGCAAAAGAAATCTGTAGCGATTAAAACTGTAGCACAGGAATAAGCACAGGTATGCTGGGCGATGGGGCAGAATGGACAGCACAGGAGTAAAACCACACACACACACACACACACACACACACACACACACGATTTCAGAGAGAGTGCCCAACCACATACAGTGAAAGAAAAAAAAGTTTCTTAAATAAATGGTGCTTGTCACTGGTCACTGCCATGAGGAACATCATCATTATGCCCTCTTGTGGGGCATTCCAGGGCCTTGCCATCACTGTAGAGAAGCAATGGTAGCAGGGACAGCCCCACTCTCCAAAGGGAGTCTGGCTCAGCCTACTTTGCCACTCAAGAAATGCTGGTCCAGAAATGAGAGCAGCCTAGAAGGTTCCCAGCTATGACCATGGATTGCGAACTCAGACTGACTCAAGAGGCCGCACAGGTTCTTGTGCTAAACAGGAATAGATATGGGCCCTGAGTCAGATCGATGGGGTTAACAGATAAATGCATTTATAGACTTTTCTCATATTTGAGAGGTACTCTCTGCCCTCATCTAGCTTTCTAGTACTATTCTCAACCTGACGCCATCTTTCCAGACAATTCTTTTAGTCCACCTGCATGTTAGCTGTCAGGATCAGGCAAAAATGACTGGAGTCATAGGCACCTTGTGACATATCTCAAATAGACTTCCTAGCTTCTTCCCATATGAAGACAACTAGTATCATATTCACTATTCCTACCTTTGGGTCCCTGTTTACTAAAAAAATTGTGCTGCTTTATATCTTACTGCCTTTCAGCACCAAGTTGCAAGATGCTACGATGATGCTACCATGACTTCCCTGGGTAGACAACCTCACCAATTTGTCCTGGAACCTCACTTACCCCACTAGGGAAAGACAGAAACAGGCTGGGGGTATGGATTCACCTGCCAACATCCATGTCCAGCAGATAAGCAATTACAGAAGCCAGACCTTCCACCTTCTGCACCCCATAAAGAATTTTGGTTCATACTCCCAGAGGGATAAAGAATAGGGACGTTTCAGATTTCAGGCTCAGGGGAAAAAAAAAAAATTAGTATAGCCACAGGCCCTTTGGAATATAACTAAAATATGCCTACAAGCTATCTACAAAATGGAGACCCTCCCAACTCTTCATCTGAACTGTTACATGATTAGTCAACAACTTGTTTGGCTTTGTATGTTAACTCTCTTTTCAACCACCAGGTTCCAGAAGCTAGCATGATGCCGACCAGATTTCCCTGGACAGACAATCCCATCAGTGTGTCCTGGAGCTCAGATTCCCCAGAACCCCGCCCTGCTAGGGAAAGAGAGAGGCAGGCTGGGAGTATGGATCCACCTATTGATGCCCATGTTCAGTGGGGAAGCAATGACAGAAGCCAGACCTTCCACCTTCTGCATCCCACAATGACCCTGGTTCCATACTCCCAGAGGGGTAAAGAATAGGAAAGCTATCAGGGGAGGGGATGGGATATGGAGTTCTGATGGTGGGAACTGTATGGAGTTGTACCCCTCTTATCCTATGGTTTTGTCAGTGTTTCCTTTTTATAAATAAAATAAAATAAAATACAGGAAAAAAAAAACAGGTAAGTTTACAATGGAGAGGAGGGGACAGGGAACTCTGATAGTAGGAACTGTGTGGAATTACAGCCCTATATCTTACAATCCTGTTCGTCATTATTAAATAACTAATACATAAATAAATAGATGGCACTGAGAAAATCAAGCAATCATCTGCAGAAGAATGACACTACACACTATTGGACACCATACATCAAAATGAATCTAAAATGGATTAGAGGCTTGAATCTAAGACCTGAAGCCACAAAATACATAGACAAGAAAATGTACAGGATAAGCTTTTGGACATTGGCCTTAGTGATATCTTTGTGGATCAGTTGTCAACAGAGAGAGAGAGAGACAGAGAAATATATATAGCGGGAGCCATGTCAAACAGCTGCACATAAGTGAAAGGAACCCTCGTCAGCACAGAAAGACAGTGGCCAAGGGCACAGTTCAGCTGAGCAATAGCAGGACTTCCATGCCCACGGCTCCCCGTTCAGTCGCGTATACTACAGCGGTGCTCTGACTCTCGCTCATGTGAAGCTCTAGCTTGTATGAAGTCAATGAAATAAATCCTTACAAATAAAGGGATCTAATAAAAAAAAATTATCAAAATACAACTCAACAGTGAAACTCATATAACCTGATTAAAAAACTGGCCAAGGATCCAAACAAGCATTTCACCAGAGCAAACGTACAAAAGGCCAACACACACATACACACACACACACACACACACACACACACACACACACACACTGTTCCAGGTTGCTTGCTTATCACCAGGGAAAAGTGAGAGTCAAAACCACAAGGAGCTATCTATTGCCTTACACCTGTTCAAATGAGTGTCATCAAAGCATCAGGATAAATGGTGGAAGGGATATGAAGAAAAGAGAACTCTGATACATTGTTGGTGGAAATGTAAAACTGGCACATACACCATGAAAAAGTGATAGAGGGGCCTTAAAAAATAGAAATTGACAGGAACAACATAGTGGACCCTCTTATGGGCCCCTATAGGACCTTCCCCTCAAGGTGGGTCAACAATGGTAGGGACGGCCCCATTCTACAAAGGGAGGTTGGGCCAACATACTCTGCCCCTCGAGGAAGACGGGTCCTGCAGTGAGTGCAGCCTAGAATGTTCCCAGCTGTGACATGGACTGTGAGCTCAGACCTGAGGGACGTGGAGGTCACACAGGCTTCTGCAATGAATATGGGCCCCAGACCAAACTGATGGGGTTTGCCGTTAACAATATTTATATATTTTCCCATATTTGGGAGCTACTCTCTGCACTGATGCAGCTTTCTAGTCCTATTTCCAACTGTGACACCATGTGACACCCAGACAATACCTTTGGCCCATCTGCATGTCAGCTCCTGGACTCAGGAAAAAATTAGTAAAGTCATGGGCCCTTGGAATATACCTAAACTAGGCTTACAAGCTTCTTCCAAAATGGAGACCCCGAGTCTCATCTGCTACAGTCTTACCTTTAGATTCCTGATTATTAAACAATTTTTCCTGCTTTATATCTTAATGCTTTTTCAGCCACCAAATTGCAGATGCTGCCATGATGCCAGCCTGACTTCCCCAGGCAGACGACCCCACCAATGTGGAGCCCCATCTCTCCGGAGCCCTGCCACACTAGGGAAAGATAAAAAGAGGCTGGGAGTATGGATTGACCTACAAACACCCATGTTCAGCGGAGAAGCAATTACATAAGCCAGAACTCCAACCTTCTGCTCCCCATAAAGATCCTGGGTCCATGCTCCCAGAGAGATAAAGAATAAGAAAGCTTCCAGTAGAGGGGATGGGATATGGAACTCTGGTGTTGTGAATTGTGTGGAATTGTAACCCTTTTATCCTATGGTTTTGTTAATATTTTCTATTTTTTATTTTATAAATTGTTAAAAAGAAAGGAAGGAAGGAAGGAAGGAAGAAAAGGGAAACAGGCTTAACCTGAACATTTACACTACCCCCTTCCAGACTACTACAAAATTGCTCGCTTCTTTTCTCTACTTAAGATTCAAATCTCCAGATTAGTGGGCTGCTTTGTTTTTTTTTCCTTCTATTTTCAAGAACTGGTATTCAAACATTACTTGTTGTTGAGTTCCGTTCACTGTTGATAGTACTTAACACATGCACACAAGTTGGTTTGTAATCCGTGTATTTGATTATGGTAGAACTTCCTCTGGGCAGGGCTTCATTCAGAAAACTCTTAAACCTGTTACCTTACTCCCAAAACTCAGTGTAGCTCAGTAAATGTGTACCTGGGAGGTCTCCAGTCTCATTCATTCTTAAAGAACTAATGTGTGGTGAAATCAAGTTTGTCAGAATGAATTGTTTTCCTCCCAGTACCTAGTCAGGATCTCAGGAAGTAACTTAAAGTTTCTGTATTTATTTTCTGCCCCCAGGGTCTTTTCACCTGCACAGCTCCACCCTACCTAGAGGACGCTCTTGCTTTCTATCATTTTTTAGATAGAGACTGGAAGACAGGAAGAGAGGAGGAGGAGGAGAGAGGAGGTGGAGGTGGAGGAGAAAGAGAGAGGAGGAGGAGGAAGAGAAAGAGAGAGGAGGAGGAGAAAGAGGGGGGAGGAAGAGGAGGAGGAGAAGGGAGGGGGGATGGAGAAGGAAGGGGGCTGACACTCATGAGCATTCCCACTGCATGATGCTCCAGTAGTGGTCAGGTAAGCCGGTTCCCAGAAGCCAGACCTTCCACCTTCTGCACCCCAGAAACAACTCTGATCCACTCCCAGTGGGGGAGAAGTGATAGAACAAAGAGGATCAGAGGGCTCTGCACTCCAGCTCCATCAGGTCCCAGAGAGAGGGGACAAAAAGTGAAGAGATAGTTGCATGTAATAATAGGGTCATGTGTGGCTTGGAGGGGAAGAGAGGACGAGACCTGGAAGAAAAAGGGACCATTCTGCACAGATGTAGACAGACAGCTGTACAGATGACAGTGAGTCCATGTCTGCAACCTTGGGAGAACTACAGTGGTTTGCAAAAGGAGGGACTTGGGATTCAGAACGCTAGTGGTGGGAATGGTGTGGAATTATACCCCTGTTGATATGTAATTTGGTAAGACAACTTTGAATTGCTAATAAAAATTTTTTATTATTTTTTTAAGTATATGTCCCATGAAGCCAGGGATTCTTTTGTTTTCTTCTCACTGCACAGTTAGGGCTGAGAACATTGGAAGTGCTTGACAAGCATTGGATAAAAGGGAGAGATGAAACAGGGAAGGAAAAGTGAAAGTCAGAGCTTCACAGTCCTGTGGCTCTCAGCTGCACAAGCCAGCTGTCTTACTAGGTTGGGGGTGGCCATCCCAGTCTCTCTCAGCCTTGTCAGATACTGTCTTTATAATGTCTCCAAAATACCATCAATCACTTAACTGACCTTTACAAATGGAAAAGAGGGACTCTAGTCAATGTGAAAATTATCTATATTTTTATACACAAGTTATTTCCCATTACCAGGAAGTAAATCACTCCTATTCAGTACAGTTTGTTATTTCCAGTGTCCACAAATGCTCATTTTTTTCCCCCATCTAATCACTGGTCCCTCTGTTCCCTGGCCCTCAAAATAACCTAGGGTGACATCAAATAGTACATTCAGAAAGTATAGTAAACCTGTCTCTTTTTATTTTCTTGCTTTGTAAATTCTTTTATTTTACTGGGGGGGGTTAATGGTTTAAAGCAAATATTATTAGGGGTACTGTGTAAAATTTCTCAGTTTCATGTAAAACAGAACTCCCCCCATCAAGTCCTCCTCTACCATGGTATACCAGGACCTGCAAACACCCCCCCCCCCCAGAGTCTTTTACTTTGGTGTACTGCACCAAATCCAGTCAAGTTTTTTTTTTTTTTTTCCCCTTTCTGTTCTTATTTCTCAACTTCTCTGAGTAGGATCCTCCCATGTTCATCCTTCTTTTTCTGGTTTATCTCACTTAACATGATATCTTCAAGCTCCATCCAAGGTGGGCTGAAGAAGGTGAATTCACCATTTTAATAGCTGAGTAGTACTCCATTGTGTATCTAGAACACAACTTAGACACTCAACTGTTGTTGGACACCTGGGTTGCTCCCAGGTTTTGGCTGTTACAAATTGTGCTGCTGTAAACATAGGTGTACACACATCTTTTTGGATGAGTGTGTTGGGTTCCTTAGGATCTGTCCCCAGGAGAGGAATTGCAGGGTCATGGGACAGGTCCATTTCTCTACTTCTGAGGGTTCTCCAGACTGCTCTCCACAGGGGCTGGGCCCATTGACGTTCCCAGCAGCAGTGCAGGAGTGAAGTGAAGTGGTATTCTCATGGTCTTTATTTGCGTTTCTCAGATAACTTGTATCTTTATTCCTGTTGTCTCTGCATTTCTTTCTGCCTTCTTGGCCCTTCTGGAGTCTTTCTTACCTCTGCTTCCTCTCCTCCTTTCTCCGTTGTTATATCTAAATGCTTTTGTGGCACCAAGCTGCATGGAAGGGCAGAGCCAGCAGCGGGTCCCTGGAGCTCACCTGAGGGTCCCTCCGGCAGCTAGTCTGCCTTGGAGAGTGTGTAGGGGGCTCCTGCTGAAACTGGAGACCAGCTGTGGCCAATAAACATTTGAGCTAAAGGAAACAAGACACTCTGCATCTGGTTGCCAGCAGTTGCCTTACAAATATCTACAGATGAGGAAGCATTGTAATGATTTTATTTACCTTTACTTTAAAAAAAAAAAAAAAAGGTAGCAATGCTATTTATCATTCTGGAAAAAAAAATAAATGCAATATGGGTGATTCTTTCTTACAGTAGGCAGATTCTGTAAGTCTGCACGTTGAACAAACTCTTCTTATGAAACTGAAGATGAATTTGGAGCATTCTTTCTTGAGCCTCCTGCCTCCAATCAGACAACCACTTCTCCCTGATAATTTATAATGAAAAGTCCACACTGCATAAGGCCAGCAATGTATGAACACACAGTCAGAATCCCTTGAAATAAAGCAAAGAATATAAGTCTTGGGGCAGTTTTTTAACCTTAAATTAGAATATCTATCCTATAATTATTAAGTGTAAGAGTGAAAACCAGGAGACTCTAGTTAGATCAGTCTGATTAGAATCAGAAACAGCTTTTCTGACAGGCAAGATTAAGTCTGTGTATAATAGCTACTCTTTTTAAAATTTTATTTATTCCCTTTTGTTGCCCTTGTTTCTTTTTATTGTTGTAGTTAACTACTGTTGTTGTCGTTAGATAGGACAGAGAGAAATGGAGAGAGGAGGGGAAGACAGAGGGGGGGAGAGAAAGACAGACACCTGCAGACCTGCTTCACTGCCTGTGAAATAACTCCCCTGCAGGTGGGGAGCCAGGGGCTCGAACCAGGATCCTTATGCCAGTCCTTGTGCTTTGCGCCACCTGCACTTAGCCCGCTGTGCTACCGCCCTACTCCCAATAGCTGTTCTTGAGCAAGAGGTTGGGAAATGCAAGATAAATCCTAAACAAAGAATTTTCTATCTTTAAATTAATTGGGGGGGCATGAAACAACATTCATTGGGTGCCTGTTACAGTGCACAAGGACCCAGATTCAGGCCCCTGGTCCCCATCTGCAGGGGGGAAGCTTCACAAGTGGTGAAGCAGTGCCGTCTCTGTCTCTCTCTCTCTCTCTCCCCCCTCCCTCCCTCCATCCCTCTCTTCTTCCCTTTCAATTTCCCTGTTTCTATCCAATAAATTAAAAAATATAGTGAGTCGGGCTTCAAAAGCCATGAAGCAGGTCTGCAGGTGTCTGTCTTTCTCTCCCCCTTTGTCTTCCCCCTCCACTCTCCATTTCTCTGGGTCCTATCCAAGGATGATGACAACATCAATAACTACAACAATAAAACAACAAGGGCAACAAAAGGGAATAAATAAATAAATGGGGGTGTGGGCAGTAGCATACTGGGTTAAGTGCACATAGTGTGAAGCACAAGATCCTATGCAAGGATCCTGGTCAGAGCCACTGGCTCCTCACCTGCACAAGCAGTGAAACAGGTCCGCAAGTGTCTTTCTCTTCCCCTTTCTACATTTTCCATCTCTCTCAATTTCTGTCTGTCCTATCCAACAAAAATAAATAAATAGAAAAGGGAAAAAAGTGGCTTCCAGGGGCATCGGATTTGTAGTGCTGGCAGCAAGCCCCAGCGATAACCCTGGAGGCAAAAAAATACATAAATTTTTTGGCATGTCACCCGATTCCACTAGTCTGCAACAGAATTTTTTTAGAATTCTGGAAGTTCCATGAAAAATTTTGTGTGCATGCACATTTTCGAAGAATGTGGATACAATTTTTTTCTCTTTTTGGCATTATGATTGATGATCATTGGAATTTGGTGTTTTTCACAGTGATTTTACCACTCCCAGAAATTTCTTTTCTTGGGGGGGGGATGAAAATAGAGAGGTAGAGAGGAGTGGGGGTGGGGAGAGAAGAGAGGAGAGACACTGCAGCACTGCTGCGTCACTCATAACATTTCTTCCTGAACATCAGGGCCAGGGGCTTGAACCTGGGTCCTTGCAAATGGTAACATGTGCACTTTACCAGTTATGCAACCACTAGCCAATGGGTACATCATAGCTTAAGATAATTATTGTTGCACCCTGTGATTCCCAAAAAATCAAAGGATCTTCTGTCCTATATTATTTTGTCAATTTAAAAGTGAAATATGAAGAGTAGTGTCTAGAGCTTTTTGGTCAAGCATCCTATTTTTATTTGACAGGAATCCAAAGGGCTGCCTAAGTCAAGTCAGTTTTAAGAAATGCAGGAAACTGATCAAAGACACCTATTAATCATGGTTCTGCTTGGCAAATGACAGGGGTTCCAGTTGTCTTAAATACAAGCTTCACCAACTGGATGAGTACTACAAAGTCCCTAGAATCGACGAGGAGGTTAAGGATCCAGGTTTGCAGATACAGACAGCCAAGAGGCTGGCCACCAGAGCAAAGTCAGGCTCCAGGCTTGAGAGGAGAATGATTGATTAGTCGTGTAACGTGCTGTGGCCGTGTTTCTGAAGGACGCGGCAATGCAGATTCTTGGGAGAAAATGCTGCAGGTTTCTGCTGGCACTCCCATGGAGGGGATCCAGCCAGGGGGCAAGTCACCAACCCTCCCTCACCAGCTCAACGGCTGCGCGATCCAGACAGGAGGCCTCGGGGAGTATTCTGGTGCAAACATTCATTTTGTTTGGGGATAGGTACAGGTTTATATATAAAGTTAAGCAAAGGACATTTTTCACATATGTCAGAAATTACAGGTTTCTTAAAGGTCAGCTTGCCCCTATGGTAGGGGGCTGGTATGACAAGAATTGATGCAGATACATAAAGGTCAAGACAATTAGTCTCCATGATGCTGGCAAGTTAATTATCCAAAGGTATTTGAGAGAAGCATAGGGGTTAAACCAGTAAGGTGAGGTAGAGAAAAGAAAAACAAAGCTTGATGTAAATCATAAGTATCAAAGAGCACAAGGAAATAAGATTTGGGGACTTTTCACTGTCTGCTGATAATCCAAGTTGGTTTTGCCCAAGAGGTAAGAAGAGTTTTGAAACCTCAATGGAATACTACTCAGCTGTAAAAAAAAAAATGGTGACTTCACCATTTTCAGCTGATCTTGGATGGACCTTGAAAAAATCATGTTGAGTGAAATAAGTCAGAAACAGAAGGATGAATATGGGACGATCTCACTCTCAGGCAGAAGTTGGAAAACAAGATCAGAAAAGAAAACAGAAGTAGAACGTGAACTGGAATTGGCGTATTGCACCAAAGTAAAAGACTCTGGGGTGGGTGGGTGGGGAGAATACAGGTCCAAGAAGGATTCAGAGGACCTAGTGGGAGTTATATTGTTGTGTGGGAAACTGGGGAATGTTATGCATGTACAAACTATTGTATTTACTGTTGAATGTAAAACATTAATTCCCCAATAATAAAAAAAAAAAAAAGAAGAGTGAAACCTGCTGGAACAACTGTTAGAGCTCTCCTCCCATGGGTGAAGTGTTGAGGCCTGCTGAGCTGAGTAACTCACACTGTCAGGGGAGGAACAGAATAGCCTAGTTTATCTACACGGGAAACGTTTTAACCAGTAACACCTTGTGATGATGTCGTTACCCCAGTAGCCAGCAAGTCCAAACACATAGCATTCAACATTCAATATCCATTATTTCTCTACTTTTTCCAACTCTGACATCAAGTCCTTGATCCTTTCATGCTGGGGCGGGGGGGAGAGGAAGACAAGAGAAATACTGAGAGGAGGAGGTTCACAGAAAAATAAATCTTTTCATCTCAGTTCTGAAGTCCCTATTTCCACCCCTGGAGTGGTCAGGAGTAGATTAGCCGAAAGGACAGAACATCAGAGTGATAGGAGAGAGAGAGGCAGGGGAAGTAGGGACCTGACAGTGAAACGCAGTGGCTAGGAAGGTGGTAAGCAAATCAAGCCCACAGACAAAGGATTCCTAGACCAGAGGCAAAGACCAAGCAATGGTCAAGTCTGTTCTGTTTGCCCAAATCCACCTCAGTTTTCCTGCAAAACACTATAGACCCCTGATCAACATAACATTTTTTATTGAGGGCATTAATCCTTTACAGTGTAATCACTGATATATGCAGACAATCTTGCTGGGCTAGCGTGGGGTGCCTCTTCCCAGGCGCGTACTCTCTGGGTTGGAGAGAATGCGACCAGAGCCAGCCTGGGCTGCTACTCACTCAGCGACACGAGGAAGATGACTCAGGAACCAAACACGTGGCAGTGAGGCAATGCAATGTCTTTGAATGTCTATATTGATCAGAGAGCCAAGGCTTTTAAAAGGCCGACCCAGAAGTGGCAAGTCGGAAACAGAAATGGCTAGGAAAGGGGTGGAGAAAGGCAAAAGGGGCTGGGAAAGGTAGAAACTTCCTTAGCAACTGTTGCGAGGGTTTTAACTGGTGTTACCCTGCAGGCAGGGAGGGTCTCAGTGGTCAAAAGAAGATAGATCAAAGGAATGGAATGGGTGGAGATCTTTCAGGTAAAACAATGATTATGTAGATAGGCTGTAGTATCAGGAATGCTGGGTGCTTTGTGAGCCCTGCCAAGCTCAACCACATCCGCACAATTTCCCGACACAATCTTATAATGTAACAGGCCCCAAGACTTTCATCCTCTCCTCCCTTCCCCAGCCTCCCCAGAGTCCTTTATTTTGGGTATAATACTCCATGCCCAGTCCACGTTTCACCCTGTGCTCTCCGTCCCCCAGAGTCTAGATGAGATAGACACACACCCCATGCCACACCCCACCAGTTGCTCACAGGTTCATTTTCTTTGTTCTTTCTGTCTTGTGTGAGTCTTGTCTTATTGGCAGAATCTCAGAGACGCCATTCGCACCACAGTTCACCCTCACTTTCCCACCCACCATCGGCACACACATTCAATTACCAGCCAAGTCTGCTGGGGCTAAGGATTTCGCCCCATGTGTGTGTGGCCAGCGGTGGGGAAGTCCCAGACTTGGCAATTTCCTTCCTTCCTTCCCAGAAAACAAGCAAAGGCCATTCACTGCACACATCTAATGTTTAAGGCCCTCGAGGAGGAGGGGAAGGACCAGAAACAACAGCAGCACTTCTGCTGCCTCAAGTGGTCCACAGGAAGGAGAGAATTGGTTGAGTGTGTGTGTGTGTGGGGGGGGGAGCATGGGAGGGTAGCAGGCTGAGGCTGGAAACCCACAGACTGCCAGCAGCCCAGCAAGTGCCAAACAACTAACAAAAATCAAACCCTGGCAGCTATGGCCCCAAGCCCCTTAGGATGAAGTGAGTTCTTTATACTCTTCACAAGAAAGCATGTGCCTCCCAGTTCTAGCTTTAAGTCAGGCGGGTTCGCGCCCCTGGTCCCCACGTACGGGGGTGGGGGTGGGGGGAGCATTACAAGTGGTGCAGGGCTGCAGGTGTGTGTCTGTCTCTTTCCCTCTCTATCTCCCCCTTTCCTCTTGATTTCTCTGTCTCCAACCAATAATAAATATTTTTTTAAAGTTTAAACATAAAGGATAAAATGGGCTTGCACACTGTAAATGGAACTTGTATTTAGAATGTGCTTCAACAAAATACACAAATAAGGAGAAACAGGATTTATGTAAAAATTCTCTGATAATTAAACACAAAAATGCAAAGTAATCAGTTGAACAATAACACAAAAGAATCATCAGCTTTCTAGGTTTAGCTGTGTGTGCCCTCTGGTGGCTATTTCTCAACATTGCAAGCAGAGCTCTACTGAGGCCAGGAATCAGACTTTTCCAGGCAAAGCAGGCAGAGCTCCCAATTCCAGATCTTGGGGAAACCCACAAACTAACCTCATTAAATGCCTTCATTAAAAAAAAAGTACAGAAAACGTCTATATAAACTCTAAGAATGCCTGTATTGTAACAGCTTCACTATCTGAAAAAGTTTCAGACTATTATGGTCAGTTTCACAAGGATTCTATATTGTTTCTTAAAACATCTTGGATTCTATATTGTTTCTTAAAACATCTTGGCAAGAATTGCAGAGATATGTGAAAGAGGGGGGGGAAGAAGTTATGTTGGCTGGGTATTATACAACAAACCCTAACGGACTTTTCAAAGTTAGCCCAATTACCAAATAATGTGATAACAATAACTATCCATTGTCTTCTTGAACCCTAAGGCAGCAGGAATCTCACATTTCCACTATAGAGCCTATATTCCCCAGTCCTGGAACCTTAGGGTAGGGCCCACTTTCCTGCATGCTTCTCTCAATTCATATCAAATAATATTACATCCGCCGATTGCAACCTAATCAACACAAAGAGTGCCACCCCAGCATACTTCACTTCAGACTGTGACCAGCGGCTTCAGGTGTGGAATGACAACCCTTCAGCTTCATTACTCAGTGAGACCTTTCCTTTCATAGTATTCTCTAACTCCATTCCAGGTGGTCCACTCCCCAATAAAGTCCCCAAACCTAGATATAGCCCAGGTCCCCTGAGATAGAGCATATGTTCACACGTGTCCATAAACCAGGGCAAAATATATACCTGAAAGCAGAAGTACACAAGAGTCTGCAGTGAGTACCTCCCGACACCTCATCTGCACTATTCCAGCCTTTAGGTCCATGACTGTTCAACAATTTGTTTGGCTTTGTATGTTAGTTAACTCTCTTTTCAGCCACCAGGTTCCAGATGCCAGCATGATCCCGGCCAGGCTTCCCTGGACTGAAGACCCCACCAATGTGTCCTGGAGCTCCGCTTCCCCAGAGACCCACCCTACTAGGGAAAGAGAGAGGCAGACTGGGAGTATGGACCGACCAGTCGATGTCCATGTTCAGCGGGGAAGCAATTACAGAAGCCAGACCTTCCACCTTCTGCAACCCACAATGACCCTGGGTCCATGCTCCCAGAGGGATAGAGAATGGGAAAGCTATCATGGGAGGGGGTGGGATATGGAGATTGGGTGGTGGGAATTGTGTGGAGTTATACCCCTCCTAGCCTAAGGTTTTGTTAATGTCTCCTTTCTTAAATAAAAAAACAAAGAAGAAGAAAAGAAGAAGAAGAAGAAGAAGAAGAAGAAGAAGAAGAAGAAGAAGAAGAAGAAGAAGAAGAAGAAGAAGAAGAAGAAGAAGAAGAAGGGGAAGAGGAAGAAGAAGAAGAGGAAGAAGAAGAAGAGGAAGAAGAAGAAGAGGAAGAAGAAGAAGAGGAAGAAGAAGAAGAGGAAGAAGAGGAAGAGGAAGAAGAAGAAGAAGAAGAAGAAGAAGAAGAAGAAGAAGAAGAAGAAGAAGAAGAAGAAGAAGAAGAAGAAGAAGTAGTAGTTATCTTGGTATGTTGAATGGAGGACTTTGGGAGCAGTGAGAAAACTGGAAGTGCAACATGTGGATTGAGTTCAAAGGAGATGACACCTTGACTTCGAACATGGAGAATCAGTCATGGAGTCAGTCACCTGAGACAGATGCAGGGAGGGGAGATGTCCCTTGCAGTGCAGAAGAATGGCTACTCATCTTCAAGCTGACTGAATGACTGTGCTTGTCTATTTTTTCACTCTGGTCAAATCCCTTTCAAGTCATGGAAAGCATCAAGATGCATTTTTTTATGTTCTGAGTAAAAAATAAAGCTCCTAATAGCAAAAAATATATATTTTTTCATTTTAACTTTGCTACAAGAATCACAGTATCTCAATCACACAGGCTTCACTGACAATACCAACTTACAGGGCAGGGGTAGACAGAATAATGGTTACGCAAAGAGACCCTCATGCCTGAGGCTCCACCCCAGGTTCAATCCCCTGCACAACCATAAACCAGAGCCTGAGCAGTGCTCTGGTAAGAAAAAAAAAAAATACTGACTTAAAGGTTGAAATCTGACAGCATCTATAGGACATGGATATTAAGTTCTTCGTAGCTATGCTGATTTTTCTGCAAAAGGCTCAAAAGTATACTCTGAACCACCTCGAAGCACCTCTTAAACCATTTTTTTCAGATCTACTCAAACTTTATAATTTGTTTCTTCCTGTTAGATGATCTGCTTGCTTTTTGTTCCTCAATCACACTTTGCCGTGTGTGAATCACGTAACTCACTTTCACAAGGGGCGGTCGGGCGGTAGCGCAGCGGGATAACGCACATGGCACCAGGCGCAAGGACTGGTGGTGCAACGATCCCAGTTCCAGCCCCCAGCTCCCCACCTGCAGGGGAGTCGCTTCACAGGCAGTGAAGCAGGTCTGCAGGTGTCTGTCTTTCTCTTCCCCTCCTCTCTCCATTTCTCTCTGTCCTATCCAATAATGACAACAATAATAACTACAACAATAAAACAAGGGCAACGAAAGGGAATAAAAATAAATGTTTTTTTTAAAAATATGTTCAGAAGGAACAGCAGTGATGTCAGGCGACTGAGTGACTCAGGAATGGGTGGACATGGGACATAAAAAACTTGACTTTGTGTCTCTTGCTTTTCCTTTTTTTTTTTTTTTTTTTTTTACTTAGGCTGACATTTGCTTTGTGTATTTGATCATACGTCGATATGTGCCAGCCTCAATGGTTGGCTATATCAAGTTCAAACACTGGGCTCTGTGGTTTTAATGATGACATTTCTATATACGTAGGACAAAGTTTTGTTTGGTTGTTTAATTTTAATTTTGCAACTATAGAATATAGGATTCAGTGTCCTCGGTGGTGTGCTGACACCCAGGTTGGGAACGTAAGAGACCTATAGACCTGTGGTGACAGCAATCTGGTAGACCATCACTCCCCACCACCCCACCCCCAAGTAAAATGTTTTTTTTTAAGCAGAAGGTCAAGAAAAGTTTCTCAGCAACGGAGTATCTGGTCTCCACCTGCAGGGGGAAAGCTTTGCGAGTGATGAAGCAAAGTGTGCCTCTCCCTCTCAACCTCTCCCTTACCTCTCAATTTCTGACTGATTTATTTATCCAATAAATAAACATTTTAAAAATAAATTTAAAAATGGTTGGGCCTATGAAATAGCTCAGTTGGATAATGACCTGCTTTGCCATGTGCAAGATCCAGGTTCAAGTCTCCCCCACCCCACCCCAACTGCACTGAGGGAATCTTCCATGCTGTGGTCTCTCACTCAGCTTGTTTCTAAGGAAAAAAAAAAATTCACTTGCAAAGGGCTCTATCGGTATTATAGGGCTTCAGGCTAAGCCTTCCCAGAATCCCCTTGTTTCAAGTAACTTCTTTAAAAATCTCCTGGGGTTCCTGGGGTTTGGGTGAGGAGGGTAACTCAGGTCCCTGCAATATCATCAAAGGTGATCTCAACTATAAACTGATATCACATTCTAACCAGTTGCTTTTCAGAAAAGGGTTCACTGAGTAGATGGACTCTTAACGTTCAAGGAGTGTTGACTGCAAAAGAGGCATCTTCGTAGCGAAGACGGGAGTTGGGGAGGACATCTGTACGCAATTTGACTTCACAGATCTACATGAAAAGGAGAGAAAGGTAGATCCCCCTGGCCGTGGCTCACCCCACAGAGGGCACAGAGACCTGCGTTCCAGCCCCTGGCCACCACTTTAGAGCGCCTGCAGGGGAAAGCTTTAAGTGTGTGTGTGGGGGGGGTAGTGCTGAGGCCCCCCTGTTCTCTCTCTTTCATAAAATAGATATAAATGGCCACCAAGAACGGCAGAGTCACGTAGGCACCGAGCCCCAGTGATAACCCAGATGACAAAAATGAAAGAAGAGAAAGAATGGACAGACCAGGTTCCCCTTCTTAGTGGCTCTAATCCTCCTCTTTGGTCCCTGTTTAGTGAACATTCTTCTTTACGCCTTACTTACTGTCTTTCAGGCGACAAGTTGCAGATACTACTACCACCCCATCCTGACCTCCATGGGCAGCTGGCCTTGCTACCATGTCCTGGAACCTCCCCTCCCCAGAGCCCTACCCCTCTAAGGAAAGACAAACAGGCTGGGGGCATGGGGGGAGGGTAGACCAGCAGGCCAACGTCCATGTCCAGTGGAGAAGCAATCACAGAAGCCAGAACTCCTCCTTTCTTCTGTACCCAAAAAGAATTTTGGACCAAATTCCTAAAGCAGGAAGTGTCAGAAGATGACCAGAGGGCTCTGAACCCTAATTCCACTGCAACCCAGAACTTTCATGACCAGGAACCTATTTTTGCCCCATCACTGAGAAGGAAGAGAATCAGAAGGACACCTAAGGAAGCCAGGTCCTATTTCCCTTACCTGAGATGGAAGAGGAAAAAGGAAGCATACCGGAAGTTATAGGCGGGGCTAGGTGGAGGCGCACTGGGTTCAATGCACTTAGTACAAAGCTCAAGGACCCCAGTTCGAGTCCCCGGCTCCCCATCTGCAGGTGGGGTGCCTCACAAGCAGTGAAGTAGGTCTGCAGGTGTCTTATCTTTCTCTCTCCCTCTCTCTTTCTCTCCCCCACCTCTCTCAATTTCTCTCTGTCCTATCCAATAAAATGGGGAAAAATGGCCTCCAAGAGCAGTGGATTTGTACTGCAGGCATCTAGGCCCAGCCATAACCCTGGAGGCAAAAAAGAAAAAGAAAAAAAAAAAAAAAGGAAGTAGTAGTTATATGATTCTGTGGGGCCTAGAAATGAAGGCCTTAGAAATTAATACAAATGGGCAGAGGTTTCCACGTGGGATGATCTATCTTTACAGGTTACCCACATGCTTCTCTGATGCAGGCCTTTTTCTTTTTTCTTTTTTCACTTTGTAAAAGTTTAAACTATGAGGGGGAAAAAACTTAGATAGGGCAAAGGGGGTAAAAGAATGGAGTGAAAATCACTCATTAATACAAAAAGGAGGAAGGAGGAGGAGGGGAGGAGACAGTAGTAGTAAGGGACATATACTCGAAGAGAGTACTACTCATCAGTTAAAATAAAAAGACTATATTGTGTGCTTTGGGACAAAACGAATGGAACTAGCAGTAATTATGTTTAGTTAAGTGGGGGGGGGGGGAGTGAGGGACTTCCCTCCTATGTGGAATGCAGAGAACTGAACCGTGGAAACTTGAAATATAGACATGGCCATCCCCATATCTTTGACACTGGGAGAACTGTGGTGGGTACCGATGGAGGGGATGAGGGCACAGAATTTTGGTGGTGGGATTGGTATAGTAAGAATTATATCCCTATTATCCTACAATCTTGTGAATCACTGTTAAATCACCGATAAAAAGTCTAATGATAATAATAAAAAGAACAGGTGGAAACTTCTGGAATAAGACTCAAGGACTAGTGACGGCAGCAATGAAGAACTCCTTGCCGGGACAGCTGGAGTGAACACAGGGCCTGTGAGAGGCTCTAGGCTCAGCCCTCAGCACTACTGACCACGAGAGCTGAACCCCACACTTTGGTGAAAGGAGGCAGAGACCAAAGATGAGAAGCAGGAAGGGGAAGAAGGGGGGAGAGTAAGAAGGAAATAAGGAACTCTTATTGACAACAGGGAGGAGCTAGCGCGTTCTGTGTTTGCCAGAGAGTCCTAGGAATGTGAAGTAACAATGCACAGTCATGGCTAGTGTGGGCCAGGGCCCTCGTGCCCTGTCAAGGTTGAGGAATCAGCACCAAAGACAGCGATTTGGAAAAGTCCAACTTGTCACAGGTGATGTGTCTGATATCAGTAGGAGGGGCTAAAAGGGCTGGGTGATGGTGGGTGCACCCTGCTGAGCACACATAGCAACCTAAGAAAAGACCCAGGTTCGAGCCCCCGCTGATCCCCACAAGGGGTGAAGCAGGTCTGCTGGTGTTTCTCCTTCTCTCTCCCTCTTTTGTTTCCCCTTACTTTCTCAATTCCTGTCTTACCCAACAGATAAGAAAGGAAAAATAAAAAAAGAGAAGAAGAAGGTGGCTGCCAGGAGCAGTAGATTCATAGCACCGACACCGAGTCCCAACAGTTACCCTGGTGGCAGCTCAAAAAATGATAATTAAAAAAAACGCACACACACACACACACACACAACACCAGACTTCACATCTGTGTATCTGTTTCTTCTCTTTTCCATGACTGCTGTGGATTTATGTTGAACCGCCAACCCCCGGCTTGCTGTGAAGATTGTTGTCACACCAGTGACATGAGGAGCCAGAAGTCAGTCAAGTCAACAGCCAAGGTTGACCTGTCCTGAAGGGTCCTGGAATTTATGGCAAAGAAAGGGGGGGGTGGAGAGATTGGCAACAACGGCAACAGTGTTTGCCATTCAAGCAATAAACACCACTGAGCTGCAGACTGAGCGACACAGGCCCTGCTTTCAAGGGAACATTCCCAGGAGCACAACAGACCTTGCAGACAGGTTTTTTTTTTTGGTTCCCGGGCTCCGGCTAATGGCCAGGTATCAGCCCATTTAATCCACCAACTCAAACCCGAGGGCAAATGGCAAGAAGTGCTTAGTTATAAACACGACTCAGAACATGCAGTTCCCATTCCTTTTGAACACCAATGCATAGAAGTCCAGGTTAAATGAACTCAGTGGTCATGTTTACACTCGCCAGTGAAATCAGACTAGTTTCATCTGTATATTACAAATTGCCCGTAACACAAAAACTAGTTATCTTAGCAACACTTGAAAAAAGAAAATAGTCATGAACCCAGGGAGGTGGTGTCATGACCACACGAAAGATTTATGCCAGAGTTGCCAAAGTCTTGGGTTTAATCCCAGCATCAACATATGCTGGAGCTGAGTAGCGCTCTGGTAAAGAAGAAAAAAAAAAAAAAAGTCAAACAACAAATAAACCGAAATTGGGAGCTGGGAAGTGGCTCACCCAATAGAACACACGTCACCTTGCAAGAGGACCCGGGTTCAAGCCCCTGGGCACCACATGGGAAGAGTCCCTGCCGGGGGAAGCTTCATGGGCAGTCAAGTGCAACTGTGGTGGTCTTCTCCTTCTCTCTCTGTATCTCTCTCCCACCTTTTATCTCAAGAGATCATCTAATGATAAAAAGTACTCCTGCAGGGAAGTGGGGAAGAGATTGGAAGATGTGGAGAGCCTATCACAAAAAGGCGGAAGAGGAGTTTCAGTTGGGGTGGGGGTGGCGTGCAGACACCTATCGTGGGGAGGACCAGACACTGTAATCCTGTGGCAACTGTCTTGTAATTGGGCCAGCGATATGGCATCATGGCTCTGCAGAAGACTTTCATCCCTGGGGCACTGAAGTCCCAGGTTCAATCCCTGGCACCTCTATAAACCAGAGCTGAGCAAAAACAAAGCAGAAGGCGGAGGTAGACAGCATAATGGTTATATGCAGAGACTCTCCTGTCTGAGGCTCTGAAGTCCCAGGTTCAATTCCCCGCACCACCATCAAGTCAGAGTTGAGCAGAGCTCCCACAAAACTGTCTTGTAACATACTATATTGCTCAATACAGTGATTTAAGAACTCTCCTCTTAAGAACCCAATCTCAGAGTACAAATCATTTTGCCCTCAATTTCAGATATTGTGAACTTGGGGGGTGGGGGGGGAATCTAGATGTTTTCCAACAATTTTTAAATTCTCCCTAAATTTAAACTTGTTTTCATTTACCTTCAAAATAATTGTATTGGAAATAGTGCTAGATTTTTGGATATATTTTTAATACAATTTTTTCAATCATCTGGTTTTTAGAACCAAGGTAATGTTGGCTAGATACAAAGATATATAGACATTTAAAAAAAAAATTCCTGCCTCATTGATTTTTTTGGGGAGAATCTGAGGCTAACAGGTGTTCAATTTTCCTAAGTTTGGTAGAATTCAAGTCATACTTGTGTTTTTGCTTTTTTTTTTTGGGGGGGGGTTGGGGTGATTGCTGTTACGGCTTTTTATCTGTGACTATGATTGTTTTTTCCTGATTTGGGTTCTATGATTCTTAAAATCATGTAACATGTGCTCTCAACCTGCTGCGCCCCCACCCGGCCCCCTGAATCCAGGATTTTGTTCACTCCTTAACAGTTTATTTAATGGACTGGTGTACATAGGCTTCTAACAGTCACTTGTAGCTCTTTGAACTTTTTAAAGGTCAACTGTATTATCAATGACTTAAAACGTGGGTCACAAAAGAATGAGATTTCAGGGGTATGCTTTCACACCCCCACCAAAGTCCTGTGCTTCAGCTTCCAGCTGATAATTCCCACAAATCTTAGCAAATAGGAGACACGGTTTGGCTACTAATCGTGTGCAAATCTGCTTACGCTAGTCATTCCATAAATAAAGGAAACCGTCTGTCGTCCCTCATCTTTTAATCTAGTATCTCACTTAACATAATCACCTCCAGTTCCATCATGTTGTCCCCCCAATGACACAATGTCACAATTTTTTTAATTGTGATGTCCCACTGAATGTAAATCCCACAACTTCTATATCCAATCATTTATTTCCGATGTTTGGCCAGAGTAAACAGTGCAGGGACGAACACACAGTACACGTAATCTTTTAAATTAGCGTCCTCTGACTATCTGCCGAGGAGTGATACTGCTTAATCAAAAAGCCTTTAGACTCTGATATGCCTAAGGGTTTTCACACTTACTTTCTATGGTGATCCTTTGTTGTATTTCTGAAGTATGTATTTTAAGTTCTTGATTTCTGATTCTTTTTCTCAGGATGTTTCTCTTTTGTAAATGAGGATCACTAAAGATTTATTGATGGTGTAACTTTTCAAAAATTGACCTTTTGGTCTCGTGGATCTTTTGTCCTTTTGTTCGTTTCCTTTCCAGTTTAATTTTACTTCATTTCTTCTACCTAGCTCTGGTTTTCTTTGCTCTTCTCCTGTTCCTTTCAGACAGGTGGCATGCACAGAGTTTATACGCTTTACTTGAGACTCGGCTTCTCGATGTTAAGCTTGTCTTGCTACAGATTTCCCTTTTAGGGCCACTGTCACTTGTCCCCCTCCCCCCCCATGGTCTCTAGGCTTGTTTGTCTGTCTTGATTTTATTTCTTCATTTCGAGTTGTTTCCAAAGATCTCTTCTCTTTTGATATACTAGTTTTCCCCAGTGTTTCTGTAGTAATTTTAGTGTTCGTGTGTCTGAATTGTTCAGATTTCTTTTTGTCCATTGACTTCTAAGCTGAGAACATCAACATCGTGATTAGAAAAGGTGCTCACCACCGCTTCTGTCTTCACGCACTTTTTGTGTTTGTGTTCTGACACAAAGTCTATGCCGGACAACGTTGCATGACCACTTGAGAAATGCGTACACTCTGCTTTTTCAGGTCGGTAAGGTCTGTATGACTTTTTATGCTTTCCTCTGGTTTTCCACACAGCATCATCTTTCAATGCTTCTGTGTCTTTTCCTTCAGACTAAGATGTTTTTCGACAGTACAAGCTAGTTACAGTTATGATAAACTTTACTGACTTTTGTTTGTCAGGAAAACCCTTTTTCTCCTGAATTGACTGAGTGTTTTGCAGGCTAGAGTACCCTTGGATTATAGATGTTGTCTTTTCATATTTCGAATGTTATTCCACTCTGACCTGCTTTGTGTTATTTATTCTGAGATATGTGACAGGGTGACGGGGACGGCTTTAAAGTTTATATTATTTTTCTTCCCCTGATAGTTTTCAAGCTTGTTTTTTTAAAAAAAAAAATCACTAAATGTTGATAATTCCATCAAAATTATCTTGGTGTCGGCCTTTTTGCATTTAGAAAGCTGGGTGTGGGGGGTCGGGCAGTGGCGCAGCGGGTTAAGCGCAGGTGGTGCAAAGCACAAGGACCGGCGTTAGGATCCCGGTTCGAGCCCCCGGCTCCCCACCTTTAGGGGAGTTGCTTCACAGGCAGTGAAGCAGCAGGTCTGCAGGTGTCTGTCTTTCTCTCCTCCCCCCCCCCGTCTTCCCCATCTCTCTCCATTTCTCTCTGTCCTATCCAACAACAAACAACATCAACAATGGCAATAATAATAACCCCAACAAGGCTACAACAACAAGGGCAACGAAATGGGGGGGGGAATTGCCTCCAGGAGCAGTGGATTCATGGTGCAGGCACCGAGCCCAGCAATAACCCTGGAGGAAAAAAAAAAAAAGAAAGCTGGGTGTTCTGTTGGACTCACTGGCTTCTATGGTTGGTTCTTAAGTTTATGAACTTAACCTGTTTCCTCAAGTTCCCTGCTCCCTTCTCAAATCTCTTCACTGCCTGAGATACACATTATCCTTTATTATTATTATTATTATTATTATTATTATTATATTCTTCATCTGATATATTTCTAAGTTTCTTCATTTTCCCTGAATCTTTTTCATCTTCCAGTTGAGATGCTTTGAAAATATCATAGAATCCACTAGAAAATTTCTTTGAAGAAAAAACAAAGTGAGAGGAGTAATAAAAGCAATAGCTTCTGTAATCTTTATTTAAATCCTCACTATATTATTTTTAAAACACATTCACTGGAATTATCATTGGGGCTCAGTGGCCACGTGACAAATCCACCACACCCAGCGGTCACTGTTTTCATTCCCTTTTACAGAGGGAGAAGAAGAGAGAGAATGAGAGAGAGATGGGCAGAGACACCTGTAGCACCACTTCACTGTTTGTGAAGCTCCCCCTTTACAGGTGGGAATTTAGATACTTTTTATAAAGAACATTCCCCTCTTCAATTTTATTCAGCTTATGAAATGGCTGCCCTTGAGTTTTCCTGTAACTTGCAGAAGTTCCTCCTAGGGGATCTTTTGGGTTTTTGTCAATTAAGATTACAATCTGCCATGCTTTTTTTGACTTCAGGTCTTGGAGGGCCAACATTTCCTTTTTATGATAACATGTTACCATGTTTCCTCACACTATTATTATTTTTTTTTACCTCTAGGATTTAAAGTAACAGACATATTCCTTGATTAAGGATTTCTTGTTGACTTTAATCCTTACATTTTACAATTCCACAACGAAAAGCCTTTCTTTCCTTCCCCAGAAGGTGGCACTACAGCTCATTTATTTTTGGTATCTGTAGCCAGCCTGGCTGCCTGGGGGGCACTCCTGAGTGTACAAGAAGCTATGGGCAGAGTGTGTGTGTGGACAGGTGTGGCCTCAGTACCTGCCCACCGCCTAGTAGGGAGAACTTCAAGGTTCACTGCCAGAGTCCTGTGAATGAGTCCTTCCTTGAGATTCTGATGATGAAAGCAGAGGGACGCTGGCCCTGCATCCCTTCTCACCATCGTGTCTCCTTCCCTGTCCTGTCCTCTCCCTCCCACAAGTCGTGGGAGTCTCTTGCTTGACGCAATCTGGGTGCTTCTGGAGAGAAACCGGCCTCTCTGCCTGCAATTCACACAGCTGTCAGCCAGCCGCTTTTGCATTCTGCCTCTTCCTTGGGAAGGCAAAGCCTGGGCCAATCCCTCTGAAAATAAGGTCAGCTCTGATGCTTTCAAAAGCTGGGGGCCTTGTAGACAGGGGCCACTCAGTTAAGATTCTCCCTCTGCTCTGCCTCCAAACCCACCTCTCTGTCCAGCTGCCTTGGGGAATCAGGTTCTCCTGACAGGCGGAGTGGAGTCCCACACACCATCTTCGGTGAGTATCTGCCAGTGGTGGCCTCTCCCACTTGCTCCCCCTCCCACACACCCCTGACAACAGCCAGCAGGAAGGGAGCAGGCTTCCCAGCTCCTGCTTGCAGTCCTCCCACATTTTCCCAAAGTGGGAGTCCCGGGTGGTTAGAACCCCCAGGTGGTTAGAACCCCCAGGGTGTGAAGACACGCTTTGCATTCTGGTATTTATGTCCAGTCAACTGTAACAAAGGCAAAGCGGAACAGAACTAATCACAGCACTGTGACTCCAGTATCCATCCTGTCCCCACCCTCCCCACGGGGTTGGGAAAACACTTAAAATAAGCCTGCATCGGTGAAGGACGGAGTGCCTTCCATTCTCACCACAAATGTATGAGCCAAGAATCGGAACAGGCTACATACAGGCCAAGCCTCCTGGCTCTGTGACATGATAGTCAGCAATCAGCCTGTGCCATCCAAAATCCCAGATCCCAGAAGAATGGATGACCCCACTTCTGAGCCCCAAGGCCTAGGTGACCCATGCCTCAGGAGTCATACTGCAACCAGAGACAATGTTGTAGAATTCCTGGAGTGTCTGTCACAGACACCCCGCAGAGGTAACACCAGTAAAAAACTCGCCACCTTTGGATTCATTCTCTCAAGAGCAGAGCAATCCGAGGGTGGTTCCCAGCCCAGTCCTTCTGGGACTGGAATCCACAGTTCCGATTCTTTAATACATTCAATGAATGAAGAATCGTTTTCAGTTAGTAACTGTTTACAGTACTCTTTGTTTATTGACTCCAAAACCAGGCAAAGGAGGTTATACTGTCAACCCAAACATCAAGGACAAAGGTTTGGGAGGGGATCAATGAGCTGTGATCTGAGGTACACAAATTAAAGCAGAAAAACTAGAATGTACACCCCAGAGAAAGATAATGTGGGAGAGGTAGGATATATTTCACAAGGAAAAGAGGAGGAAGTAACTAGTTAAAGAGATTTTTTGTTGTTGTTGCTGTTAGCAAGCTCACTCTATTCTAAGCTATCTAGAATGGGTTACTTATTTCCCTAGGAAGGATACAAAAAGAAATCATGATTACCCATTCTAATGAGCCACATGACCTCTCAAGCAAACATCTTCTGGAGATTTTTAAAAACAATCGCTCGAGGGGCCAGGCGGTGGCACAGCGGGTTAAGAGCACATGGCACGAAGCACAAGGACCAGCATAAGGTTTGAGCCCTCGGCTCCCCACCTGCAAGGGGGGGTCACTTCACAGGCGGTGAAGCAGGTCTGCAGGTGTCTCTCTTTCTCTCTCCCTCTCTGTCTCCCCTCCTCTCTCCATTTCTCTCTGTCCTATCCAACAACAAGGATAGCAATAACAACAACAACAACGATAAACAACAAGGGCAACAAAAGAGAAAAAAATAATGGCCTCCAGGAGCAGTGGATTCATAGTGTAGGCACCGAGCCCCAGCGATAACCCTGGAGGCAAAAAATAAGTAAATAAATAATTTTTTTTTTTTTTAAATTGCTTTCGGCCCCGCCCAAAGGTCTTTGACCCAGTGCAAACAAGACAAGAGGGATCATTTTTCTGTAGTACTCTGTTTCCATTTATTTCCCTTGTCATTCGTGGGCTTCACTTTTTCGGGGAGAGTGAGAGAGAGACAGAGGCCCGAAAAGGTAGAGACGCCATGGCACCAAAGCGCCCTCTGCTGCAGTTAGACGCACAGCTGGGTCTGTGCACAGCAAAGCCGTGTGTCTCCCAGGGGAGCCGCCTTCCTGACCCTGCAGCTCCAATTTTCAAGTGTCAGACATCTCAACTCTTCACAGCATCATAAAAAGGAAAAAATAGATATAAATATGTCTAAAGGGTTTTAAATATTGATGTATGTTGGTCATCATCTCTCCTTTGGCTAATTCTGCTTCTGTTTCTTTTTTTTTTTTTTATATCTTATTTATTTGTTCATGAGAAAGATAGGAGAGAAAGAACCAGACATCACTCTGGTACATATGTTGCTGTGGATCAAACTTGGAACTTCATGGTTGAGAATCCAATATGCTTTAATCACTGCGCCACCTACCGGACCATATATATATATATCTATATTTCTATTTAGTACTTTTATTTATTTTATTTTATTTAGTATTTATTTCTTTTTTTTTTATTAAAGAAAGGATTAATTAACAAAACCATAGGGTAGGAGGGGTACAACTCCACACAATTCCCGCCACCCAATCTACATAACCCACCCCCTCCCCTGATAGCTTTCCCATTCTCTATCTCTCTGGGAGCATGGACCCAGGGTCATTGAGGGTTGCAGAAGGTAGAAGGTCTGGCTTCTGTAATTGCTTCCTCGCTGAACATGGGCGTTGACTGGTCGGTCCATACTCCCAGTCTGCCTCTCTCTTTCCCTAGTAGGATGGGTCTCTGGGGAAGCTGAGCTCCAGGACACATAGGTGGTGTCTTCAATCCAGGGAAGTCTGGCCGGCATCCTGATGACACCTGGAACCTGGTGACTGAAAAGAGAGTTAACATACAAAGCCAAATAAATTGTTGAGCAATCATGGACCCAAAGCTTGGAAAAGTGGAGAGGAAGTATTAGGGAGGTACTCACTGCAAACTCTAGTATACTTCTGCTTTCTTACTTTGGTGCCATACTCCAAACTCAGTCAATTTCTGCTTTGCGTTTCTACTTCTTTTTTTTTTTTTTTTACATGCATAACATTCCCCAGATTCCCATTTAGCAATACAACCCCCACTATTTAATTCATCATTTTTCATGGACCTGTATTCTCCCCACCCACCCACCCACCCCAGAGTCTTTTGCTTTGGTGTAATACTCCAATTCCATTTCAGGTTCGACTTGTGTTTTTTTTTTCTAATCTTGTTTTTCAACTTCGGCCTGAGAGTGAGATCATCCCATATTCATCCTTCTGTTTCTGACTTATTTCACTCAACATGATTTTTTCAAGGTCCATCCAAGATCGGCTGAAAACGGTGAAGTCACCATTTTTTACAGCTGAGTAGTATTCCATTGTGTATATATACCACAACTTGGTCAGCCACTCATCTGTTGTTGTACACCTGGGTTGCTTCCAGGTTTTGGCTATTACAAATTGTGCTGCCAAGAACATATGTGTACACAGATCTTTTTGGATGGATGTGTTGCGTTCCTTAGGATATATCCCCAGGAGGGGAATTGCAGGGTCATAGGGTAGGTCCATTTCTAGCCTTCTGAGAGTTCTCCAAACTGTTCTCCACAGAGGTTGGACCCATTGACATTCCCACTAGCAGTGCAGGAGGGTTCCTTTGACCCCACACCCTCTCCAGCATTTGCTGCTGTTACCTTTTCTGATGTGTGACATTCTCACAGGAGTGAAGTGATACCTCATTGTTGTCTTGATTTGCATTTCTCTGACAATCAGAGACTTGGAGCATTTTTTCATGTGTTTCTCGACCTTTTGGATCTCTTCTGTGGTGAATATTCTGTCCAAGTCCTCCCCCCATTTTTGGATGGGGTTATTTGTTGTCTTGTTGTTGAGTCTGGTAAGCTCTTTATATATGTTGGTTATTAAACTCTTATCTGATGTACGGCATGTAAAGATCTTCTCCCATTCTGTGAGGGGTCTCTTGATTTGGGTAGTGGTTTCTTTTGCTGTGAAGAAGCTTTTTAATTTGATGTAGTCCCATAGGTTTATACTTGCCTTAGTCTTCCTTGTAATTGGATTCGTTTCATTGAAAATGTCTTTAAAATTTATGCGGAAAAAAGTTCTTCCAATATTTTCCTCTAAGTATCTGATAGTTTCTGGTCTAACATCCAAGTCCTTGATCCACTTGGAATTTACTTTTGTATTTGGTGAAATACAGTGATTCAGCTTCATTCTTCTGCATGTTTCAACCCATTGTTTCCAACACCATTTGTTGAAGAGACTCTGTTTTCCCCATATAATAGTCTGGGCCCCTTTGTCAAAGATTAGATGTCCATAGGTGTGGGGCCTCATTTCTGGGCTCTCAATTCTATTCCACTGGTCAGTGTGTCTGTTCATGTTCCAGTACCAAGCAGTTTTGATTACAATGGCCCTATAATATAGTTTGAGATCTGGCAGTGTGATGCCTCCGGTTCTGTTCTTTTTTCTCAAGATTGTTTTGGCAATTCTAGGTCTTTTCTGGTTCCAGATAAACATTTGTAGCATTTGTTCTATTCTCCTAGAAATGTGCTTGGGATCTTGATGGGGATAGCATTAAATTTGTAGATGGCTCTGGGTAACATATTCATTTTGATGATGTTAGTTCTTCCAACCCATGAGCATGGAATATCTTTCCACTTCTTTGTGTCTTTTTCAATTTCTTTGAGTAGTGACTCATAATTTTCAGTATACAAGTCTTTCACTTCTTTGGTTAGGTTTATTCCTAGATATTTTATTGTTTTTGTTGCTATAGAAAAAGGAACTGATTTCTGGATTTCAATTTCTTCTAACTTAGTGTTTGCATAGAGGAATGCCACTGACTTTTGAATGTTAATTTTATAGCCTGACACATTACTGTATTGCCTGATGATTTCCAAAAGCTTCTTGCTAGATTCCTTAGGTTTTTCCATGTATACTATCATGTCATCTGCAAATAAGGAGAGTTTGACTTCTTCTCTTCCAATCTGTATTCCTTTAATTCCTTGCTCCTGCCTCATTGCTATGGCAAGAACTTCCAACACTATGTTGAATAGTAATGGTGATAGTGGGCAGCCCTGTCTAGTACCTGATCTGAGGGGAAATGCTTCCAGTTTTTCACCATTGAGTATGATGTTGGCTGTAGGTTTGCTATATATAGACTCCACTATCTTCAGGAATTTTCCATCTATTCCTATTTTTTGTAGTGTTTTGATCATAAAGGGATGTTGTATTTTGTCAAAGGCTTTCTCTGCATCTATTGATATGACCATGTGGTTTTTGGTCTTGCTTTTGTTGATGTGGTGGATCACATTGATTGATTTACGTATATTAAACCAACCTTGCATGCCTGGGATAAACCCCACTTGGTCATGATGAACAATCTTTTTGATATACTGCTGTATCCGGTTGGCTAGAATTTTGTTCAATATTTTCGCATCTATGTTCATCAGAGATATTGGTCTGTAGTTTTCTTTTTTGGTTGTGTCCCTGTCTGCTTTTGGTATCAGGGTGATGTTGGCTTCATAGAAGCTGGCAGGGAGTATTCCAGTGTCTTCAATCTTCTGGAAGACTTTTAAAAGTAGAGGTATTAGTTCTTCTTTGAAAGTTTTGTAGAATTCATTTGTAAAACCATCTGGTCCAGGACTTTTATTTTTGGGAAGATTTTTGATAACTGTTTCAATTTCATTAGCTGTGATGGGCCTGTTCATGTTATCCACTTCCTCTTTACTTAGTTTTGGAAGTTGGTAGGTATCTAGGAAATCATTCATTTCTTCCAGGTTCTCTAACTTGGTGGCATATAGTTGTTCATAGAAGCCTCGCATGATATGTTGAATTTCTGCAGTGTCTGTTGTGATATCTCCTCTTTCATTTACTATCCGATTTATTTGGGTCTTCTCCCTTTTTTGTTTTGTGAGTCTGGCTAAAGGTTTGTCGATTTTGTTTACTCTTTCGAAGAACCAACATTTACTTTCATTGATCTTTTGTATGGTTTTCCTATTCTCAATGTTATTTATTTCTGCCCTAACTTTAGTAATTTCTGTCCTTCTGGTTGCTTTAGGGTTCCTTTGTTGTTCTTCTTCTAGGTATTTAAGATGTGCAATCAGGCTGTTTATTTGTGCCTTTTCTTGTTTCCTAATGTGTGCTTGTATAGCTATGAACTTCCCTCTTAGGACTGCTTTAGCTGTGTCCCAAATATTTTGATAGCTTGTTTCTTCATTTTCATTGAACTCTCGAAACATTTTGATTTCTTCCTTGATTTCCTCTTTGACCCAGAAGTTGTTAAGAAGTGTACTGTTAAGCTTCCACATTTTGGTACTGTTACTAATCTTTTGTTGATTGTTAAGTGTTAGTTTAATTCCACTGTGATCTGAGAAGATGCTTGGGATGATTTCAGTGCTCTTGAATAGGCTGATGCTGTCTTTGTGGCCTAACATATGGTCTATCCTTGAGAATGATCCATGTGGATTTGAGTAAAATGTGTATTCCAGTTTCTTGGGATGAATGACTCTGAAAATGTCCAATAGTTCTAGTTTATCTATCTCTTCATTTAGCTCCCTTATGTCTTTACTGATTTTCTTCCTGGATGATCTGTCAAGTTGAGATAGTGGGGTGTTGAAGTCCCCTACTATGATTGTGTTACTGTTAATATATTGCTGTAGCTCTTTCAGTAGAAGTTTGATGTATTTAGATGGCTTCTCATTGGGTGCATAGATATTAATAATTGTTAAGTCCTCTTGATTGACTGATCCTCTGAGCATTAAGTAGTGTCCATTCCTATCTTTTTTAATCTTATGTATTTTAAAGTCTATCATGTCAGATATGAGAATAGCTGTTCCTGCCCTTTTTTGTGGGCCATTGGCTTGAATGATAGTTTTCCATCCTTTCACTTTAAGTCTGTGTTTGTCTTGTTGCGTTAGGTGAGTTTCCTGTAGACAACATATTGTTGGGTTGTGTTTTCTGATCCATCTTCCTACTCTGTGTCTTTTAATAGGTGAATTCAGGCCATTCACATTTATTGATATCAAAGATTGAAGATATTTTAACGCCATTCTTGTAGAGTTTTAGAGTGTTTTGATATATGTTTTATTTGTGGTGGTCTGGTTGTTTATAGGAAACCTTTCAGAACTTCTTTCAAGGCAGGCTTGGTGATGGTTGCTTCCTTCAACTGTTGCTTGTCTGAGAAGGTTTTGATGCTTCCATCTAGTCTGAATGACAATCTAGCAGGATATAGTATTCTTGGCTGAAAGCCTTTCTCATTGAGCACTCGATAGATATCTTGCCATTCTCTTCTGGCCTGTAGTGTTTGTATGGAGAAGTCTGCTGCTAATCTTATGGGTTTTCCTTTGTAGGTGACTCTTTGTTTTTCTCTTGCAGCCTTGAGGATCCTTTCTTTATCCTTATTCCTTTCCAATCTAAGTATGACATGTCTTGGTGTCTTTAGGTCTGGGTTAATTCTGTTTGGGACCCTCTGGGCTTCTTGAATCTTTATGTCTTTGGTGTTGTCTAGACTAGAGAAATTTTCAGCTATTATGGCCTGGAGAACGCTTTCTTCCTCCCCTTCTCTTTCTTCCTCTGGTAAGCCAATAATGTGTATATTGTTTCTTTTGAAGTCATCCCATAGGACTCTGTTGTTGTTTTCAGCATCTCTTAATCTCTTTTTGAGATCTCTTACTTCTTTTTTAGTTGTCTCTAATTCATCCTCAATCTTGCTAATTCTGTCTTCAGCCTCATTGATTCTATTCTCTCTGCCCTCTACTGCTTTCTGGAGTTCATCTATTTTGTTGCCCTGCTCTGATACTGTTTTAGCTTGTTCAGCTAGTTGCCTTCTTAGCTCAGCAATTTCAGCTTTCAGCTCTCTAATAACCATGAGATTATTAGAATTTTCTTCCATATTCTCATTTGTTGTTCCTGCAGTTCTGATTACAATTTTTTCAAATTCTTTACTCACTCCTGTTATTATTTCCTTAGCTAATGTTTGGATGTTGAACTCGTTGTTTTGTGCTTCACCCTCTGGAGGACTTTTAGCTGGACTCTTGTCCTGGTTCGAGTCTCCATTATTTTTTCTTGTTGTTTTAACCATTTTATATAAGTTAACAGTTTTTTCAATCCCTGAGTTGGAGTTCAGTGGTGTAAAAGCCTTTTTTTTTTCCCCTGTAGGCTATGGTAGCCTGAGGGCTTTTAAACTATCAATAGGCTTCTTGGCTTAATCAATGACTCCTGACCAAGAGATAAAGCAGGGTGTGGCAGAGATAATCCAGTGGTTATGCAAAGAGACTTTCACAGCCCTTCAGCTATGCCACTGAGGTATAGGTCTTCTCCTGAGTTTCCCGGTTAGATCTCTGTGCCCTGGTGTCCCTCCCTGTTGCTGCTCCAGATTCTCCTCTCTGTCACCAGCCACGCGTGTTTGTACTCACGGGTGATTTACTGGGTTTCTGTGGTCATTCTAGTCCTGTCTTGTTTCAGTCCGGGTGGTCTCCTTTGGTATTCCTAGTTGATCCAGGAGAGGAGAGGAGAGGAGAGAAAGCGATCTGCTGCTCGTAGCTCCGCCTCCGGAAGTCGAATCTCTCTGCTTCTGTTTCTATCCCTGTCATCAAGCCAGGTTGCCCTGCATTGCTTAACTCTGTGGTCTATTTACATAATCACTGTTTTGTCTGGGACCCACCCTGCCTGCAGGGCATTGGTTTAATCCCCACTGGTTAGATCCCCACTGGCTTAATCCCCACTGGTTCGAGCTCTTTTTCCACTCAGCCCCCTCTCCTAGTCACTTCCTTTTTTCCACCCTACCACTTCTGTCTCAGAAGATATTTAAAGGCAGATCAGCAAACGCAGCAGGTGTTCCTGCTCTGTGAGTCCCAGAGTCTCTCTCTCTCACAGTGCTAGTTCCTGATCCCTTTCCTGCGCAGCAGCCTAGAGTTGGCTCTGGTCGAGTTCTCTCCAACCCAGAGAGCACGTGCCTGGGAAGAAGCACCCTCAGGCTAGCCCGGCAAATGTCTTTATAGAAAATAATTTTGGTGACTATAAATCTTATATTTTATGTCCTGTCATGTTTCTCAAACCCCCCCCCCCCATCAGAGCACTGCTCAGCTCTGGCTTATGGTGGTGTGGGCCTGGGACTTGGAAGCCGTAAGCATAGGAGTCTCTTTGCATAACTATCTCCTACCCCTCCTATCATATTTCTCCAGCAGGGCTGTTGGATTATTTTACTTTACATAAGAAGAAAATTCAGGGCAGAGAGACAGAGATTGAGGTAGAGAGAGAAAGAGGAGGTTTAATCCCCACTGGTTAGATCCCCACTGGCTTAATCCCCACTGGTTCGAGCTCTTTTTCCACTCAGCCCCCTCTCCTAGTCACTTCCTTTTTTCCACCCTACCACTTCTGTCTCAGAAGATATTTAAAGGCAGATCAGCAAACGCAGCAGGTGTTCCTGCTCTGTGAGTCCCAGAGTCTCTCTCTCTCACAGTGCTAGTTCCTGATCCCTTTCCTGCGCAGCAGCCTAGAGTTGGCTCTGGTCGAGTTCTCTCCAACCCAGAGAGCACGTGCCTGGGAAGAAGCACCCTCAGGCTAGCCCGGCAAATGTCTTTATAGAAAATAATTTTGGTGACTATAAATCTTATATTTTATGTCCTGTCATGTTTCTCAAACCCCCCCCCCCCATCAGAGCACTGCTCAGCTCTGGCTTATGGTGGTGTGGGCCTGGGACTTGGAAGCCGTAAGCATAGGAGTCTCTTTGCATAACTATCTCCTACCCCTCCTATCATATTTCTCCAGCAGGGCTGTTGGATTATTTTACTTTACATAAGAAGAAAATTCAGGGCAGAGAGACAGAGATTGAGGTAGAGAGAGAAAGAGGAGGAGGAGTGACCCCCCCCATTATAGTTTTGTAATGATCTTGAGTCAGTGTTATTTTTGAAAACTGGAGGCATCCAGAAATATGTCAGTTTTTATAAGAGAAAATTGTATCTTCGTTCTTAGGCCTGTGTGTTGATGTTATGCCACTCCAAGTGTAATAAGAGAATGTTACAACTGCCTCTTTCTATGTCTCCATTCCTGTTACTTGTGTTACTGGTATAATGTATCTCATTTTCATGCACATTGAAAACCCCATATGTTTCACGATCACTTCTATGTAAAGCATTCAACCATATTCTAAATGTCTGTTACGAAGGGTTGGAAAGATAGCATCATGGCTCTGCCAAAAGATTTTGCTTCTGAAGTTACTTGGAAATACCTGGGTCTTTTTAAGTGTTGCTTTTAAAGACACTTTTTTCCCCTTACATATGAACACAGTTAAATCTCTGGAAAACCATCCTTAATACTGAAGTCTTGTGAATCACCTATTCAAATTCTTTGGTGCGGTCTGCCCAGGAGGCCCAAGTCCTGTGTGAGCACTAGTTAATGTAAACCTGCTCATCTTGATCATTCACCCATCCGTAGGCATGTCCGTATGTCTACCATTTCCTCTCTCTGCAGCGCCTGGTCCTCCTTATTCGAGTTGTCCTAGTCTTCCCTGTTTTCTCTCAACATCCTCACACACAAGATACTTCTCAGCCTCCCTGTGGTGAAGACCACAAACCCCATGAAGGAAGCTGACTGATTTTAGGGTTTGTTTTGTTTCCCGTGTCTCAGGGATAATGATTTCATTTCCTGGCATCAGAAAGAAGAGGGACCATTTTCTAACAATTCATCTTATGAGGCTAATACACTGAGGTCAAAATCAGACACACACACACTGTGGGATGAGAGAAGCACAGGTCAGCAACTCTAGTGAGCACTGGTAACTCTGTAATGAAACAGCAAGTAACCAAATTTTTTAGTCAAAACGGATTTGTATGGATAGTGTTCCAAGTAAGACGCATTAATTGTTTTGAGGCACATAAAAAAAAAAAACATTGAAAAATCACAAGTCACCAGGAAAAGGCTGATCCAATCTACTGTGATGTATCACTTCACATTCACTAGGAGGGCTATAATAAAAAACAGAAAATAGATGGTGGTGATGGCATGGAGAAATGGAAAAATCTTATCCATTCCTAGTGATTTAAATTATAATGGTAGAAAATATTCAGGGAAATAAAAGCTTCAACACAGCCTTCTCTGGCTCAGGAACACACTCCAGATTTATACTCAAGTCTGTGAATGTATCAATTATCAGTATCTTTGATATCAAATATTTATGTATACAATCGCCCACATATTTATATAGAGTATTGTAAACCAAATAAATATATATAAATATTTATATATTTATATAGAGTATTGTAAACCAAGATTCGATCATAAAGCTATACATATATATCCATATAAAATATGTGCATGAGTGGTCAGCTATTCAAAATGCTATCCTCATTAACTGAAGAATAGGGAAACAGGAGCAAAATGTGGGATAGCAAATGAATGGATACTTTAATTTCACAGAAAAGGATGAAAGCACTGTGTGGGAGATAGCATAATGGTTCTGCAAAAGACTTGTAAGCCTGACACTCTGAAGCCCCAGGTTCAATCCCATAGAAACACCATAGACCAGAGCTATGAAGTGCTCTGGTAAATTAAAAGGAGGATACATATGAGTTTTTTTTTAAAGATGAAAGCACCAATACATCCTCCAGGAGGATGAATCTCAAAAATGTTTTGCTTATTGAAAGAAGCCAAACACACAAGGAAATGCATTTTGTGATTCTATTTTTATATAACATCTAGAATAGAGAAACTTAAAAGGTACAGACATCGGATCACGAAATGCCAGGACTTTTCAGAGTGGTGAGATGTATTGGAATTAAGATAACCGTAATGACTTCACAACCCATGGCTAAAGGCCCCTGAGAACTGTACACCTTTCAAAAGGTGTACTTTACAGACTGAGTTATCTCTTAATAAAAGAATGGGTAAGCCTTCATCTTTCCTAGATGTGTTGTATTTGTGTATCCAGACATAAATAAGCTATCATAATCACTCTTGAATTGACCTGATATCTGAATTTCCATGACTTCACTGGAGTAGACTGCACAGAAAGGCAACTGAAATTCAACCCTGTGTGTTTTGGGTCCAGCTGCTCACTCTTATACTCGTAAATGACTAGTGGGAACAGTGGCTATGTTTTCTTAAGATAAATCTTCACATGCCAACTTGAAGTCATTATTTTCATTAATTCCTTAGAATAGAGTGGTTGGCATTTTACCAGCAACAGAGCAAGACAAAGGTGTTGGTAGTGTATACCCATTTTAAACTTTGACTCTTACTATTCTTAGGAGTCGCCTGAATCAAAGTAGAAAGACTGATCTTGCTGTTTGAGGTGAACTGAAACTACTCAGCTGCACCAGGGTAACGCTTTGCTTTTAGAAAAAAAGAAAAAGTGACTGAGAGACAGGGTGCGGATGCCTTGTGGCCAGAAATCAAGTCCGCTTTCAAAGCCTCTTAGATGTCTACCTATACTCATGGTTTCCCGGTTCCTTATAGAAATGTTCACCAGACCTGCTTACTCATGTTAGGAGGCTAAAATATATAAAGATGTCAAACACTGGAGAGAAACCATCGGTATTTCCTAAGCACTATCTAACAAGTGTTTGGCTGTCAAGAGTCTAGATGAATGATCAAGGAATAGAGCACAGGCTGTGTCCAGTGAGGACACATGGCAGAAAACAAGATGGGAGGATGGACCGGACTTCGTCCACACTGTTACGAGAGTATTAAGAGTTTGGGAAGGAGGGAGGGAGGGGTTGTTATTTCTTGGGATGCTCACTCACCTCAGCACTACAAGGATTTTAACACAAACTGACTGTTCAGGACACAGAAAAGAAAGCGGTCAAGTTACTTTCCCAGGTGAAGGGCAGAAGGAGGGGGCATAGATGGTTATGTTGGGATAGAGCTCTGTGACACCTGGCCACAGTCCTGGCCACCCCACCCACAGCCTTCCCTCCTTGCCACACCCTCCTGCTCACAGTGCCTTTGAGGTGCCAAGCTGGCATTCTAGAGGAAGCGTCTGACCCAAGAGAAGGGCTCCCACAATTCCCCCTTCCAGTCTCTGACTGCTTCCTCCAACTGAAGACCCATCCCTTCATGGCACCATGTGTCAGTCTCCCCTCCACTTGCTTCCCTCTCCCCAAGCACTGCTCTGCAGTGGGGTTTCCTGTGGGGGAGGCCAGGTGATCACCCAGAATGACCAGTCAACTGCTTAGCTCCCTAACTGCTTTGGAACCAAGAAGATTCCAAACCAACTGCCACTTGACAACTTCCACAAAGAACCAGCTTCACTTTTTCAACAGATCAGATCTGGAGGAGGAGCAAGTTACTGTCAGCTGGGAGAGGGAGGGCGCAGCTGGGCTGATGCTTGGGTGGCCTCATGAACAGTAAGCCACTGAGAAGCAGGTCTGAGGACTGGTTGAGAATGGTCCAGAGGCTTTACTGGCTCCATATGACCAGGCATTGACTCAACTTCCTCTTAAAGGGGTCCTACTTTGGGTTTGGGTTTTGGCCTCCCAGGTTATACTGAAACTCAGTGCCTGCATTATTTCACCACTCACAAAAATTTTGTGGGTTTTTTTTTTTTTCATTTCAGCTTAAGAGTGAAAGAGGGAGACAGAAGGAAAGATAACCATAGCACTGCTCTATCCAACAAATATAAGAAGAACTCTTTTTTTTTTTTAATGGCCGGGTAGTGCGCTTTACCACTTGCAAAGTTTTTCCCATGCAGTGGTGACCTGGGACTCAAACCTGGATCTTTACACATGCTGAAGTCCTCAGTCTCAAGAGGCCTTTTTTTAAAAACAAACAAACAAAAGCCTACGTTTTCTTAGCATATCCACTGTCGGTGTGCATTCAGTTACCTTTGTGCTACAGGACTGCAGGGCTAGTAGCATTCAAGACAGTTCTTCTAAGATGTGACCATCTTGAATTCAGCACTAAAGGATTTCTGCCTGTGAAAATATTTTTAACCCTGACCCATTGCCAAATGTATCAACCAAATCTATCAACTGGTTGTGCATAAAAGACTGAAACTGTCAAGAATTATTTAAAGTTCAACTGGTTTTCCAAGGCAGAAAAATATAGCTAAAGACACACTCAGCTTGTTGCCTTTGTTAAGAAGTTGGCAACACTATAAAACGTCTACCTGTTGGAATGGACATGAGAATCTACATAGGAAACGTTAGTATTCAAGCCTTCCTCGATCTTTAGAGGAGCTGTTAATGAAAAGGAAAACAGCAAACTGACTTTTAGCCATGTGTTCAAAGCTTTGAGGGTGAAGTTGTCCTGGGTGTTAACTACGTGTGTCAGTTAACCCACTAAGACAAAGCAAAGAGGGCACTTTTCAAAGGCAAGGAAGTGAAAAGTTTTTTTTTTTTTCTCAGAAATCTAGAGGAGGAAAATTTCACACAGTCAGTGAAACACAGGATGCTTATTTCTCACCCACTATGTCTCTGTAATCACAATAAACATAAGGTAACACAGGCAAAGCTGGATATGAGACAGAACTTGTTCGTGAAAGAAAATTATTGTGATTCTCTTTTATACAAGCATCTCACTGAAAGCCTTAAGGCTTGTTCTCACGACAGGCCCAACATATTCTTAAATGTGTCGTGGAGCAAGGTGGTAGGTAGCACACCCTGCACAGTGCACATGTTACCAGGCACAAAGACCCAAGTTCAAGTCCCCAGCCCCCGCCTGTGTGTGTGGGGAAGCTTCATGAGCAGTGAAGCAGTGCTACAGGTCTCTCTCTCTCTCTCTCTCTCTCTCCTCTTTCTCCCTCTTCCAATGTCTAACTCCATCCAAAAACAAACGTGAAAGTTTTCTACGATAAGATCTTTCAGAATATTTTGATGTTTTGGTAAACCCTCCTGCTCTTTTTGCACTCAGCCATTGTCACTAAAATGTCAACAGTCAAATTCATCTCCAAGTCGAAGCATCTCTCCTTTCCAAAAAAACTACCTGCCGTCACAGTATACTTTCAATGCGGACAAGAACGCGTCCTCTCTCTGTATAGTGGGCACATACAGAAAAGAATTCCTCATGAAACCACCTTGGCTGGTCCTGCTATTCAAAAGACCAACAAACAATGGGTTAGGGGCTTTTAAGTTCTTCCATCATGTTCCTTCCACATCAACTCAAAGATGATAGCACTTACCTGTCTCGGTATAACTCAAGGGGGCTGAAACAAGGGTGTCATCTGCGTGGGGCCCCTCGCACTGACCACCTGAAGCCTCCTCGTCTTCATCAAGTGTGGAGATGGAGCTCCGGAAGTCACCACGCATGGTGATGTCATCAGATAGAGGTGCTGGTGGTCGTGGACATGGACTGTCAGCCAACTTGGGGGAAAAAAAAATGCACATCGTGCATTTGAATCAAATTGAATGGGGACTTAGTAGTTAACAGAATTTTTAAGAATACTCTTTTTATTTTTTTCCCCTGTTGTACTATTGAACTGAAGAGTCAGCCTGTGGCTTTGTTCTTGTGTGATACCATTGCTGAGAAGTGTCCACAACCCAATACCTTCACTCCGTTGACAGTAAAGAGAGGTAGAAGTGGAAAGACAGCAGAGACAAACCGCGCTACTCACGTCACCTGTGAGGTCCCTTCCCCCACTGCCACCCGAGGTGCAGAGGCATGCAAAGCAACAACACAGATTACACAGATTCCTCACCTTCCTGACACGCCCAGGGCACCTGGCTCCCTCCAGTTGTCTTTTAACGGCCTCTGTAACTGACCTTCTACGTTAAGCCTCCTCTTCTGGCAGCACTGAAAGCCACATCCAAACCTTGGTACTCACAAGCACAATCATACACAAGCTGCGGGGCACAGAGTGGGTAGCCCTCACTTGAGGGTCATGGCAAACGGTTAGTGTTGAAACTCTCCGTCTCGCTGTTTCTTGAGGAGAGCCCCCTTCAGAATGTGAGGAAGCATCTGAAGAGAGATGGCACAAGGCTCACTGCTCTCTTCCTTGAATCCTGGCTCTCAGGTGCTTAGTCAGTGAGCACAGTTCTGGTGTCGGGGCTTCTGTTGGGTAACTGACAACAAATTTTTGCACAAAGAGACCACCAGGAAACAAAGGAACCAATGGGGGAAGTACTTGCCCAGAGCCAAAGTCCTTCGGTCTCCCTCCTACAGGGTGGGCCCAGCCCTTTGGACTCATCTGTCTGTTTACCGTGAATCTGTGGAGCAACAGAAAACAATGAAGACTAGCTAAAGAATGAAGACCAGTGAAGTTGACTGTCACGGATACGTACAAGGCAACAAGTCCAAGGCAGGCGGAGGAAGGGGGGGGGGGAGGACACTTCTGGACATTCCCTGGATCTGTTGTCAGAAGGAAGCTAATCTCTTAACACAAAAGCAGCTCATTCCATGTGGAGCAGGACGCATTTTCGCTGTACTCCGGTCCTCCTCAACGTTGGGGAAGAATATTCAAGATGTTCTCAGGTGTCAATCAAGCCCTAGAGTAGAATCATGTAGAAGGCGTCAGCTTGACTCCTGGGCACTGACTTCCTGTAGGTTGCATTTATAGAGAGTAGGCTGGATGGGCAACTAATGGTGATGTTTCCAGGTCTGCTTGTGCTACAGAATGGGCCCGAGTCCCACTGGTGTAGGTAGCCAGGCCACTGCAGAAGGTTTGTTCTACTTTGTCTTCTCGTGAAAGGCAGGTCCAATTCAGAGAAAACTAGGGCTCTCATCTCTGCTCCTGAAGTTGCAATTCTTCTTTGGAGAAAACTGACTAGAAAGAGACCACCGACTTTGTCTAGTCCGTTGGTACATGTAATCCGATCAGCATCTGTATCTTTTCATTCTCGGTCCTCACTTGTGGTTATTATCTCACTTGAGAGAGAGACTGTTCATTTCTGAGAAAACTGCGGAGCCCTCATCTTCACCTCTGAAGAGTGTGGGCTCCTCTTCGAAGTTAACTGTGAAATACAGAAATGTCATCGTTGGCTTTTTGTTGTTATCAAGGCAAGCAGCCGATGTAAGAGCAGCTCTCAGGGAACCATTAAAATGACGGACAGGCTGCGGCAGGCAAGCGCTTCAACCACTCAGAAATAAAGAACAATTCATAGTTCATAGAAAAAGCTTTTCAAAGCAGGAACGCTAATGAACCCAAAACAGGCCTGCAGAAAGAATCATAATAATCGCCGTTCTCAAGAGTGCTTTCTTTCAGTCTAGCTGTGGCCAGCTCCATTTGGTCTGTTTGAGCGTCCCAAGAAGAGCAAGAAGTATTAGTATGGGTGTCACGACAGAACAGTCTAGAAGCACTGGCCACTGGGACTTCCCATTTACTACACACTCAACTTGGATGAATTGAGGCTGTTCCGTCTTTCATCTAGATGAGACGCGATGGCCGCCAGACTTCGACCAGAACCGTCACGATGGCGGTATATCAGTTTTCATTCTGTGAGTCCCACTAAATGGCAATGCTGCTCTCACTGTCTGCATAAACAAGGGGTCTGCAGTCCACCACCACCCCTGCCCTACCCCAAAGTGTGCCTGAAAAGGCAGGAAGAGAACACTGGAGCTCACCGATGAATTTCTATTTCCGGTTGGAGTCATTTACGGAAGTAGAGTCTGTGTAGAGAAACTCTCCAGACCATGTTTATAAACTTACAAGAGTTCGCCTGAGGCCAAGAGGCCGGGCAGTCCAGGCCACAAAAGAAGCCGTGTGGCTTCTTCTGTCCTACTGGCACAGAAGGACCCCTGAAGAAAGGGAGTTGCTTTTAAAACAAAGCAAGAATCCAGACAGCTCCCCGCTGGGCACACACAGCATTCGATCAGTTTAGTATCTCCTAGGTGACAAATAGCAGACACACTGCTTGCTATCTGCTTGGATGTCTCTCTCTGTCCTTACTCTGGTTGGTTGGCAAGTTCTAGAGAGTCTCTATTGGGTATCTGCCCTTGGTGAGGGGGGTGGTGTTGGTGGTCTTTACCTCAGGTAAAAGCTGAGGTCAAAATCTGAAGGGAAGCCTCGGGGAGGCAACATTCATTTGCCTGATAAACTCCACTTTGAGTTCTGATGTGCCGTCAATCAACACTTAGCGTCAGGCCAGAATTCCCAAGGGGCATGACACCCCTAAGGCGGCATTCCTACATTTCAGGCCAACTTACTGAGCACATGTCAGATGCATGTTCCTACATTTCAGGCCAACTTACTGAGCACATGTCAGATGCATGTTCCTACATTTCAGGCCAACTTACTGACACATGTCAGATGCATGTTCCTACATTTCAGGCCAACTTACTGAGCACATGTCAGATGCATGTTCCTACATTTCAGGCCAACTTACTGAGCACATGTCAGATGCATGTTCCTTTTCCAGAGCACCCACACTGACCGGAACTGAAGGCGTTCTCAGCCCCAGCCTTCTTACAAAGCTAGAATCTATACCTCTAGTCTTGCTTCTAAAACAGCGACAAAAATCACTATTGCTAAGAGGTTTGATCTGAGGGACCCACATTCAATTTGGATCCTGTCTCTTTCTCTCTCTCTCTCTCTCTCTTTTTTTTTTATTAATCCCTTTTAAAATATTCTGCCAGATGCTGTCATTCTGCAGACTAGGTTGCCACTTTACTACATGGGTTCAATGTTAGGTGTCCAATTCCAGCACTGACACCACTGACCAAAAGGTGAAAGGCCAGCTGCTAGCCAGCTACCAGCTAGTCCACTTCTCACTGGAAAGGTTTCATATCTGGCTTTCAGCAACTTGGATGTACATTTATAACCCCACACGTTCTCCTTTAAGCCCCATGCTACCTGCAGAGAGAATACTGTTTGGGTCTACCTCTGGACTCATCCAGTCAGACAGATGTTCTGATTCAGGAATCTCCACTTGAGTTTGCACCAAGCACATGTGGAATCGAGCAAAGCGCGGGGAACTCTGAGGCACATGCACCGAAACCAATGCTGACTACTCCCATGATTACCTTTGCTAGGAGCACTTACACTGGGAAAGCCTTCATTACGGTTACACATTCCGACAGTCAGTTCCTACAGTTCTCTACAAGCCTGCCTTGGGGAGACATAGATGTCTGAACCAATGACATAGTGTCTAGGAGAACTGCTGGGAAAGAAATGGGAAGGAAACTTATCCGCACAAGCAGAGGGAGACGACGTGAAATATATAAAGTTTAGAGGGAAAGTAGGCTGCGGGGATGGCGTCAAAGGGCAGGGACTGGAGAGACTGCATTAGAGCAGTGAGTCTCCAGGCTTACTCCTGTCAGGCTGCTCACGGGACTGGGTCAGACACTGTTTAGTGGAGCCAGACTCCATAGGGTTCACTGGGGTGTCAGCATATCTATCTTTGTTATGGGCTTGGGACTTGCTCAGAAAGCTCAGCGGAGTAGGCAGGAGAACACTATGGGGGGAGGGGTGTTGGCTGAGTGCAAATGACCAGAGCTGCTGCGAGTTAGCTCGCCTGGTAGAGTGTGCCCTTCACAATGCACGAGGACTTGGGTTCCTCTCCTGGCCTCTGCCATCCCCAACAGCACAAAGGCAGTCTTTACTGGGCACCCGCCCTCCCTCCTTCCCGGAAAGCAGCGAGGCAAAGAGGGAGGGAGCACGGGGAAGTGAGAAGCCAAGTCTCTGTCCCCTACCTGGAGGCCGCATTTAGGGGGTCCGAGAAATAGCTCACCTGGTAGGGCATCTGCCTTGCCATATAGAAGACTGAAGCTCAGGATCCCTGGCACAGCAGCCAGGAGTACTGTGTACTGTGTACTGTGGGTCAGGGGCTGTGGGCGGCTCCCTCCCTCCCTGTCTCTGTCTCTGTCTGAAAAAGTTGACCTGGAGCAAGTGCAAACATGCACCCTGTGTGAGGCCCCAGCAACACTGAAAACAAACAAAAAAAGAAAGAAAGCAACTTATAGCAAAGAGAGAGAAACTAAGCCCCAGGCTACTAAGCCCATACTGTTGTTGAAACAGTGCTTGCTTGCCAGTGGAGCTGTAATCCTCCTTCCCCCTCCCCCGGGGGGCTTGTTCTGAAGCCCAACTAAGTGCAACCGCCTTTATCTATATTTATTTAATTTTGGTTCTTTGCCTTCCTCTTCAAACACATCTGCCCTCTGTGTGAATCCAAGGATGCCGTCACTCCGTTTGGCCAGCGTGGGCCATACCTTCTCTTCAGAGTCCAGTGTAAAATGAAGGGACGGGATTCAGCTGAAGCCAGACTATTCTACTTTGCCTCTCAATTACCTCCATCAAACACGATCCACTGTGGGAGATGCCACGACGGAGACAACACGACAGAAGTGTCGCTCTGAAATGTGTGGCACTGACTCCACTCACAGTCTTGCGTCCTCCCTGGTGGAGATCTCTCCCCCACACTCCATCCTCACAGAAGCATCTAGGGGAGGGACAGTTCTTCCCAGTGGGAAGCAAGGGGGCCACTTGCTCTCTCCCAGTTACAGAGAGTCGCAGGGCCAGAGAGATAACTCACCAGGTAGGTCACATGCCTTGCCACACAGCCCAAGGCTCTGTCCGGCGCTGTGGTCTCAGTCCCTTCCTCCCTCCCTCTCTGTCTGTCTCTATCTGAATTTAAAAGCAGCCCCAAGAGTGGCAAAAGCATGCGTGTGTGGAGTGCCCAGATCTGAAAAAGAACTGGAACAAAAGACAATGCCACCAGGTTCAAAACCAAGTTGTACTTTGGACTCGTGTCCGTCTGTCAGCGCTCTTCAGATGCGTCCTCTCAGGACTAGAGTATTTCCTGGGATCATGATGACGATGCTACAATCGTCACTAACATATCTCTCAACTCCTGTTTTGAGCCAGGTGCTGAGAAGCAACCTGGTGTGGAGATTTTCCTAGTGTTTCTTGGGTGGCCTTTAGAATCCTTCTTAAATGCTGGTGTCCCAAGCACATGGATCTCGTGTGTGTGCCTTCACATTGACAGCACGCCAGTACCTGCCTTAGGCCAAGTGACCAGGAAGCCCATGGGACAGCAATGACATGTGGGGGGCAACTGTAGACTCCAGGTCCACCAACAGAGATGGGGGGGGTGGGCTGTGGTGGGCTCCCACCTCACTTTCTCTACTTTGAACATGACGGGTAGATGTATCCCCTGGGGCTGGGTTTCTCCAGCCAGGAAGTACTATGAGTAAGCCGTCTGATAAGCCACACGTGAGGGCAACCATGAAAGGCAAGCGATACAGTGCAACTCACGGATATAAGACGGAGGGGGAGACTCCGGAGGGGCGACACCGACACTGAAAAGAGAACGAGGGGCTGAGGGGTTGCTCAGCTGGTAGAGCGGGCACACCTGTTACCGTGTGTGAGGGTGCAGGTTCAAGTTCCTGGTCCTCACCCACAGAGGGAAGGCTTCACAAGTAGCACAGCAGTGCCGAGGGCATCGCTCTCTCTCTCTCTCTCTCTCGCCTCCCCCTTCTGTTTCTGTTTCTAGCAGATAAAAAAAAAACAAAGATAACAGATCAACACACAGTGCAACTCTATGCTATATAACTGAAATGAACAGTTGTTTTCAAAGACACAAACGATTAAAACTGCCATGAAGGAAGTAGGTGCACCTGGGGGCCAGGCGGTAACACACCTGGCTGAGTGCACATAGTACTGAGCACAAGGTTCCGGGCTAGAGCCCCCAGCTCCCCACCTGCAGAGGTGAAGCAGGTCTGCAGGTGTCTCTCGTTCTCCCTCCCTCTCTCCCCCTCCCTTTTCTCTCTTAATTTCTCTGTCCTATCCAGTGAAACGGAAAAAGTAGCTGGCAGGAGCAGTGGATTCGTAGTGACATCTGAACGGGAACACATCAGTAAAGAGAGATTACTGAACATTAATAACCTTCCCCAAAAGGTAGTGAAACCCAGAGTGTTCCATCATTGAATTTCGCTGGACACTGTGAAGGAGAACATAGCCTTCCCATATAACCTAGCACTCTGGGTTTCCCTGGGGGAACCACGCACAGAAGCACGCAGAGAAAACACACATGCGTGCGCACATACACACACACACGCACACACGCACGCACGCACGCACACCTGTCCCCATGCGCACAGACCCACAGTACCTACAAGAACATGGCTGCTCCCAGAGCCAAGCACCTCGGCTTCCATCTATCTTTCTCCAGCCCCAGCCATCATCCCCATCAGATGTCTGGTGACTGCAGACCCCAAATGGCTCACATGAACTGTACTCTCAGGTCCTAAGAGATTCCAGATTACACACCTGTATCTATGAAGACAGCGGCACATACAGAGAGAGCACCATGGGCCTCAGACCACAGGGCATCTGTCCTGTCCACACAAGGCCTTCTTAAGGATTTCATCAAATGAGGCTGTAAAAGCGCCGTGAATGTCAAAGGTTCCCCCCCCCCCGCCCCAAAGCAAACGTGGAGGACACATACAGAAAACATATGAGCCTCTCGTGTCTTCTGAATGGCAACCACAAAAATCTGAAAAGGGTGGGCAGTGGCGCACTGGGTTAAGTGCACAGAGTACTAAGCACAAGGACCTGTGCAAGCATCCAGGTTCGAGCCCCCCGGTCCCCACCTGTAGGGGTTCACCTCACAAGCGGTGAAGCAGGTCTGCAGGTGGCTTTCTCTCTCCTTCTCTGTCTCCCCCTCCCCCTCTCAATTTGTCTCTGTCCTGTCCAATAAAAATGAGGGGAAAAGGCTGCCAGAAGCAGTGAATTCATTCATAATGCGGGCATCGGATCCCAGCGATAACCCTGGAGGCCAAAAATAAATAAATAAATAATAAAAATAAAAAGTGGCAGCTGGGAACAAGTCCCCTTGACACAGTTTATTTACAAAGCGACACCGCCAACTAAGAAGTCTCCTTTGAATCAAGTATCAGTTGGTGAGAATCTACCCTTGGTAAAAAATGTGTACTTTTTTTGTAACCTTGTTTTCTTTTGTTTTGCTAGTTGGGGAATATGGTTTACAGCAAAACCCGTTGTTGATACATGTGTGAAATTTCTCGATTATCTGCAAAACACTCTCAACCCCCCAGAGCCTGCGTCCACCCCCCACCATCAGACACCAGGACTGAAAGAAAATCCCTTCCCCACACCCCCAGAGTCCTTTGCTTTGGTGCAACCCACCAAACCCAGCCTAAGTTCTCCTTTGTGTTTCCCCTTTCTGCTTCTGTTTTTCAACTTAAGTGAGATGGCCCCATATTGATCCTTCTCTTTCTAACTAGTCTCACATCTTCACACGATTCCTTCAAGCTCCATCCAAGAGGAGGCGAAGCAGATGACTTCAACACTCTTAAGAGCTATACTTTCTTATGAGCGTGGTCATCTTTTCATACTTGAACTCAACTGAAATATTAACTCCATCACTGCTTTGGATATCTAAGATATCTGGCCTTATGTTCTGAGCATATGACTTTGCTTCACGGTCCTAACACTGGATAACTGGTCACCCACATCCTTAGAAGGGGCTCCAGGAGGTCACAGAATGGAAGGGGGGGTATCTTTCAGGAATTACTCTGTCAGCTTCTTTCCAAGAAAAGGCAACCAATGACATCAAGTGCCTGTCTGGAATCTTCCATGACTCTGGTTAATGGGAAGAGACTTAGTTGTCCCAGCAGCCCCCTAAGTTTGCAAGAGGAGGGATGAAAAAGGCAGAAGTAAGGTGTCTTGTAGAGACAGCATTCCTCCGACAAGGGTGGACACAAAGGCTCATGGAGTCTGCAGGGCCATCGCAAAGCCCCCAGACTGACTAAACCCTAGACCCGACACGCACACCTCATTAGAGAGTTAATGGGGCTGCTTTTCATTTTGCAAAATCAAAGTGTCTAAAGGTGGAGCGGGGGGGGGGGGGGTAGCACCTAGCCCCCTGCAAGGCTGAGTTCCCCTAACAGCAGCCAACATTACAGCAAGATCTAATGGACCTCACTGGAGTTTCTGGAAGAAATGAAAGTCCCTGAACGAAAGTGGGACAACACATGGGGGCCAGTGGGAGGACGAAGGGAGAAAGAGAGGCTTTGGGGAGAAGGTACCACGCCCATGCACGCCAGTCACCCGTGTCACCTTGACAGGCTTCACAGCAGGTCAGGGAAAGAGGACAGATGGTGGTCATTTAAGATGTGGCCCCCCAGAGATCTCGCCAGGGGATCCTAAGTACTAAGCCACCCACAGGGTCTACTTGCAAGGCAAGGAGAAAAGCCAGCCGGACAGGCAGCAGAGACAGAAAGGTACAGTCCTAGCCTGGGGAGAGTCTTAGCCTGGGGACCCTGACTCTGCCCAGCCGAGCAGTTCAATGAGTCTGCTTGCAGGGCAATGTGGAAAAGGCAGGATGCAGAATGCAGGAGTCTCCCAGTTGGAGCTTGTCCACAACCAAGGGATCAGCAGGGCCTACGACTCTGGGCCAGTTCAACACCCCTCCCCTCCCCGCACAATTCATGGACACAGCGCCACCTGCTGCTCACCGCCAGAAGCTGCGCTAAATACACAGGGGAAAAAAGCAAAACAAAAATCTGCAACCAGCCAAACTCTTACAGAAAGTGAGCTCATTGTGCACGGCAAAACGCAACACTGGGTGATGCAAGGAGAATGTCCGATATTCATGTACTAAAGGGAAATAATGCTGAACTGTCTCTCCTAACTAAAGCAATCTACAAACTCAAGAATATCCCTATCAAAGGAACCCTCCTGCACTGCTGGTGGGAATGTCAATTGGTCCGACCTCTGTGGAGAACAGTCTGGAAAACTCTCACAAGGCTAGAAATGGACCTACCCTATGATCCTGCAATTCCTCTCCTGGGGATAGATCCTAAGGAATTCAACACATCTATCCAAAAAGATCTGTGTACACATATGTTCTTGGCAGCACAATTTGTAATAGCCAAAACCTGGAAGCAACCCAGGTGTCCAACAACAGATGAGTGGACAACCCAGGTGTCCAACAACAGATATATATACACACAATGGAATACTACTCAGCTATTAAAAATGGTGATTTCACCGTTTTCAGCCGATCTTGGATGGACCTTGAAAAATTCATGTTAAGTGAAATAAGTCAGAAACAGAAGGATGAATATGGGATGATCTCACTCTCAGGCAGAAGTCGAAAAACAAGTTCAGAAGAGAAAACACAAGTAGAACGTGAACTGGAATTGGTGTATTACACCAAAGTAAAAGACTCTAGGATGGGTGGGTGGGGAAAATACAGGTCCATGAAGGATGACAGAGGGCCTAGTGGTGGTTGTATTGTTATATGGAAAACTGGGAAATGTTATGCATGTACAAACTACTGTATTTACTGTCGAATGTAAAACATTAATTCCCCAATAAAGAAATAAAAAAAGAAAGGAAGAAAAAAAAAAAAAGAATGTCCCTATCAAAAACTCCCAATGGCCTAGTCAATTCCTTAATTGAACGAGCTATCCTAAAACTCAGGTGGGACGACAAGAGGCCACAAATAGCTCAAGAAATAACTGACCAGATGTCAAATTGTTTATCAAAGCAACAGAAAACTGTAAAATGCGGTACTGGCTTGTTATCTGTGGGATTCTATAACCACTGAATTAAAAAGCACACAAAGAAAAAAATGAGAAATTAAAAGCTAAGAAGTAACTTTTAGCTGATGGGACTCTTGAAATGAAACATAAGTGAAAGGTCTGATGTTTTCCCTGCCACCTCTGCCTGTCGTGCTGCACTCTGCAGGTCTGTGCACAGCCATCCCGAGGACACAAGCTGGGTGAGAGAGAGCACGCCTTTCACTGTGGTGAGGCAGGTGGCGGCAGGCTATGGGAGAGGTGTGAAACTACACCCACCCATATGATGACAATGATCTTGTAAAGCGCAATTTACTCAGTAAAACAGATGTTCGCTTTGGGTGTTTGCACTGTTATTAATTTTGTTGCAAAATTATTTCTACGAACCAAATCTGTCATAAGTCTTATAACCAATAATAAAAAAAAAAATGTGGTATGGTCCAGGAGGTGGCGCAGTGGTAAAGCTTTGGACTCTCAAGCATGAGGTCCCGAGTTCAAACCCCGGCAGCACATGTGCCAGAGTGATGTCTGGTTCTTTCTCTCTCCTCCTGTCTTTCTCACGAATAAATAAAATCTTTTTTTAAAAAAATGAAAGAAAATGTGGTGTTGGGACAAAAAAAAAAAAGCTTCTATACATTTGAGGAAACTTCCACAAGGGCAAAAAGGCAGCCTAGTAATTGGGAGAAGATACCTGTGCACCATATATCCGACATGTAATGTATATATCACACAGCTCAACAACAAAAAAGAGCTCAGTAAAAAAACAAAAACAAAACAGGCAAAAGATAGGAATAAATAGTTCTCTAAAGAACACAGTCCACAGATATCTGAAAAAACATAATTCCACTTAACATCAGAGAAATGCAAGTTAAAACCACAGTGAGTGAAAGCCATGTGTGTAATCTAGAGAACTGAAATGTATGAACTTAAAAAATAAAAACAGCAAACTGTCTCTAACACTGTGAGAACTATGATGGTCACAGGAGAGCTGGGTGAGGACACAGAACTCATAGCCTTCCATCTGACAATCTGGTAAAAGACTATCACTCATAGCCTTCCATCTGACAATCTGGTAAAAGACTATCAGTCACAATTTTTAAAAAAGAGCAGGGAGGAAAGGAAAAAGAATAAGAATAAAAAAAAAAAAAGCAAGAAAGAATGGCTTTTCCAGTCAGCATGTTCTCTTCTCTCTCTTCCTGTCCTAAAGCTGACGGGTCCAGCAGGGCCGGCCAGGCTGAACATGAGCTGGTATGTTGTCTATTTTTAAAAAATATCTATTTATTCCCTTTTTGTTGGCCTTGTTTTATTGCTGTAGTTACTGTTGTTGATGTCACTGTTGTTGGATAGAACAGAGAGAAATGGAGAGAGGAGGGGAAGATAAAGACACCTGCAGACCTGCTTCACCGCCTATGAAGCAACTCCCCTGCAAGTGGGGAGCCGGGGGCTCGAACCCGGGATCCTTACTCCGGTCCCTGAGCTTTGCACCACCTGCACTTAACTCATTGCGCTACTGCCTGACTCCCTGTTGCCTAGATTTTTACTTAAATCATTCTATATTGTTGCCAAACTCTTTAGTCTTTTGTTTAAACACCTCATATGTTTGGGGGCCAGTCGGCAGCACATCCAGTTGAACAGACAAGTTTTGAAAAAAAAAATGTAAGCACCCTCATACCTGCAAGAATAACCAGTATCAACCAGACAGGAACCAACAACGCTGGCGAGGATAAGGAGGAAAAGGATCTGGTGAACTACTGTGGGAACACAAGCTGGTGTGGCCTCCACAGGAAACGGTCGAGAGAGCCCTTAAACAGAAAGCAAAAGACCTCGTGGGACAGAAATCCCCCTCCCAGTCACAGATCCAAAGGACACCAAGGCACTCATCTGGAAGCACATATGGGTTCCTATGTTCACAGCTGCACTACTTACAGTGGCAAAAATACGGAGGCAAAATATCGAGAGGTGCAGTGACGGATGACTAGGTAGAGACGTCGTGGAAAGTCAGCAGAATTATCAATCAGCAATCAAAGAACTGAAATTGGACCATCTGGAACAAAATGGACGGAAACAGAGGTGGTGAGGCTGCTGGAAGCCCAGAGGTGAAAAGTACCGAATGGCTTCACGCACAATAGAGATGACGAAGATAAGCGAACTCGCAAAAAAAAAAAAAAAAATCTAAATATATCCCTAAAATCTTGTTCTTTTGAAAAACACTGTGAATTCATTAAGGAGAAAAAGAAAACCAAGTGAAAGATGGCAGGCACCCTGTCCTCTGGGGACCACATGGAAGGAACCGGAGGTAACAGTGCTGCATGCAATAATACTAAAGACAAGAGAAGGCAATGCGGCCGGCCGGCTCGCAGGGTAATTTAATCACACGGGTAATTAAAGCTAAGGAAGTTGCCAAGGGAAAAGCAGCCAGACTGTCTTGAACCGTGTAAGAACTGTGGTTGTGACGGGGGCTGGGAGCTTAGAAGCACCCACACACTAGTACTGTGCAGCTAGAGTCCTGAGAGGTCCCACCTCCCTAAGCCACTATTAGTAATGCAAGTGGGCTCTTACAACCCAACACGTTGTTAATATACGCAAAACATCATGTGCAAACAAGTGATAGTCCAGGAACAGAATGTGAGGTGATAAAGCTGAGGGGATGTCCCGCTGGGGGCTTGACATGTAGAATATTTAAACTGTAGCGGGGCCCCGGTGGTAGCGCAGCGGGTTAAGCACACATGGCACAAAGCACAAGGACCAGCTCAAGGATCATGGCTCAAGCCCCCGGTTCCCCACCTGCAAGGGGGGTCACTTCACAGGCAGTGAAGCAGGTCTGCAGGTGTCTAGCTTTCTCCCCCCTTCTCTATCTTCCCCTCCTTTCTCAATTTCTCTCTATCCTATCTGACAACAACCATAATTACAACCAGGGCAACAAAAATGAGAAAAATGGCCTCCAGGAGCAGTGGATTCGAGGCACAGGTGCTAAGCTCCAGCAATAACCCCGGAGGCAAAAAATAAAAATAAAAATTCTGTAAGTAACATCAGTCATCTGTCTGCCTATGTTATAAAAACATCTGAATATAACACTAAATCAGAGCATCAAATTTTATATATATATATATGTATATATATATATATATCCTGTTTACATGATCAATAAATTAACACATGAAAGAGATACACTAAAAGATACTGCCATACATTCACCCAATGAATAGTTGTCTTGACGTGAAGGGTGTAGGATGTAACAGGATGTAATTCATTCTCCTAAACAGAGGAAAAAGTTAATCAAAATAGCTTGGTAGAGAAACATTTTGCTGCCCATGTTAACTAGCCCATCAGTTGTGCCAGCATTTAGAAGGCCTTTGTGGGAACTGGTCTTAGATAGTGACAACCTCTCACCTGTCTTGAGAGGTTGTCACTATCTAAGAGTTGTTCAGCTCAGCTCAGCACTTGGAATTTGAAAGCCATAGAGTGTATCATATCACCATGGCAACAGGCCATCAGAGAACATTCAGAAGGAGTTCTCCACACTATGTCCCAAAAAGTGTCCTTTCAAGTGTCAGACCCTATGCCTTAATTCTCAGCTTCTGAAAACAAATTACATAGAGGAGAGTGACTGGGATCCAGACACACCCCAAGGTTGACATTTTAAAGGGTATAAACTGGGGGAAAGAAAATATTTTTGGAGAAGAAATACTTCCAGGGCCAGGTGGGAGCACAGCAGGTAAAGCAAGCGCTCACATTATAGTGTACAAGGATCCAGGTTCAAGCCCCTGGTTCCCACCCGCAGGGGGGAAGCTTTACAAGTGGTGAAGCAGGGCTGCGGGTGTCTCTCTCCATCTCTATCCTCGCCTCCCCTCTCAATTTCTCTATTTCTATCCAATGATAAGTAAGTAAATAAAAAGAGAATAAATTCCTTCTGGATGTAACCATACCACCCCTACCACTGCAATCATCCAGAGTTATCTAGCGCGGTGTGGAGATCCAATTTAAAGTTCATTCCAGAGGACACAAAAGACTTAACAAGAATCCGGTTGTTAAAGTAGCTCTTCTGGGCTAGGAGATGGCTCATCCGGCAGAGCATACACACTCTGTCAGATGGAAGGACCTGCGTTCAAACCCAGGAAACGGAAGTATCATACCCACCACCCAATAGTAGCTGCGTGACTATGAATACACAAGCAGAGCGGCTGGTGGTCTCTGTCTCCACCTGAGAAATCGAACGGGGGGGGGGGGGGAATGTCCACTGGGATCTGCGGAACTGTGTAGACGTGAGTTACAGCAGCAAGACAGGTGAATGGACACTTCTCGTAACATCTGTGAAATTTCTCACCGGCATCTGCTAATGAAGTACTTCCACTCTGTGTGCAGCTATGCCTGCGTATTTAGTTATTTCTCGATCGCTGAATTCCCTGAGCAAATGCTGTGACACTGTGACTGTGAAAAGCTGGCTAATCACTAAGTAAGAAGCATAAGCATGGAACCTTTATCAGTACCTTCCTGTAAGAATGAATGGGTTGGGTGAAAAACTAGGAATTAGGGGCTCTGGATAAAGCCTTGGACTCAAGCATGAGATCCTGAGTTTAATACCTGCCATCACATATGCCAGAGTGATGCTCTGGTTCTCTCTCTCTTCCACAACTGCTACTAATAAATTAAAAAAAAAAATTAAAAGGAAATAAGGAAAAATAACTGTTGGGGGCCAGGTAGTAGTGCTCCTGGTTAAGCGCACACATTACAATGCACAAGGACCCAGGTTCAAGCCTCTGGTCGCCACCTCCAGGGGGGAAAGCTTTGTGAGCAGGGAAGCAGGGTTGCAGGTGTCTGTCTCTCTCCCCCTACCTCCCCCTTCCCTCTTGACTTCTGGCTGTCTCTATCCAATAAATAAAAGATAATAAAAATCATTGAGAAGTAGTTCTTTCAAATGGTGTATTTTAGTCTACAGAGTCCTGTATCCTGGTCATAAGCTGATATCCGACATATTATTTTGCTCTATACATGAAACATGGTGATAAAAATGGTATTCATGACACAAATTACATGAAACACGTGACTGTTTTTGACAAAGTGAGAGCACTCATCTGTTCCTCACAAAGCAGGGACCCCTCACACGCGAAATGCTACGCTAGCAAGGCCCATTGTCGCTCACCCTCTATCGCTAACCCTCTACAGATGTCTCCAAGTCGAAACCACTCAGGACACTGGTGAGGCATAAAACTGACATTAGCACAGTGAGCACCCCGCTCATGCCACAGATGACGATTCAAGCACCCCTCCCCCATTTGAGCAGTGGAAGGCTGATCACCCATCTCCTCTCACACCTGCCCAGGCCCCATTTTTCCCCCTTTTGTTGCCCTTGTTGTAGCCTTGTAGTTACTGCTGTTGTTATTGATGTCATCGTTGTTGGCTAGGACAGAGAGAAGTGGAGAGAGGAGGGGAAGACAGAGAGGGGGAGAGAAAGACAGACACCTGCAGACCTGCTTCACCACCTGGGAAGCGACTCCCCTGCAGGTGGGGAGCCGGGGGCTCGAACCGGGATCCTGACACTGGTCCTTGTGCTTTGCGCCACCTGTGCTTAACCTGCTGTGCTTAACCGCTGACTCCCATCAATAATTTTTTTTAATGTCATTAAAAAAAAAAAAAAACCAGAAGCAGAGGGATGAGGTCAGAAGAACAGTGAGGTGCAGGAGACAGAGGGCACCCATGGGAGGGTGCGGCTGGGGGTGATGCCCGCAGAGGGGACGCTTCACCAGCAGTGACGTCAATCTGCAGCTGTCTGTCTGTCTCTCCCCACCCCCTTCCTCTCCCTCCCTTTCCCCCTTCTCTCTCCCCTCTCTCCCTCCCCCTCCCCCCTCTCCCTCTCCCCTTCTCTCTCCCTCTCCCCATTTCCCTCTTTCTCCCCTATCTCCCTCTTTCCCTCTCCCTCTCTCTCTCCCTCTCCTTCTCCCCTCCCCCTCTCCCCCACCCCCTCTCTCCCTCCCCCTCTTTCCCTTTCTCCCTCTCCCTCTCTCTCCCTCTCTCTCCCTCTCTCTCCCTCCCCCACCCAGATTTCTCTGCCCTATCAGTAGGGGGAGGGGAGAGGGGGAGAGGGGGAGGGGGGTCCCGCCCAGGTTTCAGGGTTCAAGACTCCGACCTGCAGTGTGGGAGGCTGGGGCTGGGGAAGGGCACCTGTGGCCGCAGGTGCTGGGGTCTCCCTGGCTCCCGGAGGCCGGCTGCGACCTCTGACCTTTCACCTTCAGCCCTGCCTCCCCAGGGTCCTCAGACCCCACCCACAGGTGCCTGGGGTGCGCAGGCGCAGTGCCGCCCCTCGCTGCTGCGGGGCCAGGTGCCTGCAGGTGGACTGAGTGAGCGGGCTGCGGGCTCCGGCCAGCACCCACCCCGCACCCACCCCGCACCTACCCCGCACCCAACCCGCACCCACCGGCACCCACTCCGCACCTACCCCGCACCCAACCCGCCCCCAGCGGCACCCATCCCGCACCCACCGGCACCCACCCCGAACCCACCCCGCACCCAGCGGCACCCACCCCGCACCCACCCCGGCAGGCCAGGCCTTCGCCAGGAGCAACAGCACCCACTCAAGGCTTAAGTAACCATCACACAAACTGAATTCGATTCAACACTTAAGCAGCACAGAGGGAAAACCAAACACGAACAGCCTTTTCTTTCTATGGGATGTACTTTGCATTTAAATATTTTTACATGTACTTTAATTTAAAAAAATTTTTTAATGTACTTTAATTAGTGGAATTTTAATTTTTAAATGTACTTTAAATATTTAAATATTAAAATTTCTTTCGGATGTACTTTTAATTTACACATTTTTTAATGTACTTTAATTTAAATATTTATTTATTCCCTTTTGTTGCCCTTGTTGCTTTATTGTTGTAGTTATTATTGTTATTGATGTCGTTGTTGGATAGGACAGAGAGAAATGGAGAGGGGAGGGGAGGAAAGAGAGGGGGAGAGAAAGACACCTGCAGACCTGCAGGTGGGGAGCTGGGGCCTCTTACTCCGGTTCTTGCGCTTTGGGCCACGTGCACTTAACCCGCTGTGCTACCGCCCCACTCCCTGGACATAGGTGTTTTATAACATTTCCAGCTACAGAAATGTGCATCCTAAGAACAGTAGTCCTGCAAGTACATGTATCAGCAATGAATTTCTGAGTATTTTAACTCTTTGTTATTATTATGTATTGGATAGAGACAGCCAGAAATCTAGAGGGAAGGGGGTGATAGGGAGAGAGACAGACACTTGCAGCCCTGCTTCACTACTCGGAAAGCTTTCCCCCTGCAGGGAGGGAACAGGGGGCTCAAACCCAGGTCCTTGTGCCCTGTAACGTGCACTCAACCAGGTGTGCCACACCCGGCCCCAGTTTCTGAGTATTTTAGCAACGCCGGTGCAGTGGAGGCAGGGTTTAAACCCCGGTGCGCACATGGCAAAGCCAGCCCTCTCCCCCCGTGAGAGATCTTGCCAGCCCTGAAGAGGACAAGGCAACAGTCTTGTGGGCCCCAGGCTTAACAGTAGACAGTCAGCAATCTTAGCATCGACTCAAACCACCAGCACATCTAAGGAAAAAATAATCCTAAATCCTTCCTCCACAGAGGCATGCAGAGTTACGAAGGTAGGTCAGGCGGCATTATTTCTGAGATCATAAGAAGGGAATTGTAATATCAGAGAATGTAGAAAAGTTGAAAACACAGCATGGAAATCTAGCTGTTAGCAGGGCCAGGTGGTGGCTCACCTGGTTAAAGGGCACACATTACAGTGTGCAAGGATCCAGGTTCAAGCCCCAGCAACAAGGCGCAGGGGAAAAGCTTCATGACTGGTGAAGCAAGGCTGCAGGAGTCTCTCTCTCTCTCTCTCTCCTCTCTCTCCTCTCTCCCTTTCCCTTCTCAATTTCTGTCTCTAGCCAATAAATAAAAATATAATTAGGCATTTTTTTAAAGGATACGTATATATAAAAGAAATCTCACCCTTGGGCTTGATTCTTTTATTTTTGCCTCAGATCCACTATTTGGATCCCTGCACTTACAATTAATCCCAAGCTTTTGTAGATATGTTGAAAGTCACAACCAATCCATGTTACCGATGTGAGTTTGAAGTGTTGTAGTTTGGTTTATGTTTGTGTCCATCTCCAGGATCTAGCCACTCTGGGTTGACTTCTGCAGATAGAAAGCAGGAGATGGTGACAGACACCACAGGCCGCAAGTTGCCTCCACGCAGTGGAGACCAGGCTCCAACCTGGGCTGAGCACAGGTGCACTGTCAGCTGAGCTAGTTTGCTGACTCCAAACGTGAAGTTCATAAACTGAGAAAATTATACCCACAAGGAGCGTTTCTTTCTCCTTCTGCATCCAGGAATTCATGCCTATATGATCCCACTGCTTGAGCATGACTCCTTTCCTCCTGCTGCTTTCCACATGGGCGGTGAAAGACGAAGAAGAAGAGAGATACAGGGAGACCAGTTGGCAGTACAGCACCATTCTACAGTACTGAAGCTTCCCCTCTGAATAGTGCTCCCATGAGGTCTAGAAGCCATGTCCTCGCCTTGTGCTAACATGTGCACTCTATCCACTGAGCTGTTCATATCTCTCAGCCTCTCATAAAATGTTTTGTCAAGCAAATACCTGGCTAAAGAAAAAACCAATTAGTGTTGGTTTTGGCCCATCAGAAAGGAACAGAGAGCAGCTTGGCTGGGCAGGACTCAGTTGATAGAATGCAGAACTGGCAAGCTTCAGACTCCCAGTTTGATCCCTGGGGCTCCATGTAGGAGTGGGGTCTCCTCTGCCAGGAGCCATTTCTCTGCTTGATAGATGATAAGCTTTGAAACAATGGAAGCCCTCGAGACAAGTTTCATTTCCCCCTGGGCAGGCTATTTTCCCCTCAGGTAGACCATTTATCAGAAACAGTGACACAGCACATAGTTGTGGTAGCAAACATGATTTCATCCATTGTATGTTGCAAGGAACATTCCCCCTTTGAAGATTGCTCCCCCTCCTCCTCCTCCAGCACTTCCCCCCTCCTTCCCCAAAGCCTTATAATGCCTGTGCTCACAATAAAATTTACAGCTTGATCAGAAACTTGACTTGCTGTCGTTCTTCGTGTCTCGTGTCCCTATCATTTCAGGTCTCATTGGGTTCCTAGCCCCTGCTCACCGCCCTGCTGGCCGGGGCACTCCTCTAGCTCAATCTCTCTCTCTCTCCTCTCTATCTCATGTAAAATAAGTCTTTTTTAATCAGGTGAGGTGTAGTGATTGGTGATAACTCAGAAGTTAAGATAGACTGAAATTGAACATCGAAGGATTGAAATTCTTAGTGAGGAATTAATTTCTCTGGTGGGAAGAATGGGGGTGAGTAAACTGTCTTTCACCCTCCATCTCAAGAGCAGGTCTGGGGAAGTCACAGACTGAGCGACCAGGCTTCCTGCCTGCCCCCAGCCCTCACTCCCCCACCCACCTCCACAGATATCGAGCAGCCGTCCGGGGAGAAGAGGATGGATTTAAGTACTCCAGCCTCTGATTTGCACAAATGAAGTAGACTTTCCTTAGCCCTGATCCGGTGTGATAGGGCTAAGCTTTCTTTGGCACCAGACAGGAAAGGACCACAGTTGTCTGCTTTCAATATAGGACCTGAGGGAAGGATAAAAAAAAAAAAAAAAAAAAAGCTGCCAGAAAGTTAAAATAGAGGCCAGGCGGTGACGCACCTGGTAAAGCACTCACAATACAACGCACAGGGACCTGGGTTCAAGCCCCTGTTCCCCACCCGCAAGGGGAAAGCTTCATGAGTGGTGAAGCAGGGCTGCCAGTGTCTCTCTCCCTCTCTGTCTCCCATCCCCTCTCAATTTCTGTCTCTCCAATAATAAAAAAGAAAAAGAAAAAAATTAAAATGGTAGACCCACACTAGCATATTTTCAAGAACAGAACTAGGTTCCAGGGAGGCTCACAGCCGAGGAGAAGTGTGTGCATGGAGAGAGTTGTCAGCATCTGCTGGACATTGAGAACAAGAGCTCAGGGTTGTCGGGCGGTAGCGCAGCGGGTTAAGCGCAGGTGGCACAAAGCACAAGGACCTGTGTTCAAGCCCCCGGCTCCCCACCTGCATGAGGTTCGCTTCACAAGTGGTGAAGCAGGTCTGCAGGTGTCTGTCTTTCTCTCCCCTCTCTCTGCCTTCCCTCCTCTCTCCATTTCTCTCTGTCCTATCCAACGACGATGACAAGAATAACTACGACAATAAAAATAACAAGGGCAACAAAAGGGAATAAATATCTCAAGAACAAGAGCTCAGAGGGCTTTTTTTATATTTATTTTATTTATTCCTTTTTGTTGCCCTTGTTGTTTTATTGCTGTAGTTATTATTGTTGTTGTTGTTGGACAGGACAGAGAGAAATGGAGAGAGGAGGGGAAGACAGGAGAAGAGAAAGATAGACACCTGCAGACCTGCTTCACCGCCTGTGAAGCAACTCCCCTGCAGGTGGGGAGCCGGGGTTCGAACCGGGATCCTTATGCCAGTCTTTGTGCTTTGCGCCACCTGCGCTTAACCCCCTGCGCTACAGCCCGACTCCCTAGAGCTAGAGGGCTTTCGAGGCTGATCAACTGGGAATGCAACGACCAGGTTCAAGTCAGAGGCTGCACACTGGCCGTCTATCTCCCGACACACACAGAAACTAACGTCTTGCGTGTCGCCGGGCCCATCTCATAGCCTTCGTGAGACACCTCATTCCCTAAACAAATGAAACTAAAACAAAAACCTGACCGAGCCTACGTGTGTGAGCCTACGTCCAAACCCACAGCCCAGCCGGGCCAAAGCTGGCATAGCCAGTACTTAGGGCTATACATTCGGAGTCACCGGAGGCAGGGGCAAATTGTTCTTTTGCAGACAACGCAAAACCTGGCCCCTGTCTGCTTTTCCTCTCTCCTTGTTCCTAGGAGCCTCGGGAAGAGCAGGCAGATCCCTTCAGCTGTCGGGGGGCCCTTGTTTGGGGGCCCTGAAGTGTCAGGAAACCCACCCTGGCTGTGCCTGACCTCTGACTCAGGGAACCAGGCAGGGCCAGGCCCGGCGAGAAACCAGGTGGGAGACCTTGGGAATGGTGGGTGGGGTACACATTGTGCCCCCAGACCCCAGCGGAAAAGAACCTCCCACCGGAGCTTCTGCCTCTCAGCCCCTTCTGCTCCAACCCTCCCCAGCCTCCGCCTGCTCCCTCCACCGCCCCCCTCCCCGTCGTCCACCAGTGCGGCCCCTCCAGGAAAGGCCTTTTGAGGGGCCCAGGAACGGCAGGCGAACTTTTATCTGTGGACTGGTGATAAGACACCCTGTACACTTCCAGTGTCCTCCAGCTCCTAGAAAGAAAGCAAGGCTGCCAGGCCAGAGCCTCGGGGCTGTTAGCACAGTCTCAGTGCCACTTCTGGAGACGCCCTGCCCCCTTGCTCTTGACTTGTGCATAGGTGTGACTCCAGGGAAGGGAGAACTTCCTCACGTGGCTTCATATAAAAAAAAAGCGGGGGGGCCAGGCAGTGGTGCACCTGGTTAAGTGCACACATCAAGGTGTGCAAAGACCTGGGTTCAAGTTCCTGGTCCCCACTTGTGGGGGGGGGAGAGGAGGGGGGACAGAGTTTTATGAGTGACAAGGCAGATGTCTCTCTTGTCTCTTTCCCTATCTCCCCCTTCTCTCAATTTCTCTCTTTATTCAATAATAAAAAGATTAGAAAAAGAAAAAGAAAACTTACCACACAGATACACAGGACAGCAGACCTACATCCTACCCCTCCAAACATACACATCCTCTCTCTCTCTCTCTTTCTCATCTGTTTTCCTTCCACATGTGAGACCTGGACTGAGACATAAGCAGATTAGGGCTCCTGAAAGCCTGACGGCCAAGCCCTGGGACTCCACAGAGCACACCAGCCCATCACTTCAGCACTGCCCCACTCCCCATTCTGCCTCCCCCAGGTCCCCACTCTGTGTGAAGAAGGGTCTCTTGCTCTCTCTTTCTCTTAAATTCTTTCCTCCTTTCTTTCTTGTTCTCTCTTCACACTCACCTCTGGAATACTTGCACATTTTGTCTCCAGCTTTGCATATCTGTCTTCCAATGTGTCCTTGGGGCTGGTCGAGTCCCCAGAGAATGGCAGGTGCATTACAGGCCCCACACACACAGTGCCCTGAAGGAGGTATGATTGTCGCTTTTTGTTTTTTTTACTATATTTGTTAAATAGAGACAGCCAGAAATCAAAAGGAAAGGGGAGATAGGGGACTGGGGGATCAAACCTGGGTCTTTGTGCATTGTAACAGGTGCGCTCAACCAGTGTGCCACCACCTGTCCCCTCCCCATGCTTTTTCTTGTTCCTTGACATCTTGCTTTGCTGCTGTGACATTTGATGAAACACTCACCTCTCCTGGGTTTGAAGAACTGCCTTCTCTAGTGTATCCAGATTCACCTACTCTCCCTCCCTCCCTCCCTCCCTCCCTCCTTTCCTTCCTTTCTCTCTTTCTGTCTTCCTTTCTTTTTTCTTTCTCTCCTTCCTTTCTTTTCCTTTCTCTCTTCCTTCTTTCT